>NC_091828.1:72320000-72622500 GCF_038994185.2 Dermacentor albipictus
CTTGTAGGCTTAAACTTACTCCCTAGTGTCTTCAGCATCCAGCAGACGCCGCGCTCGTATCTGAAATAACAACAGGGATACATTTGACGCTAACCACGTGGCTAATGAGTATATTCGCGATACGTAGGCCGATTTCGGTTTTCGACGATTGTATACACCATGTTCGCCATGTAGGTGATGCCAATATTTTAACGCGACAGCGTTATGGGTCCCACACCGCAGAAAATCACGGGAGGGCATGCCGCCTCGGACGGCCTGTGAGCGAAAATTGTGGTATATGTATAACACACAACTCAAGTTCTCCTATCACTAAAGTTGCTCATACCTTGTCTTGCATTCATTATGAAGTAATTCCTTAGAATTTGGAGAGTCACAGAACACAAACAAATGTCATGAACAAAACACCAACACCGCATGCCTTTTATGTTAAATGTTGTAATACAGAAATATTAAAAGTGCGAAACAATAAGAGGAGATTGGCCCACACAAGAGGCCGTGTTTCTAAGAAAGCTCGCCTTCGTGTATAGCATTCACAGCCAGGGTTTTCCGGCAAACATTCCGGTTGCATAAACTGGAGTAGCCGGGAAGCATAAGAAGCAACCAGTAAGCTTTGCTTAAATGTCCACCATTTTTTCTAAATATGCAACTGCCACGCAGCTGAAACAATCTAACGGAAACAAGTTAACGTTTTTAGACGTCGCTTGGAGCAAGTTAGATTTTTTATCTATTGTAGATGATTGGATAATCTGTTACTGGTATTACTCAACTTCATTCATTGTTATATTCACACGAAATTGCCTGCTAGAAAATTGCGAACTATCCTGCAAAATTTCAGTTATGCTAGTTGTATCGCACTTTTCCGCGTTTTGCAGGCTTTATTTTTCAACCTTTGAGTAAATGCTTGTGTAGGCTTCTTACACTAACAGAACGCTCATGCGCTCTGCTTCTCCTGTCTGACCTCTTTAGTTAGTTCAGTGGAGTGGTCTTCAAGCGCTAACCAATCTTCATACTATAGTAAGTGATCGAAATCAGTGCTGCTACTTGTGTCCGTTGATGTAGTCTCTTTTTCAAGGTCTCTTCGAAACACGTCCACTTTGTACACCACTCCGAGCATGGCTGCATACAGAATTACTATGAAATGTATCATCTGTTGGTGCTGCTGGCGCATTCAAGGCTCCCCTTTAAGCAGTTCTGTTTCGTGAACCTCGCGTGGCATTATTCCTGGTTTCACGGCGATTGCAGTGCAAGCGGCACCTTGTGGCTATCCGCTGGCTCTGCATGCAGTGTTCTCTTGGTCAGGTCTCCTGACACAGTGGCAGTCTAGAACAGTGCGGCCCGACTACAGGTTTTCGAGCTGTCATCCCGCCTTACCGGTAACTGCCAAGTCTTCTACTGATGCCACTCACTTGAGAAGCAGGATCATTTTCTTTGCTCGCCGCACGAAAAGTCACCTCAGACAATGCATTGCTATGTGTCTGCAGCCGCTATCACACGCACGTACACATATGGACGCTGCTTTATGCATGAGTGTAATTTGCCGATGAAGTCAGCACAGAAGTTCTCTACCTTCGCTATTGCTTCTGTGGAGGCTCGCATGGTGTGGTGAGAGGTAGAATTAAATTAGTGTGACTAACCAACTCATCCATTTCGAAGGCCTTGTTCAGGTTAAATGCGGTTTGATCGGGGTCATGAATGATGCGATCTAGCATCTGCTCGCCGACGTATTTTAGAACTGCCTATTGGCGTTCTAAACACCTTCTTCACATGTGGGAGCTTTCATGGGACTGATGTTGCAATGTGCACCAGCTAAACAGCCTCCACGGTAGTGGCTTCGCGGCGGGCAATTCGGCGCCCCAAGGGCTACAGTACTGTTTCCCAAAGGCTACTGTTTCCCAAGGGCTACAGTATCAAGGGCTGCAATCACAATGAACGTCCCCTTTCTCCTGAGATTCTTGACATAAGATGCAACAGATGGCACAGCACCAGACGCCAAGGCCGGCCTAAGACGCCCGTGGCGGCCATTGGCTCTTAAATTACGATTAAAATTGTGATACGCTATTTGGGCTGCACCCGCTTTTTTCCCCTTTTATTTGCAACACAGGGTATCGAGAAATTTCAAAGGCCACGGACTACTTGTGACAGAGCTCCAAGAACATACGGATTCTACGCTTCCACGTAAGGATATGCCTGGAAGGGATGTGACATCTTTAGACCTTACAATGCAGACTCAGGAGCACCCGACTTAAAGTACAGTCAAAAACTGTCACCCGTAGTCCCAGGGTCTACTTCTTCAGCCGTCGCTGATTTGCACCACCGCCTTCCTCTTCCACGTTTGCGCTATTTCTCTGTTCCATGTTCGCACCGCGATGCTCCGACTCTGGCGGTGACACATTGGATACACCATTCCTTTACAGTGACGTGGCCCGGTACCCTCAGGGACGTGCTCTGTGTCTAGTAGTACTAGATACAACAGGCACATTAAGGCTTCGGCCACTCTCAACACTGTAGACAGTGGCATGGCGCAACAGGCTGCTACTGCCCCAGCCATCGTACACACTTCAACATACCGGCACCGGGTGGGCCCATCGCAGTGGCCACTGATTCACAAACCGCCAGCAGAACTTTGGCACAAGAGGTGGTTACACTCTGCGCAAACCGCATCATTAAATATTTACACTCCAGAGCGTTATACAGGATATGTGTCGTTTGGGCACCTGAACAAGCCTCTCTCCATGGTTATGAACGCACAAATGCAGTAACCCGAGAGCTCGCTAAATGGATGCCATAAGATGAGTTGTCGAACCCAGATGACGCACCAACAGTAGAGTTTCACTGATCTACAGTGAAACTCTACGGCACTACGGAGACAGCAGTAGATTCCTCCACTCACCAGATCATTCCCTTAACCGAGAAGATTTCGTCGCATGGTGACAGCCACAAAATAACTCATTCCCATGTTTCCTTCACCTCTTCCACCCCACAAAATAACCTTCATACTGTCCCTACTGTGGAGCGAAACCCACAGTATATCACTGCAGCTGGGAATGCCCACATTCTCCGGGCTACTCCCCTATTCGATCACGTTCACCTTGCTTATGGGAGACTGCGCTGACCAGCTTAGGCCCGCAAGAGCAGCAATTTCTTATCCAGTGGGTACGCGGAGTAGCGCGAACAAATGAACACCTGAACAATTATCCCCATCTTTTGAGGAAGTCGTGCCACCTCCTTAACAAGAAATAAATTTTCTGTCTTGCTCTGGTGCCGCTATATTACGCTCACTTTTAGAGCTAATAGCTTTGTTAGGCTTTACCGCTTTTCTTTCTCGTCTAAGAAATTGCAGACGGAACGCACAGCTTAGTGAATTCCGCCGCATTTGTGTTGCGTACTTGTCTTCAGTGGCCCGTTTTTATTTTAAACAATTCAGTGATTTCCGTTGAAAACCACCCAATTTCTGTGGTACAATATCGAATATTAAATTATATTGGACTCCTCTTACTATATATATTGCTACACCTGCGCAAGCTCTATGCAAGTACAAATACCATATGCTTCTACTGTAGACATTGTGGTGGTTTCTTCTTACATTTGCTGTTCTGTTATTTGCCTAGATAAAGATATGAAGTTAAAACAACGAACCAAAATGCTGCACGACACCGAAGCCGCGAAGTTTAGGCAAATGATTATCGTGAAAGATGAAGCGTTGTATCGACAGCTGTCTTACATAGTAGTAGAACGTTACCCTCTTAGTTAGCTTCCTAAGAAACTACAGGTACGATGCTACCTTAAAAGCAAAGACAAACATCTAAAAGCGTTGCGCCGCATGCATACGCTCGTGAGCATCATTAAATTTCAATTCTTACCATACCCAAGATCGAGCGCGAAGGGTTAGAATTGTTCATGCATTCCCTGCCAGCGTCTTTGAACTCTGAAACATTCGTGCACTTGAGTGCGTCATTGAGCATTTGAATGGAGGTGCTGTGATCAATAGCGAGCGCATGCTGACGTTGACGCGTGAGTTAGCTTATTGAACTCGCGCTGCTCCGAGGAACAAAAGCGGCGAACTACCTGTGGGCTTTCTAACGACAAGCACGCGTTCGTAACTGGATATGTAAAACAATTAAAAAAAGGCCGCTCAGACGCTGTTCGAACTTTGCTGTCAAGTTGAAATGAAAGAATGCGATTGTCTACAACGACATTCGCTTTTTCTCAAGGTGGCAAAGGTGCATGCGTGCGTAAAGCTTTACTGGCAACAAGGATCCAAAAGGACATTAGGCGGCTAGGAGCCCATAGGCCCCGGCAGCCTCCTCATACGCTGGATGACCTGATATTGTTGGTCTGGGCCTGAACTGAGCAGAGCAGCCTCCGAATATTTGGTATCTTATATTCCAAGCCCTCGTGGCGGGCACTTGTCCCGAAGGCCAATATTATCTGATTACTGTGCACCTATCTGCCGTGGAACCAGGGGCAGACTTGACAGTATTCCCCAGGATAAATTCTGGAATATAGCTTTGAGTTGGTAAATGTGCCTGTTTGCAATCAACACCACGTGACTTCTTGACTCTTTGTCACCTGCAGGGTATAGCTTCCTCCTCAGGGGATAGTGGGTGGTGATCTCGAAACAAACCATCTGATCCTTCACTGATGCCAGGTTATCGTGGCCGGAAGCGCGATCAGTAAAATATCGCGCGATGAAGCAGGCCACTTCGTTCCCATGCACTGAGGAAGGCGTGGTGTCCAGATAATCATGACGGAGTGACCATATTAGTTTCGTTTTAGGCTATTATAAGCCTCAGGAGAGTTACGTCCCTTAGAAAAATTGCGAACAGCTTACTAGGAACCACTGATTATGATCTTGCAGTTGGAAGCGGCGATGGCCAGGGAGATGGCTGCTTCCTACGCACACTCAATGCTGTGGATTTTTACCGTGCCTCCGGATGTGATAGAACCTCCGTAGTCTAACACGGCCATGGCATGGGCACTACGGGTTTCATATGGTGACGCGTCTACATAGACATTATCTGCGTTATTGCGATATTGTTTGTCAAGTACTTGGACCCTGCCTAGCTGGTGCTCCTCATCTTGAGTTGGGTGCATATTTCTCGGCAAAGGGAATACACGGATGCCTTTCCACTGTAGATGGTCTATACTGAATTTGGAGGGCATCAATTCCTAATACTGTATTCCAGCTTTTTGCAGGATGATTTTACCTGGAGCGGATCGTGAGAGACGCTCATACTGGTTTATGAGGTGAGCCTCGACGAGCTCATCCAGGCTGTCGGGCGCCCTCAACGCAAGGAGTTTCTCAGTTGATATATACACAGGAATGATAAGGGCAGCCTTGTACGCTTTCCGTATAACATACTCTGCCTTGTTCGTTTCCACAGGTTGAAGGTTAAGATAAGGCGTTGTGTATAAAATACGGAAAATACTCATGTACCCGTCTAATGAGCTCAGCCTCCTTTACCCTGAACGTTTATTAGAAATTCTGTGCAGTAAACGAAATTTTTGCTGTACCTGTGTGTCGAGTTTGTTTATGGTTTCAGTACTTATTCTGTGTCCTGAATTAAGTAGCCGAGAACCTTCGTGATTTTAACTTGTGCCATTGGCTGCGGCCCCACCAATATTTTCATCTGGGGGGAAGCCCTGCGCTTTCTCTTCACCTGGATGGGTCCGCGTAGCTGGAGAAGCTCGGACTTTTGCGGGAAACATTTAGGTCTGCACATTTGCGCGTAAAAGTGCGTGCGCATGACTGTTTCTTGCAATGTTTCATCTAGTTCGGCGTCATTCGCTGTGTTAACCCAGAAGACAATGTCTTCCGCGTAGAGAGTGTAGTGAAGAATGACGATACGGTCAAGCACCTCGGGAAGCAGGGACATGGCGACATTGAACATAAAAGGGCACAAAACCAATCCTTGAGGTGTGCCGCTACTTTCAAGTTTGATGGTATTGGATCTCAGCTCACCGAAATGGAGCTCTGCCGTTATATTAATGAGAAAGCCACGGACGTACCTGTCGGCCTTCTCTCCCACACATAGGCTTTAAAGCATAATGACAATTTGAGAATGTTTGACCCGGGTAAATGTTTTGTGAGGTCGAGGCCAACAATTACCTTGGTTCCGCCCCCGGTATTAGTGTTCGAAATTTCATGCTAGATTTGCACCATGATATCCTGTGTGAACAGTGCCTGTCGAAAGCCAATCATGTTGCCAGGGTAGAGATCGATGTATTTCGATGAATTTCTGCATTCAGTTTAGGATAACGTGTTCCATGAACTTCCCTGCACATGATGAAAGAGAGTTGGGTCTTAGGTTATTCAAACCAATTTTTTTGCCTGGCTTGGGAATAAACATAATTTCGGCGTGCTTCCACGTTTTAGGTACTTGACCGTGGTCCCATATAGTGTACAAGTAAGTAGTAAAAGCGGTGACGGACCTGTCGTCCAAATTTTGAAGGGTCTTTTTTGTTACCTTGTCTGGACCGGGGGCTGACCTGGTACACAGCTGCTGTAAGGCTGCGCGGTCATCAGCATCTAGTATAGCAGATTCAAGTCGGGGTTGGCCTTTTCGTTGTAGTCCGGATGAGAGATGGATAGTGTGTAATAAACTTACCTCGCCTCTAATTCTTTAAGGAGGTCAGAGTCGGCGCCTGGGTATTGGTGGCCTATTCTGGTGAAATTTTCTCCTTGTGCAGATTTACTTTTGGCGGGGTCTATGAGGTGTCTCAGTAGGTGCCAGGTGTTCGCCATGCCGAGTTTTTCCTGCATGTCGTTGCATAGCTGATCCCACTGCTTCCTCGGAAGCTTCTGTGCATGGACCTCTATTTCCCTGTCGAGCAGGGTTATACTCTTTCGAAGTATCTGATCCAATCTTTGCGTTTTCTAGTGTTCTAAATGCTGCTGTGGGCTTCCTACAGGCGAAAGCCCTGGCTATCTATCTCGTGCAGGCCAAACTACTCTGGTATAACGGAGGTGACGGTGCCTACATCCTTTAGTAGCGCTTGTGTGCAATCTCTGGTGTGTATGATCGTGTCCGGCGCTGTTTCCTCCCGTAGGTTGCGAAACGAGTCCCACTCGACTTGCGCTTTCTGTTTGCCTTTTCGGCGTTGTGGGCCCGTATGAACTACAGTACTTACGATACAATGACCACTACCAAGCTAGGGTCTCCTCGGTATTCGTCCATTGCGGATTTTGGACATTCCGGACCAACGTGAGGAAGGGTGATGTGTCTATCGTGACACTCGATCCTATCCTCGTGGGGATGAAATTATCATTTATGAATGTGAACTGGTTATTTTGGGCGTGGGTTAGAACATTGTTGCCCTTTAGTGTACTCGAACGGCAGCCCCATCTTGTGCGGGTGGCGGTAAAGTACCCTCAACAATGAGGCGCTGCCGGCCAGCAAGTCGAGCGACGCGCGTAAAGAGGGGGCCAAACTTTTGCCTGCGCTCTACAGGGCGGCTATATATATCTAGAATGAAGAGGCTGGAGCCTGTTCTGGTACGGGAAAGTAGTTCGAGGAGGACATGATCTAAGTCTATGTCGCTAAAGGTATGTTTTAATACCTAATAGTCACGTCGGCCTAAGATGGGTATGTACTGCTGTTTACGCGCGGTATTAAAGGCTTTGTATCTAGCTGGCCTAACTTTGAATCGCGGTTCCTCGAGCGCTATCAGATCCGGAGAGTCATGTGATATTACATACTGCAGCAGGTTACCAGGTTTGTGACGGATTCCTCTGCAGTTCCATTGCCAAATTTTATTTCTGGCCTCGACGCCATTGTTGGGGAAGGGGGTGGGAGTACAGGTTCCACTCCAGATGGAGTGGTTGGCGCTGTGATTGGTCTTTCATATGGCGTAGCTTGGGTCTGGGTGTGCCCGGCATGGTAAGGGTTGTGAATTCTAGGCGGGTTAGGCGGGTATCAAAGCTGTCTACATTTTTCTCGATGGCGTCGAGCCTACAGGTAATCTTTTGCAGATGTAGTTGCTGCTATGTAGCTGTGTCTCGAAGCAGGAGGCAAAAGATGTAATTAGGAACACGAACCGTTTAAGATCAGACCTGCATCACTAGAGGAGTTATTTACGTCGCATTCTTCAGCCTTTCGCTTGGCAGGATTGCTAATTAAACTTTGGTGTTCAGCAGTAGCAGAACAGAATCCCACTTCGTGGGATTTTGTTTTAGTTCGGTGATAGTTTTGGCCTGACTGTTAATAGTTAGTTTTACCTGGCAGATTTCAGCTCGGAGGCCTTGCGTGTCCGAGTTATTATTGTTGTTTAAGAAATTATTTTTGGTGGCTGCGGCTGCCCAGCTCATCTGAGGTTTGTTTTGTTGTCCAGTGGGCTTTAGCTGCTTGGCTGGTCCTGGGGTCTTTGGGCCTGGGCCTGGGTAATCTGGCCTGGTACTGGGGTCTTCTTCTCTTGCTTAGAGCTGCTTGACTCTCTGCGTGGTTGAGGTGGTGGTGGTGGCGGTGGCGATAGTTGTAATCCGGCCCGTGATTATGAGGAAGAGTGAGAGCGGGCGTAGCTGTCGGTGGAGGCATACCTATCTGAGCTGAACCATCTTGGGCGCTTCTGAGTGGGGGATTTTGGCTTGTTCGCTCTGCTAAATCTAGTCCAATTCCTGGCTTGGCGGAGTCTGTCCGGCTTAAGCTACTTCTTACACACGCTGTCCATGGTGTGGTGTGCGCCACCGCATAGGGTGCAACATATAATGCAGTTGTGGTCCTCAGTGGGGTTGGAGGTCCCACAGAGTTTGCACACTGGGGCGTTTGGTGTGGGACATGGGTCAGATCTGTGTCCGACGTTGCAACAAAGGTGGCACATTTGTTGTTCGGGTTTATAAGCGTAGCATTCCATTTCTCCACTATAATAGTATATATATCGGGGCACGAAATTGCTGTTCAATGTCTTGCAGGCTGTTTTGCTGCTGCCCCGAAGTAAATAGGCGATGGCAAATTGATTTTTAAAAGAACACCACGAAAATGCAATAAGCCTTCTTTTCTAGCGCACCTTTTTTTTGGAATTACACAGCAATGTCGCAGACACAGTTCTTGGTGTGCCTGCACAAACGAGTGTTTGGTGTCGACATTTTGGTTCTGCAATCGCTCAATCATTAGCTAAAGAAGCGATTTATTCACTGTCGTTCGCTGTCACATTCCTCTGACGATGCAGCAAGTACGCGAGCCATATTTTTTTCTTGCACGAGCATTGCCAGGTTTGTTGACGTTGCAGCAGACGACAAAAAATGGAGCCGCCAACAGAGAACAGTGACGAGCAGTCATAGCGTAGATGGCGGTAGACAAGCGCCTGATGCGCTATTATGATATAAGATGACTGCGCACTTGCTCCTCCTTATTGTCGTGCAATTTGAGCGGTGGTCTGCTTCTCGCTCTCACGCGACATTGCAAGCTAGGTGCATCGTCACTGCTTTTGCTTATCTTAGCATAGAAGTATTTTGTCTAAGAAATTGCAAGTGGAAGGCGCCGCTTAGTAAATTCCGCCGCAATTGTGTTGCGTACTTGTCTTCGGTGGCGCGTTTTTTTTTTTTTTAAACAATGGAGTGGTTTGCGTTGAGATCCAGTCCATTTCTGTTGTACAATATCGAATATTCAATTATATTGGACTCCTCTTACTATATATATTGCTACACCTGCGCAAGCTCTATGCAAGTAAAAACGCCATATGCTTCTATTTTAGACATTGTGGTGGTTTCTTCTTACATTTGCTGCTCTGTTATTTGCCTAGATAATAATATGAAGTTAAAACAACAAACCAAAATGCTGCACGACACCGAAGCCGCGAAGTTTAGGCAAATGATTATCGGGAAAGATGAAGTGTTGTATCGACAGCTGTCTTACATACTAGTAGAACGTTTCCCTCTTAGTTAGCTTCCTATGAAACTACAGGTATGATGCTACCTTAAAAGCAAAGACAGACATCCAAAAGCGTTGCGCCGCGTGTATACGCTCGTGAGCATCAATTATATTTCAATTCTCTCAATACCCAAGACCGCGCTTGAAAGGTTAGAAGTGTTCATGCATTCCCTGCCAGCGTCTTTGAACTCTGAAACATTCGTGCTCTTGAGTGCGTCCTTGAGCATTTGAATGGAGGTGCCATGATCAATAGCGAGCGCATGCTGACGTTGACGCGTGAGTTAGCTTATTGAACTCGCGCTGCTCCGAGGAACAAAAGCGGCGAACTACCTGTGGGCTTTCTAACGACAAGCACGCGTTAGTAACTGGATATCTAAAACAAATAACAAAAAGGCCGCTCAGACGCTGTTCGAACTTTGCTGTCAAGTTAAAATGAAAGAATGCGATTGTCTACAACAACAATCGCTTTTCCTGAAGATGGCAATGGTGGCTGCGAGTTCGTTTCCATCAAAGGCAGCAGACAAAATGCCACCCTCTCTGGCCATTACTTTCTTTTTATCGCAACGTCATACCGTAAGCCTGCGGTAAAGCAAGACAGGAACCGTTTCTGCAGTAAAACGATCCGGAGGAATACTGGCAACTACTTCATCCGCCACAAGATCCGCTTCTCTCTCTCTCTCTCTCTCTCTCTCTCTCTGCCGTGCCCACAACACCGGCGCTTTTAGCAATACACCCAGTATTCTTCCTCTTTCGTATAACACATTATGTTGTGTCAGAAAGTGAATAGCTCATTTTCACCCCTTTCAGTGAGTGCGAATAATTATTTTTTTCAAGTGGCGGATTTATAGTATAGGGTGGAGCTGCGTATCTACATATCGCAACTTGTACGCTTCAACCTACTCCCTAGTCCCTTCTGCAAGCTGCGTACGGTCAACGGTATATCTGAGGGAACAAAGAACACTGATACATTTGGCGCAAACCACGCTTGACATAAATATATTTTAGGTGCATAGTATAATTTCGTATTTCAACACTTTTATATAGAATGTGTACCACGTGATTGCTGCTTTTGAAATATTGGTATGGTGCTACCGACAATGGCGCCAATGAGAAGTATACGAATTGACCTGTGGAGGCGTAATCGGTCTCAACAGCCACCTTGTTTATGCATCATTTCCTCTCTTGTAAATATTTTAAATACCTCATTATTTGTGACTTCTGCAACGTAACTAATTGGGGAGAGGTGTGGGGTACCCACTAGAAACAACAACGGAGCTCCGCAGGGGTCGTCACCTCGGACTGGACAACATAAAAAATGGAACAGGACCCAACATGGCACGGCCCACATCAAAGCCTCCATCCCTGACGGTTGTGCTGGCTTAGCCTTGAGATCCAGTTAAGTTCTTCGGCACCAGCCCCCTCGACGTGGACGACTGGATCGCCACATATATAGGCGTGTAAGAGCTCACAAGAAATGAGAACCGATGAATATGCTGGCTAGCCTGGTCTTCTACCTACAAGGCAGGGCGAAGCTGTGATATGACAGCCACGAGGAAGAGTTTAACGACATTACAGCTCGAGAAAAATTGATAACCACGTGATGATCTGAGAGTAAGTGCGAGCACATCATACGATGCTGAAGATAACTTCTGACCAGTTCTAGGCCTCGACAAAGAGCGTTGTTGCAGGTAAGAGATGCCCAGACGATGCATGTGCACAGCGTCAGCTAGACATTGTCTTCCTTCAGGAGATACATGGCCACACCTCTACTACAATTACCGGAGATTCACAGCTTTTCACTCTGGTATCACCGAGAAGCCAGCCATTCCCTGTAGAAATCGCAGCAAGCGTGGTCAAGCGTTTCGAAAGGGGTAAGAGAGTGCTACGATTCATCACAGCAAGTGCGTGTGCGTGAGACACGCGTCGCACAGAGCCGAGGTAAATCGACCAGAAGTCGTTGACAAGTGCAAGTACACTGGACAAGCTAGTTTAGTAGTGTCGATTCCGCTCTTCGCGTGAGCACTTCATTCAAGCTTGCAAAGTTCATTATTAAATAGCCTGTTTTTTTTTCATACCAACTGCTGCTTCATCTTCCTCATGAGGACTGCTTAAAATCCTATCAAGAAACAATGTCCATTCTTTTGACGCCAACATGCATGGATATGAACAAGCACTTCATCCGCGACAAGAGGGCCCATAGCATCCAAGCCGCCTCAAGGAACCAGTTTATATGCGACGAAAGATGGTGGGGGCGTGGGCACATACAATCCTATGGATGTACTGAAACGGTTGCGATAGGGTCAGAACAAGTACTTCAAGAAGAGCTTTATCAACCACGAAACCGAGAAAGAATAACTACAGCGGCTTCCCGCCCATTACGAAGGCATCCAGCATGCAAAGGTGAAGAAAACTGCGTCACATACAGGGGCCGTACAACAGAGTTGTACAATAAATTTCACCACCCGTGATTCGGTAGCATGCAACAATCCATGGTACACGAGCGTTTTGGCATTCCGCTAGCATCCGAATGCCACCTCCGCGGCCGCGATCAAACCCGCCACTTTAAGCTCAGCAGCGCAGTGCTATTTTTATTGACTTACTGCAGCGGTTGATGCCTTGGTGCTGCTTTGCCGAATTGCATACATGAAAATTGTACTCGACAGCAGATCATCTGCAAAAAATTTTTTATGCAACCGCATGATAGACTAGGTTTCAGCAAACCAGTGAAATTATTGTTTTTAATTAAATTTCAACAACTTTTATATTCCAGGAACCTTTGGATGGACATCTGGAGGTATTCAAAAACTCCATTTACCCCGACTGAGTCTTTCAACACCGTTTCACCACAACCTTCTACTCAACCCAGGTAGGGCTGCGCTAAATTAAATTGGGGCGTTGTAACGTAAAGCTATTCCAAACTATTCTATTCCAACTATGCAATCACCCCTTTTCGATTGTTCAAAATTTTTTGTACCACCCCCACTTCGCCTGTCTGTCACGCGACTTGACGAAAACCGGGTTAGCTCCGCATCAGATATGATGTTGTCGTCTGATTATGCATGGTTTGATCGAACAAGAGAAAAATAATTATTTCTGATTCGACGCCTTTTCGCCATTGGCCCTCTGCTATTGGTCAGAAGGTTTCACACTGCACCCACCTCAACTGTCTGTCACTCGAGGTCACAAAACCACGAAAACTACTTGTGGCAAGGTGACGTGTATGGGTTAAAGGTGCATTAATATGCCGAACAAAAGTGGATTTTTTTCTGAATAGCCGTCCCAAAGGAATAGAAGATGGCTGTCACCAGGAGAGCATGGGTTTATTTGCGTATAGCGAAAGCTTTTGCGTGGCCATATACCGCTATCGAGCCCTTTCGGCACGTATACGACATCGCGCTGCCAACTCTGCTGAGGATCTGTTTCAGCGGCATGTTTAACCAGATGTTGCACGCCGCTGCAATTTTAGACAAGCCACATACCCGCCGTGGTTGCTCAGTCGCTATGGTGTTGGGCAGCTGAGCACGAGGCCGCGGGATCGAATCACGGTCATGGCGGTGGCATTTCGATGGAGGCGAAATTCGAAAACACCCGTGTACTTAGATTTAGGTGCACGTTAAAGAACCCCAGGTGGTCAAAATTTTTAGTCCTCCGCTATGGCGTGCTTCATAATCAGAAAGTGGTTTTGGCACGTAAAACACCATAATTTTTTTAGACAAGCCACCGCAAGTCAAGTAAGAGAAAGCGGACCAATCGCAGACGCCGGCACCTCCCTCTTCATCCGGTTATCTATTTTCAGTACGCTGGCTCGGTCCCATCGAAACCCTCTCCACTTGAGCATGCTCTTTGCCTCTTGTCTCCCTATTAGATAAGAAAAAACAGCTCAATGTAGGCAATGATTTCGTTTTGAAAACAAACAAAAATGTCCTCCTGTAAACAATGAGAGCGTTTGATTGGGCTGTTGAGGCAACGCTGCAGGTCACCGCCCGAAGCTTGCATCGGCGGTTACACAAATTTGACGTCAGGACATTAGAATAAAAACATATTGGAATAGCGTTACGTTATACGGTCCCTCAATTGTAACATTATGGTTCCTGTTCCTAAGAAGGACTCAAGGGAAAACTACGTGCTGCATCCATAGGAGGACCACACTTTGAACGACAGACGTAGTCCGTGGATTAGTGCTTCTGCGTGGAGATCAATACGGACCGTGTTTTTAGAGTTGTTTTTATGTTAGGGCAGGAAGCACGCGCACATAGGCTTTCCGAGAATTGCTCTATTTCGTGCTTTGATTAGTAGTCGCCAAGCAAGTAATGTCGATGGAGCCGACATTTTGACAAGGGCACTTCTCTTCGTCAGGCCATGATATTTCGCGTCTTCATAGTTACACCACACTCGTCCATTAAGAAGGAACCTATTCCTGCCATTCAATAACCATGGCCGCTGCCGATCCCTCCCAGAGTAGAGGAGCTTGCTTTGGCAGTAGTAAAAGCGAAGGTGGTAAATGGGAACAATGTCTTGCTCTATTAAATTGTGTATAAGTAAACTTACGTTAGAAAATTGATTTTTATTGTGCGCTAAATACTTTATATCTTCTTTATCAACAGTGATAATGCTATCTAAAGTACGGCTAAAGGTGCAAAGAAAAGCAGGAACGGCAAACGCTGGAGCATCCCATGGTGGGTTGCTAATCTTATATCTGTCTTTGTCTATTTAGCTCTCATTATGGCCCTGTGCCCTCGCGGGAGATCATCGAAGTGCATATTGCTTCGCCATGAAGGAAACCACATTCTTACTCCTAATAATAGAGCAAGCACAGGATGTACCTGTCCCCATCACCGCTTGAAGAGCCCCAATTCTTTGGTCAAGCACAGTTAAGAATTTTAAAATGAAGTGGCTATTTAAAAAAATGTAATTCCAAAAATTCGTGTGTATATATATATATATATATATATATATATATGTATATATTTATATATATATATATATATATATATATATCAAGCTGTATTGTTAGCTGTGTTGGGTATGCTTTTGTCACGTACATGAGAGCTGTCACCAAATCAAGCATCAAAATCAACAGCAGCTTTTCTTTTGCAACGTTGTGCAGCGGTTCAAGATATCATCATCGTCCCCAGCGCCTATTCCCCCTTGCGCCCTCACTCTCCTCTAAAGAAATATGCCCTTGGCCTCAAACGCACCGCTTCAGAATGCTGTGAAGGTGGTGAACGCTTGGTGAGCGTGGAGTACGACGTAGGCAAAGCTGTGACGAGCGCTTCGCAAACCGGTATCCTCGCAGAATAGCTGCTCCTTCTGCAGAGATGTCTGGAGAGTCGGGAATACAGCTACCTGACCACGGTCCACAATTTATTGATAACGTAAGCGAACCGTTTTCACAAGGAACGTGCTCTGCGTGATATGGACAAGTGGATCAAGCAAGCGCGGCTGCACCGAGCAGTAGTTTGCGCACAGGAAGACAGAGAAATAGAGAAGAGCCCATTTAAGACTTGCACATAATATTCACCTCCGAGGGTCGTTCATCAGAAAGTGACTACAAAAAGCCTTTTTTTTTGAAGTAGGAAGGGAAATTGGGCGAGGGATGAGGCAGGAGTGTCGGGATCGCCACCATTTCCCTGATTACCAATAGGAATCATGGATCAGCAGCCGGCGCCACTGGATGATGTTGCATCGATGGCCATAACTCACGCATCATATGTCTGGCGTATATGGTAGGGAGTGTAGCCAAGTATTCAAAAGGGGGGGGGGGGGAGATTGTTACAGGCCACCGCAGCAGGCACATGTGCGTGATGCCTGTGTGTCGCAGGGTCCAATGTGAATCGGCCACAAATCGGTGAAGAATGCAAGAAGAGGGGCGAAGCTGGTTTAGTAATGTTGATACTGTTTTGGAACACGCAATTAACTCAAGCTTGATAAATAATTAGCGAATAGCGTTTTCTTCTTGTCAACCCTTTCATGTCAGTCACCACCCGCGAGACCCTGCAAAGTAGCTAGGACGCTCATATACGTTTTTGATCAAGATCACGATCAAAACTATATTTAATTGAACATTTTATTCGTGTACCATCCCACGCGATAAATGTCTGTCCCTGTCCGAAAAGTCGAAATACAATTCTATTTTTTAAGGAGTCTTTCTTTACTCTAATGAAAGTCCCACGTAGGCAATATACATGCCTTTATCATCGACCAAAAAGAACTGTTTTACGAAAAGAACATTTGCGTGGGAAAAATCACTCTGTGACACGATTGTACAGAACTTTTTAAAATGTTTTACACACTTATTGCCTTTCAAATCAGGTTTGTTTCTCGCATAATCATCATGGGATACTTTCTTACAACTTATTTGCGAAAAATTGCCAATCATTCTCCTACAATTTATAATGCCGCATCACATCGTCGCGGCTCACTGTGGACAGGATATACAGACATATTTGTTAGAATAACTAGAAAAATGGTTAGGTTGATCCTTCTTCGCTTCTAGTCTAGTCACACCCTCGCGGTTTTATTCGCCATCACTGTTGTTCAGCACAGATAATACGGTTCCTATCAGTAAAGCAAAGTAATAGTAAAGCAGGCGACACGGTACAGGTAGTGGGCCAAGAAGATGCGAACGCTTGCCGGATTTCATAGCGCACAATTTCAGCAATTGGCTCAACAGCACGGTCTTTCGCTCTCACTGTTTGATTCGCGATCATATCGTGCGCTATGCCTCTGATCAGTTTGCACAGCGAATTCTTCCCGGTCTCGGCCAGTACTGTTTTTCCCGCAGGCGCACCACTAGTCAGGTCGACGTACTGCTGAAAACACAGCTGGAGCGACTGCTTAAGTGCTGTGGCCTTCCTAATAAATTTGGCCACAGTTGTGGAGGGTTGCACAAAGGCGCCACAAACGGCAATTTTTCACGCAGCGAATGAGATGCCTCAGCATCTTCAACTAAGGTATATTGCGATACGCCGGGTGCAACAATCATCCTACGTCCCTCACAAATGGAAAGATACTATCATTCAGTATTTGACTTCATAGCTCCCGCATTTGTTGTGAATCCGCTCTGTGATCAACGCTTCCAAAAGTCTCACGTAACTGACGACAAAACTTCTCCCACCTTTGCAAATGTCCCTCGCGGTTTTGAAAGTATCTTCTTGCTCTACCTTCATGGGCGAAGTATACATGCGAAAGTTTCTGGTCATAACGTCGGTCACTGGTCTTGGCAGCGCATTCGTACTGGCCCAGCCAGCGTTTGGCACTTCCATAGGCGTTACCGTAAATGCTTGGAGGACTTGAGTGTTTTAAACCATCACGGGTGTTGGGTTTACAAGCGCAGTTCCATCAGTAGGAGAGGGTGCTGACAAAGTCCTTGCCAAGAAACCAACTTCTTAAATCAGAACCTGAAGGCAGTCACTTTCACTGTGCATAGGTGTGTCGACATGGGCATGTCGTGCTGATCTAGATGCAGGCTTGCTCACAGGAGTTTCAATCCTTTGTCGATGGCGCGGGACCCAGCGACGAGCAAAGTCGCCACTCGTCGAATATATTGGTTTATGGAATATATATGGAATATATGGGTATATACGCTGTATATACAGCACTCATCGTAAACTTCCGCGTAATCGCTCGCCCATACGTTTCATGTACACTTCTTTCGAGTCCAGCAAGCAATATTATTGGACAAGATTGCTCCTCTACAGGATGAGCAATAACATTCGAGAAAATTCCGACACATGAAGGCGCTTCCTGCGCCGAGTGATATTTTTTTAATACTTGTTTGCCGATTAAAAAAATGATCGCCAACAAAATAATAAACACGGTACGCGTGCTCTTTCAGACTGTGAAAGCATTGACAATCTTAATTAATTTTTGAAACACTCAAGTCACTGCACGTGAGCGCCTAGACATATGATGAATTTCAAATTACGCATGCTTAATTTCGACCAAAGAAGAAAAAAAGCTTCCACAGCTACTTTATGGAAAGAATTGGATTGGGTACTACAGTATGCGTTCTTTAGCTTTCTGCTGAAGATCTAGCGTCTAAATTGATAATTTGAATTGTCCCTTAACCATTTGCTCTAAACTGTTACCTATGCTCCTAATGAAGTATACTGTGAGCTGCTCAAGATCGCGGTCGAGAAAGCTCACCTGGCTTTTTTTGCCTAGCGACGTGTTCCCATTTCTAAGGCTTTTTAATGTGTGCCCTGACTATCAAACTGACTGGAGCCAAAGGGCCAGATTGATAGTGGATCGTCGTAAGCAACCGACACAGTTCACCCTGCACCTTCTGTGGAGCCTAACAAAACCGATGCCTAGATGAGCTCACTTCATGTTAAGCTTGAACCACACATTTACCTGTCTGCTGTAGACATCAATTCAAAAGAAAGTTGAAATCAAATAGATCTTCCGGTAGGTTACCTATTTCTACACTCATTTCAATGCATGACATTTATAACATCAAGAAACAGCTTTCTTCAGAAGCACATGTGGCTACGAAATCTCTTATTACACAGTACTAAAATTTTCTTGTGAATCATCAGGCAGTGATTTAAGTCTTCGTCGTCTTTCACCGGTCGTGTCACAGCTGCTTGTTCTAGTACCCGCACGTAGTGTTTTTCTGCGAGAAAACAAGCATCTATTACGCGCACCAATGTTGGAGCTTACATATTATCTAGCGCCGACTTTGCACTTTCGCGCTTTATATTAGATACAACCCGTTTACAGTGGCACACGGACAAGGATGGCAAGGACAGACACTTTGAAAACGCACAGCGGCTGTAATGCTTCTCGAGTGGCAGAAAAGAATTTCATTCTGGTTACACAAGTGAACACACAAGCTGAATTCCATACCTCTTGATCAAACAAGGAGAGCGCGAAGAAAACACTGTACGTGGCTTCTGTACTAGAAAGAATCGGCAAGGGTAGGCAGTGATATGCCGAAAGGAGGAACGAGTCTCTTTGGTCTACTGTTTACTTCGACGTCCGACTTGCGCCATGATACCACCATGAAGGACATCGGCTCTTCTTACCCTACATCGTGCGACATCAAGCGCGGTAAAATCATCGAGAGTGCTTCCCAGTGGATTGCACGAGCGACATGGAAGGCATCTCTACGCTCTATTGCGGTACTTAGAAACCATCGTTTCTTGTAAATAATACTGGGTAGATCACTTTCGGGGAACGCTCAGATATCGTCTCTCGAGGAGCACGTTATTCGCAGCTGAATGTGCTAAGGTGCGACACCGACATCAAATTGGAAGGTAGGTCTGAATCACTAATGAGGCTGCATGTTGCGCTAATTTGTCAAGATATTTCCTACTGCTTACCTGTTATGCATCGTAAATCTCAATATATTCGGCGCCGATTGACGAACATAACTACGAGAGGCGGAATTCACTAAGCGAACTTACCAAGAAAACTTGGCTTTAAAAAATCTTACAACAACAGCGCATTCAAAAAGCTAAAACTGTTCGTAAGATCAGCAAGCTTGCGTTTCTCGCCGCTGCACAGACAAGCACTGCAGTTGAAAAAAAATGCATGTATGTAATGGTAGCGCAGTTTCGAACATCAGTACCTGCGCCAATAGTAAGCGTAAGTCGATTCACAAAATTTAAACAGCCGTCGCAGCTGCCGACATACGAAGAAATTGCTACAATAGGGGCGTAGCAGTCTTATGGGCGTAATTAAGCCCAGCTGTGCTGCACCAGCCTAGCGGGTAAGTGCTGTAACGCGCTGTAGCGCCCAATTGGTCAGATGCCACTAATCAAAGTCGAGGATGGCGCGTGCTTATAATTTTGTGGCACGCTCTAATTTATCATCTCAAAGTGCACTGAGCAGTTTTGCTGTATAGTTGTATTAGGCTTGCGCTGCTGTGAAAGGCAGTAACATTATCGCTCTGCGGCGAACTTCTGCGGAATGTCTGATACACTGTTTCTATACGTGCGAAATTGCCCGATTTTTCCACACTCCTCATAACCCTCTACTGGATAGTAGCAAATAGAATCGTAGCGCCCGTTGCAGACAAGCATCAAATTTGTCATTGATAAATTTTGAGCACTTTCTTTTTTTCTAGCTTGAGCTCTCTCTCACTCATAGATCTGTTGATGGATATATTTCCCAGCGCTTTTAAGGCTATAATTCACCATGCATGAAGAAAAAACGAAACTAAAGCCGAAACCTATCTAATTATGATTATCAAAAGTTGATGCTGTTGTGCGATTCGCGGTCGCCTTCCACGCTCTGAACATCAGTCTCCTATTATATTGCTCACAGTTTCGAAACGACGTAGTGTGTCTGCTCCGGGTACTCCTCATCCTGTCGCCTATGGTGTGCCCGAACGTATGCGAACGACAGGCGGTAATCATGTCTATCATATGAAGCGGGACATCAAATTCAATGACACAAAAAAAATGGAGGACGCCTAAGTTTCGCCTTCAAGAGTGGAACGCGATAGCGTTACCGCACCCCGTTCTTACCGCCCACGCAAAACGATCTACGCGAGCCAAACGTCGTGATCGGCACGGACAGCCGGGCTGCGACGCGCCATGAAGGCGGACGCGATCGTGGGGCGAGTGGCGCGCCACGTGTCGGGACAGCACCGTACATTGCGAGGAGGGGGTCTTCTGTGTTTGCCGCAAGATGGCTCTGCGCAGAAGAAATTTAGCGGAAACGTCCTTCGCAAAGGTGCAGAGGTGGCGCAGAGCTAGAACACCCACATCGCGTGCAAGAGGTCCATGGTTCGAATCCCGGTACCGGCAATTTTCCACCGGAAAAAAAAATCTGCGTGTTGATAAAATTGCATAAACAGGCCTGGAGTGTGGCCTGATCTCGGTGACCAGAACCGGTAACGCACTCCCTCACCAGAGCAGGAAAATGGACCTCACGTTCATCACGGACAAGCCATTTTCGCGCTCACGGGGAAGTGTGCCATGTGCCTACAGATTCACCAACAAGATGCTGCGGAACCTTGACGATGGTTCGATCGCATACCTCACCGAGAAGATCAACGAGACGTGGAAAAACGGCAGCGTTCCAAAACAATGGAAGACCATTAACGTCGTCCTGATCCCCAAACCCGGCAAGGCTCCGAACGGGTACAACCTCCGACTGATCTCTCTCCCCTCCTGCGTTGGGAAAGTGGCGGAGCACGTCGTCCTCAACAAACTAAACAGATATCTCGAAGAGAACAACATCTTTACTCACAACATGATTGGCTTTCGTGCCGCCCTCTCGTCGCAGGACGCCATGAAGATGATCAAACATCAAGTCATCGATGGCAGTACCAGAGACACCAGGGCCCTGCTCAGACTCGATCTCGAGAAAGCGTTTGACAACGTTCTCCACGAATACATTCTGGCCTCCATGGCAGACCTTGAGCTGGGCCCCAGACTATACAACTACGTCCGTTCGTTCTTGACGGGGAGGAAAGCGAAGCTGCGGATCGGCGACTTTGTCTCCGAAGAGGGGCTCCTGGGCCCACGGGGCACGCTTCAAGGCTCGGTCGTTTCGCCTGCTCTCTTCAACATCTGCTTGATCGGCCTCTCGAGGAATCTGGCCAAAGTTGAAGGTATCAAACACACCATCTACACAGACGACATCACCATCCGGTGCACCGGCGGTAGCGAAGGGCAAGCGGAAAGCGCCGTGCAAGAGGCGGTAGACGTCACGGAGCTGTACCTGCTACCCACCGGACTCAGATGCTCCCTGACCAAATCTGAGCTTCTCCTTTTAGAAAAGAAAAAGGCCGCAGACCCAAGGGCTGGAAACCGGTCTCGGAAAGTGACATTCACCTGCTCACTCGGAGTGGTGACCCGATACCCAGGGTCGACACCATCAGAGTCCTGGGTATGTTCATATAATCACGCGGCGGCAACGGCACTGCGTTACGCAAGATAATTGCGAAAACTGACAATGCTTTTCGCTTCGTCCGAGGGGTAACGAACAGACATCGTGGCCTCAAGGAGGACAACCTGCTTTGGCTCATCAACGCCTTTGTGCTGTGTCACTTCACCTACACGGTGGCCATGCACAACTGGCTCAGAGCCGAGCGGGAAAAGCTTAATGCCCTCATTAGAAAATTCTTCAAGAGAGCCCTCGGGCTGCCCGTCAGAACGCATACAGAGGACCTCCTTCGGCTCGGCATACACAACACCATGGAGGAGATAGCCGAGGCTCAGGAACGGGCCCAGCTAACTCGGCTGTCCACCACGCCGGCCGGCAGGCGTATCCTCGAGGAGATCGGACTCGCACCAACCAAGAACTTGGCTGAAGACACCCAAATCCCCAGAGAAATAGGGGAGAAGATCGTGGTCACCCCTTTGCCCCGCAACGTTCATCCCGTTCACAACACAGGTCTTCGCAAGGCAAGAGCATTGAATGTACTAAAGCAAATAAACAAGGACAAAATTGCAGCAAGCTTCGTGGACGCAGCTGCATACCGAGACGGCAAGGCTTTTACGGTTTCCGTCGTTGACACGCTGGGCAAATTCATCAACTGTGCTCCCATCCGGACGACGAACTCAGAGGTGGCCGAGCAGGCCATTGCACTCGCCATGCAAGACGGTCGGAGAGACAGGGTGTATAGCGATTCGAAAGCCGCCATCAGGGCATTACAGAAAGGCCGGGTAGCCCGGCAGGTAGTTCAAATTCTGAAAGGCGCCAAGCAAGGCAACACCTCCATGCACTCGATCCTTTGGTTCCCTGCACACGCCGGCGCGATTAAGGAGGTTCCCCTGAACCTCGACGAGTCTGCCCACGAGGCTGCGCGTGGCTTTACCGACCGCGCTGCCCTCGGATCGGGTGACTCTCTCCCCGGACAGAGAGACGCTCCTCTCACACACAACGATATCACTAAATTCTTTTACTTAGAGAGAGGGGTTTTCCCGCACCTCACTCCAAGCTAAGCAGGCCGCAGGCGGTCACACTTAGACTTCTGCAAATGAACTGGTACCCGAATCCGGCGTCCCTTAATAGCATATATCCCGAGATTTATCCGAATTGTTCTTGCGTGGCCTGTGGTGAGGTATAACTATATAACTAGGTTATACGTTGCCTCATATGCTCTGGGAGTGTGGGTCGCTGGGCCAGAAGTTCACCAAGGAAGAGTGGGACGTGCTCCTGCGAAGTCCCGTCTTTGAGGACCAAATCCTGGCCGTCCAGCGCGCCCGCAATCGGGCCAGCAGACTAGATCTGCCAGCCCTGTCGTGGGATTATTAGCCGGGTGCGCGTTTTATCGCGCTTTGCTGGACCAAATAAAAGTTTATTCACTCACTCACTCACTCACTCACTCACTCACTCACTCACTCACTCACTCACTCACTCACTCACTCACTCACTCACTCACTCACTCACTCACTCACTCACAGGAGTACTTTTGAAAAGAATCCAACAGAATAATGAAATGTTTTCTCGCTTTTTGTAAACAAGAAATTCGGACAGGTTATTTGAATTTAAAAACTTCCGGACACGTTAAACTGACATTTAAAGAAGGCAAAGTTTTTATTCTATATTAATAACGTTGCGACTATCTTGCACAACCCTAGACTACTTTGGCAAGGTATCAATTCAATGATAGGGATCAAGAAAAAAACCCTCCTCCCCTCGAAATCAAGGTTCAATGTATTAACATGTCTAGGGGTCTTACTTCCTAATAAAACTAATTATGAATTCATAGCAGCAGGAGCGTACCATGAATCCATTAACACTCATTTACCCAGGAATATAGACTCGTACTTACCCTCCTGTAGTACGGATTCTGTATTTTTGTCACCTACATCAACAGATGAAATCATTAGCATCATTAATGCCTTTAGGAACACGTGCTCACCTGGGGTGGATGAAATTGCTCTCTTCCCTATTAAATGTGCTGTTAATATTGTCGCTGGCCCATTTACGCATATATGCAATAGAATGCTGTTCAATGGAGTATTCCCAGGCAAACTAAAAGTGGCATATGTCACCGCTTTATTAAAAAAAGGCACCAAACACGACCCGAATAATTATTGCCCAATTTCGGTACTGCCAATTTTATCAAAAGTAGCTGAGCGCGAACTTTTTGATCGGCTAAATAATTTTATACAAGTTAAAAATTAAATTTTTAAACAACAGTATGGTTTACAGTCCGGTAAATCGACTCAAACCTGTATGTGAGATATCAACAATGCCCTAAATAAATATTTTTAAAATAGACTGCTTCCTGTTGCAAATCTGCTAAATTATTGTACAGCCTTCGACTCTGTTAAGCATTCAATACTACTAAAAAAGTAGATATTTATGGCATTCGCGGTGCTGCAAATGCACTTGCGAAGAGTTATATAACTGAACGGCCACAGTATACACATATGCATGGTGTAATATAAAATTTTGGTATGGTGAACTTTGGTGTCCCACATGGTTCAATTCTGGGACCTCTTCTTTTACTGTATATATTAATTACATTGTCAACATTCCATTAATTACTAACATTGTGCTGTATGCTGATAATACAAATGTATTTTCCAGTTCTAATGTTAAAGTACGGCCCCTGCTATGTAACGCCTGGCTGAACCAGCAATTCAATTGGCTGGCTGTCAACGAGCTTCAATCGAGTGTGAAAAAAAAACGCTGTTGATGCTCTTTCATCTAAAAAACAAGCCATTAAGCAATCATGTCAAATGAGAATTCAATAACTCGGATATCGAGCAAGGGCATAGTTGCCGGATTCTGGGTGTATGCTTACGCAGCGACCAAGGGAATTATATATTATATAGAATTATAATTATCACGCGAATTATATTAGAACGAGAATGGTCAGATCTGTTTGTGTATTCTATCGTATCAGGCATCTTCTACCACATCAAGTTAAGAAACAATTATATTTTGCTCTCGTTTATTCGCATCTTGTACCCTGTAACATGGGGCGCGTGCAATAAGACTCATTCCTTCAAATTGTTTTAACTTCAAAAAAGAGCCCTACGAGCGTTGTGTGCAGGCGCAGCAGTCGAAGCAAATGTTTTCTAGACTTATGTTCGGAATCATTTTCACTCCGATTACTTGAATTTGGCAGCTCACATTTCTAATAAATGAAGCAGTATTTCAATACTTTCAGTAACACTTATCGTTCGAGGGATATAACATATGATTTGCGTATGATCGCATTGTCCACGACTAGGTCTAGATGGAATAATGCGAATAAATGTTTGCATCACCACATCTCAACCCTGTGTAATACGTACCAATCGATTGCGGAGGTCGAAGACACATGTACATTCGCATCAATTAGATTCTTCTGTAATGAAAGGTTTACAAAGGATGTTTTGCTTTTGGCCGCAGCGTTTCATGTTTTTCATTTACTGCTAAATATTTTGTGCAGTTCTTTATCATCAGTGTTAGCGTACATTTGGTTGCCTTTTTGTGGTATTACTTTTAGTGAGCAGCGTTCCTAGAATTATGTGCTTTGCCGGTTCGCTACCGGTGCCAGGAGTTGTAACGCGGGAAGAAGGCCTTGTCAGGAGCCATGATTTACCTGCCTCCTTTAGCCTCTCCTCTGGGGCATAATATACAATATGGCCGAAAAAAAATAATCTTGAAATCTTTAAAATTTAAGTTCAAGAATACTATGTAGAAGACAAAGCTAATATTGAATAATCGGTCCAGAGAAAAACAACTACTGATCCGCAGTCAACCTCGAGTGTGTAAAGGAGCAAGTTTATCTAGGTTAATTTACTCACAGGGAGCCCTGATCATCAGAAGAAAATTTACAGAAGAATAAAAATGGGTCGGAGCGCATACGGCCGTTTTATCTAAATATTACTGGGATCTCACTATGGACCTTAAAAAAGATAGTTTACGATCATTCCATTCTTCAAGCGCTATCACAAGGAGCAGTAGCTTGGAGGTTAACAATGAAACTTGAGTACAACTTGAGAACTGCTCAAACAATTAATGAAACCAAACAGGTTAGGCCTAACTTTAAGAGAGAGGAAGAGATTGATGTGGATCAGAGACCAAACGGAGATTGTGGTAGATCAAATTAACAGCAAAACTTGGAGCTGAACAAGTCACGTAATTCGCCAGGAAGATAATCCGTAGACCATTAAATATAGAAAGTGGGTGCTAGGAAAAAACAGGTGCTGTGGTGGACGACAGAAAATTAGGGGGAGTAATGAAATAAGAAAATTTGCAGGCATAACTTTGATTCAACTAGCGCCGGCAAGGGGTAATTAAAGATGCTGGAAGAGGCCTTCCTCCTGTAGTGGACATAAAAATACGTTGGTGACATTTTACAACATCCCAAATTCGTCGGGAACAGGAACGGACTGTTACTCAGGAGCTGCAGTTCACTACGTATTACCAGGCCTCATTCGCAAGTTAATAGAGAGGCGACAGCGCGCCACTTGGATACCGCCACCCCCCGCTTGACTTCGTGCTATAGCTGCAGCGAGTGCTCTCAACAAAGTGCGTCAGTGTCGCAAGATCGACGGCTGGAACCGACTTGATCCGAAACCAGCTAGAATGTTGAACCACTGCTTGCTTCGTGTACGGTGCTGTGCATTATTCTGACGTGCAATTGAGCATCGGGATGATGTTGACTGATTAGCCTTTACTTCTATGAGGCGCCACTTGGGCTACACCAGACAGCGTAGTTAGGGCCTCCAGGCCCTAATGTCACCAACCTATGATTTATTACCGGCCTCCAAAATTGATGTGTATATGCCTCTGTGCATTTCACCTCTGTGATAATGCAGCCGATTCATCGCTGAGTCGCTGACTCATCGACTCATAGAATGCGGCTTCATCGCTGAGGAGCAGCCAAGAAGAAGCGATGAACGCTGGTACGATGCCCGAGTGTGATAGGCAGCGAAGCTTGCTGACGAGGACATTACGTAGTGACGTTTGCTGTCATAATTTTGGTGTGTCGGTAGCCACGGATTCTCTGCGCATTTCTTTTTCGGGGATGCTTCCATAGCTAGCCATGCCCTCGAGAGTGAGCCTATGCGAACGGAGCACGTGTTTCGTCGTTAGTTGGCGGTCAACGACATCGTCAAACGACACCGTAGGCGGTGCCGGCTGCTGACGAAGCTGATATTGAGCCAATGCACGGCATTAGAACCGCACGTGCAACCGTTTGCAGCGGGACCACATACCACACCGATGAACGTATGGATGCTGGGCCGCATGTCATGCGGCCCAGCATCCCGTCATAGATCATAGATCTATGCCAGTCATAGATCTAATTATTATGGAGATTGTTTTCACTTTCATAATTGGTATCGGAATGAAGACATGTCGTCGCTTTGTAATACGGTGGACGTGGTAATGCACACAGGTGGGTTTAGCCCGGCAGACATGGCGGCAATCACTCTGACTAAGCCTCCCTTTCTGTGCGCCATATGTCACCATCCGACTCAGTGTGTCTTTCTGTGCCAAATATGTCACCATGGGACCATCAGTGCTGTCTCTCGCACAAATATGAGAAAAATATCTAACACTTCCACTGCTCTTCTTTTGACGGCAGTGAGATGAACAGGCGACGGTGGTTGCGCTTGCCGGCGTTGTAGCAGATGTCCGTAAACGGAAGTTGTTGTTAAAGGTGTGCAGTGATCAGCCGTAACAATATTGCATCAGCTACAGAAGCATCATGTGCGATTATGCTATCACTTGACCGCACTTGTTTTACTTCTTGTCGTTTAATCCGAGCTTTACTTTCCCCTCGACCTCATACGACGCCGTAAATTAAATGCACTGCAACTTCAGTTACACCCTTATCTCGGCAACGAACTTTGAGGTTAGGAAAGTGCGTACCAACACGCAGCTTAGTAAATTCAGCTCCAGAAGTTTCAGAACTTTCCTTTGAAAGCCCTGATCAAAGCTTAGGGCTCTTGTTACAGCTGAAGCGAATGAGCCATCTATCCAGGCTCATCGCGCGCATGAAAATGATCGCAATTTTCAACGTTTATCATCGGGACGGTAAGATCATCCGCTAAAGAAACAAGCTCACGTAGAGGTATGATAATCTCTGTGACGCTTAACAAGCACGACAGAGTTCATTTGCACGAGAGTACCATAACCTACGCCCATTCATAAGTCATCTTCCTCGATAGCTAATGACGCCATCACTGATCCTGAACATTCCTCGCACAAAGAAGATGCCTTGAACTAATCCACTGCAAAAAATATATATTTTTGCACTCTTGCATATGAGCCGACTACAGAGGCACAATGCGTTTTACTGTACATGTGCATCGAGATTTGACATGATGACGGCTGCGTTTTACGTTCTTGTACGTCAAGTAAGCAAAACTTACCATCTCTCTTACAAAACGTCTTCATCGGCAGAACTGCTTTGCCTTCAAAAGCTGCAGCATTTATAGTCTGAATGACTTGCACTGAAAATCGGAAAATCTACTCTGGCTTTGGACACAGTCATACAATGCAGTTTAATGACAATTCGTCGTCATGCTAGAAACTTGGGAAAATATTGACCCTTATCTTAAGTTACGGTCATCAGTTTCATTTGCATTGGGTTACAAGTCCCGTTGGAATGAAGGGAAGTAAAATACTGGACATGATCGCTGAGTCACGTACATTGAATGAACTCATAGCAATGTCATTTGCGGCATCCGACGCTAGAACAACAATTCAGAGAGTGATGCAAAAAATCAAACACCATATAGTTCGATGAGTCAACGAAATCATCTCTTGGGCAGCAAAGGCAATTTGTTTCGCCTCTCGCCAAGCCTTAAGAGATAATGGACTTTTCAACACTATTATATGATCTACGTCTGGGAGGGGCGTAGATACCCCATTTTCTATGTGTTCTACATGAAAGACCCTCTTCCGAGTGCGCACCTTGTGGCGCCACCGAAGCTTCTGTAGAAAATATTATGACTGAACACCCACAATTTAATCAACATCGGGCAACAGTTCATGGTGGCGTAGACATCTTAGATACGCGTCCTTTATCCGTAAAACATTTCTTCGTCCCTGCTATTGTTTTTTTTTATGTCGATACTGAGAAGCTGTGAAAGTCTGGCATGTTTTTCTTCAGAGCAATCGCCTGATTAGTGTCGTGCGACAAGTGCTTTTTGAATGAAGTGTTTTTTCTTATATTGTGGTCCTAATGACCTTGTGTCCATAGACAATTTGTGGGTTCAGGTACATTTTCCTATTTTAAATTATTATCACGACAACTTTCCGGTGATACTAACTTCTTATGTAGTCTGCTTTCAAAGGATTTATGTCAAGGTAAGCAGGGAAGGCCCACCCTTTTCTCATGTGGTCCTCTTGTACTCTGCATTGCGCAAGATATATGCAAATTAGCAATTTCACATCAAGTGCTCTGCATATTTGTACAGTGTGCGTAAATGGATCTTTCAATTTGAGCGATTGCGAAACCTTTTATTTCATTTTTATTTGTACATTTCTTTTCTGTAGTGTTTTACTTATGTATGTGTGTATAGCTATAATTTTGGACACCTAATTCTTTAGCAGCAAAACTTCTTTACCGTCACAGATAATAAACGTCAGCCACCTGAATAAATGGGCGCAATGCAGCGAAGACTGCGTCTCATACCAGCCAGTCAGTGAGAAAGCAGGCCATGCGTTTCTAAGAGAAGAGGAAGGCTGTGTCACCCATTGTGCGCTTCGAAATGTCCTGTGACACTTCTAAACATTCACCATTACGAAGAGGACAGTCATGCAGTGGCGACACCCGAGTCCTTCTTTAGATTATCTTTATTGGTTGGCTACTGTGACCATTACCTTTACCTGCACACTGGATTGCACGGAATGAGGTAGATGGAGTTGGCGCAATACAGTCATTCCAGTACTCTAGCTAGCCAACCCAACATTGCAATCCCTGTATTGCACACACGCCACTCTTACGACAGTGGATTCTCGTTTTCGTAATTCGTCGTTCGTTATTACTAAATGGTAGAAGTCTAAACATCAAACGCCAAGGGCATCAGGAGACCAGCGACCGAGCAGTGATGACGACGGTGCCTTGTAAAACCGTGAACGAGTTATTTACAATATCACAGTAAAGGTTCGGATGAGCGAAGGCTCGCCATGGAGGATAATCTATGGAGGGGTTATTAAAATAGCCATGATGCGACAGTGGAATGAGTCACCGGACCTCGTGCAGGTAAAAGTTTTAGAGAAAAGCTTGGTCACTTCTAATTGGTCACCGAGGCGGCACGTGAAGGGGCTTTTTATGCGCTTTCTTCCCAATTGATATATTTTTCAACTGATCCTTTTTTTATGCTAGGAAGTCATTTACTTGCCCCGGCTGGCCCCAGCCTCATGCAGTGTAGCAATTCCCTCTTCCACAGTGCTTACTTCGTCGGGACAGTTGTAAATGCTTTCAAAGTTCTAACAAAGAGCAATTCACACCAGTGGACTCCACGCGGGCACTGAATTCCACTTTGCTTGAAGGATGGGGGCATTCTTCCGTCTTGCTTAGAGTAGAAGCTCTTCCGTGCTCTTTTTTGACCGAAAGCGACCTTCACTAAATAGCCGCGTTCACAAGGATACGGAATATACGTATCTTACTAATTGATCATATCGCATATACTGATACGCCACCATTTTCATTAATGCGCATTTTTCTCTCCAGCAAATAACGGCTCCTAGTGTGGTATTTGAAAGTTAGCGCTCTCATTTTGTTAAGCGTGGTCTGGCTGACTCCTTGCGAAATACAAAGAACATATCTTCAGGGTTTTGGATACATCCCGTCAGGTTCTCCCTTCATTTGCTTGTGTGACAAATGTACGCGACGATTATTTCGCAGAAACGTGCAGGATCATAGAATATTAAAATTTACGATGGCGTCCGTAACTGTTGCATTCTCTAGTAGCAGCCGGGCGCGGACGTCTTGACTTCCATCTCCTCAAAGTAAAATTGACTATATTAGCTTTGCGAATCAAGTAACTCACCGATAAGATAAAGTAATTTATTATTGACAATGAAGACACTGTTTCAACGCGTGTAGTGTACTCACGAGTGAAAAGAGATCGCGTTCGGCCTGCTAGGTAAGTTGCCATTTTTCTTTACATGTTCCGCGGAGTGGGAGCAGCGGCCGCTTATTGGTTGCGTGGTTGGCCGGTTACCCATAATTTTTTGTACGGTACGCTTCTGTTTACATGGACTGCTCAAATGCGCATTCTTCATTTCCAGCTACCTCTGCTTGCCGGATTTAATGCGATACACTTTACTAGAGGACTTCCCGTTTACATGAGATGTGATACGCTTGAAAATTAACACGGCATACTTCTGCCGCATCCATGTAAACGCCGTTAGTATACTTTCCCACAAGGATTCAACCACAAACCACGCCCCAAAAGACACATTGGACATACCTGCAGACACGCCTCTTGCAGTAGAAATCTGTGGGCTGTTGTCATGATACTAGCACATATACGAGGACGAGTCACGCACGGTAATTAATCGGCGTTTGCAAAACAGTTAGTCGTAAAACCACTAATATCAAAAGCGTGATCTTGAAGAGAGCGACTTCACTGAAAGTGTCTACGCTGCTATCTTGTTCTACGCGCCGAAGGAAAGTACGTTTGGAGCCTTGTGACTTCCTATTGGATCTTTTGTACAGAGTACTCCAGCCGAATTCTCCACACGTAGGATAGCATTCGCACTACAGATCTGTTAACAGGTAACCCCATCTTTACTACTGCGCGGTGGATGTGAAGCTTGGCGGCTCTGTTCGGTATAAAGTTACGCAGTGAGACCGCAAAATCTACCTGAATATCTCCACTGCAACACACAAACGCCTTCAAGGGCTTAATTTATATAATAATTCGTTGCTCTCTTTTCCTTCTTTCCGGGGGTTTGGGGCGTCTTCTCGGTCGGCTTTATGCCGACTAACGTCGGTTGATCGTAATGGTTTGTATGTCAAACTGCTACCTGTACAGCCAGCCACTGCAAAAAGAGCTATCAAGCTATCCTACGAATGCTCCATTTGCATGTGGCAGGGACTTGCTCCAAAAGTTCACAATATATTGACAACACTCAGTGACAACACCTGCTGCAGAGCAGTTTCCAGATGCTGAAGATATTAGGACATTTGCGGAACCAGATGGCTGAAAAGCGGTTCATTCGGATTGGCTCTTAATTTCATTCAATGTGTAGAAGCCTGCGTTTTTAAAAAATCCACCGCGTATGAAAATCTCGATGTGAAGCAAATATTGCAGCCCGGAACATAACCACATCCTGTGAAAAAAAAATCTAACTGTTTAAAAGCTGAACCGTGGTGATTCATGGTGTCAAAAGCATGTAGTCAAGAGATGGCTTGGCGCAATAAAATCATCATGTTCTCTTCTCACTGAAAATGCTCATGCATCCTCAACCTGCAAGTGCTAACTTTGTCACATTGTTAAGTAAAATATTATATAACCAAGCTTGAACCTTCGTCTGCGGCTGTGGATTCAACCTATTATTTTACGTCACTCACCAACATATTGCACCTGTCGTGTTAGTCTGGTGCATTAAAGCCAAAGATTTTACCCGACAGGTGGACGACAGCTACATATGATTGTTTACTTGAGAGGCTCTTCAGGATGGTCAGTATCGCGAGTCGCTTGCTAAAGTCAGTCTTAACGAAAACCTGCCAATCCCACAAGTTGTGCGAATGGGTTAAACCAAAACTTTAATTTGTGAATGCTATTAAGACATGGTGAGAACGACATGACCAATCTCGGATCACTAAGAGAAAAATAAATACGATGCAACTACCACGAGGGCATGATGACCATGCCAAAAATACAACGGCATGATGACGATGTCACATTAACCACGAGATGATGACCATAGTATAATGATCGGACAATCGTCCAATACCGTAGCCAAGTACCAGCAGAATGGCAGTGGTACGAAGACGACGGCGTAATGACATCTTTAGCTTTAGCGTGACCAACGCATTCTTCAAGAGCCGCCTTCATTAGCACTACAGTATACCTGGTGTTGCTTCTGCACTGTGCCCGGTACCACTCAATAGTTCGATTGCAGCCAGGAGCCAGCAGGGATAACACTGGTAAGGTGATGATGGCGTGACGACGATAGAACGACCACGACGGCATGACGGATACTCTGTGACGACAACGCAATGGCGGCAATGGCATCATGACGATGCAATGACAGTATTAACATTAAGAATACGGAATGACGACGGCGACATAACAACGACGGCGCGTTGGTGTTCGAGCTCGCGTCCGCACTTACGTCCAACACCAGCCACCGCGGGCTGCTTCGATTCACACTATAGCTGGTCTTTGTTTTCACTATGTCCGGTACTTAGGACATTGCTTTCAGTATCAGCTATGTATTTATCCAGACATATTCGGCAAGACCATAGCAGCAGCAGCAGGAACGTCGAAGGCGGAGGAAACGTGCCTTACTTGGGTATCGTTGCGCCGATTAAAAAGGCCATTATTTATTTATTATTAATTTACTTCATACTGCAGACCTAGAACAGGTCCAAGCAGGGAGGTTAAGCACAACAATAACACAATGCGTTATTCAATCAAGTAGGAAGGTAAGACACAACAGTAGTACAATGAGTCAATCAATTGAAACAGGCAACAATGAGTTATTCCAGTCTGTTATAGTTCGGGGAAAAAAGAATACCTGAATACATCCGTCCGTGCAAAATAAGGTGTTCGTGAATCCGGATACGATGCTCGTGGACAGATACGATGCAGGATTAATTGATAAGTCTCCATTAATAAGCATGGAAAGAAATCTAATTCCTAAGTGTTGCCTTCGCTGCTCAAGGACTTCGATACCATTATGTGTGAGGGGGAATCAGCGAGAGAATTTTGAATATATGAATCGTACGGCTGTTTTCGGTACTCTTTCGAGACGTTTAATATTTTGTTTAGTAAACGGGTTTAGTATTTTGTTTAGTTCATCATATGCGCGTCTCCGGCACAGATGACACCATTGCTTAGTATATAAGCTAGTGGCAGTAATAAATTCTACAATGCTACAGATATAATTTGCACACGTAATATACAGCCAATATTTTCGTTTTCACAAGGATCAGCTCAATAAAAGCAAATAACAAATGTAAGTACAACTTGCGGCTGCACCTAACAGTCGTGAGTGATAAAAATATTGTAAAATAATAAAGCAAAGGTATGCATGCGGCAACATGTGGCAAAAACATTTTGTTGTCACCGAGAACTTTATAATACAAATCATACTAAACAACACATGGTTCACCAGTGGACCTCGATAAGCCCAATCGGTTAACTATATTTGAGATCGCCTAGCTTTCCCTGATAAAACAGGAAAATACTTTGCTTTTTTGAACTCCTAAATGTTTTAGAAATTATATGCAACAATTTTCAGGCCGATTGCATGGTTAGATTATTAGAAAGAAGTGGGACGTATATTTCCCACTGTCCCATTCCGCGTCTTTTTAAAGTGTAACAACAGTGTCACATTGCCTCATGGCGGCAGCAACGTTAGTTGACATGTCTGTTTAGCGTGAAAGGCGCCAGTACAGGTGGCACAGACAGGAACCTCACACACCACACACAAAAACTTCGTACGACACTCATTTCCTCTGCTTCAACCCCACCCACACTTTCACCTTGCGACCACATTTTAGGGATTGTAGCTGCTCTCTGTGCACCTGATTTCCTCCGATACTCCTACCATGATCTGGTAATTCCTTACCCCTTGCTTATTCTTTCTGAATGGCTCAGTCCTTATGTTGACCTAGTTGGTGTCTAGCTCGTGCTTTCATGCACGGCAGGCATGCAGAGTAATGCTGGGTAATGCAGGCACTATTGAATGTGATGATGGACTCGGCTGTTTGTAATGCTTGCGCCACCATGAGGCGTGGAACATGTCGGTGCCACAGGTGTGCGCGACCTAGGTTGCAAAGATGCTGCATTGATCCATAGTCTGTTTATGGATACTGAAATTCGTTACAGAATCCTCTTTGGTTGCAAAACCAACTGCAGCTTGCTATAATCCCAACTGCAGTGTCCCACAACACATCTAAAAGGCTTCCTTAAAGCACAATCAGCTGGTAACTGATTATCAGGATTGAAATGGCTCTTCTGGTAATTTGGACAATTTATGGACCTACCTATCCAGTTTACGCTGCAAAGTGTGGTTAAATCACTGTGATGATTTCGAAATCTCAGTAGGTAGGGGAGGCTTATTATAAAAGAAAAGCTCACATTAATGCTATTACACTTTTCTAGCGCACCGCTTTTCGCATGACACTGTAATGCTACAGACACATTTCATGGTGTCCTGACACCAATGACTGCCTGGTGTGAACGTTCTAGCGCTAGTCGGTGCTGTAGCAGACGCTCGGAAACGGAATTCGCCAGTGGAGAACAGTGACCGGCGGTCGTAGCGTAGACTCGGCTAAAGGCTCCTGAATCTATGTCATGATATAAGACGATTGCGCAACTGCGTATCGGTCTTTTCGTTTAATTCGAGTGGTGGTTTGATTCTAGCCCTCATACGACTCTTCAAACTAAATTTAACACGATTGCTTTTGCACTCTTATATTAGCATAAAAAATATTGTCTAAGAAACTCCGTGCGAAAGGCGCAGTTTAGTGAATTTCGCCACAGTTGTGCTCCGTTCTTGTCGTGACTGGCTATCTTTCTGAAACAATAAAGTGGTGTACGTTGAGAGCGACTCTATGTTTTTTAGCAATATCGAATATAAACGATACTGGACACGTCTTAGTAAGTGTGTTGCTAGATCAGCACAACCCATGGGACCGGTATACTCACCATATGCGTCCATTTTAAGTATTACAGGTGCTTGTTATTTATGTATTTCTGTTATTTGGATGGATGACAATCGCAAGTTAGAAAAAGAAAACAAAATATAGCGCTGCGCCGAACAGGCAATGTTTAGGCAAATATTTATCGTGAAAGATGAAACGCTTCACTTGCAGCCTGCTACAAAATATAGCGCTGCGCCGAACAGGCAATGTTTAGGCAAATATTTATCGTGAAAGATGAAACGCTTCACTTGCAGCCTGCTTACACACGAGCACGCAATTACCCTCTTAATAAATTTCCTACAAAACTCTCCGTGTGAAGGTGCTTGACAAGCAAAGAAAGATAAAAGCTTTCAGTGGCTTGTATATGCTCGTGAGCATCAATGGTATTTAAATCATGTTAAGATACAAGTTCGCACGAACAAGACGTCAGAAAGGTTAGGACATTCATACATTCCATGTCGTCGTCTTTGAGTTCTGTGACGCTTGCGTGCTCTTGAGGGCGTCATTCAGAATACCGATAGAGCTGCTGCGATCAACCCCTAGGATATGCATGCGTGTACGCGTCATCTAGCTGCCTGAGGTCACGTCAATCCGAACAAAGAAATTGCTGAATTGTTAGTCTAGCTACGAGTAAACGTTGATGGGAATACGCTTTCGTTACTCGATATTGAAAATGAAAATCAAGAAGGCCGCATAGATTCTGCTCAAACACTGTTGTCGAGGTGATATGAAAGGAAGCGAAAGTCTACAGAGGCACTCGCTGTTCCTCAAGATGGCAAAAAGTGGCTACGCGTTTGTTTGCGGTGAAGTCAGCAGACAAGGCGCCGCCGCGCCCAGCCAATACTTTCATTTTAGTTCAACCGCATACTGTTAGCTTTACGGGAGACCTAGCCAGGAACCTCTTCTATGGCAAAACGACGCGGAGGAATATTGGCAACCACCCATTTCATCTGCCACAATATGCGTTGCTCTCTCTCTTGCCCGTAAATATAAACTGCTAGCAGTGTGCCCAGTATTTCTCTCTTCCGTATAACGCATTATCTTGCGTCAGAAATTAAATGTTTTTTTTTTCTAACGGCTTGCAGAGAGTGCGAATATTTCTTTTCAGATGATGGTGTTAAAATATATCGTGCTGCTGCGTGTCTACATACGCCTCTTGTAGGCTCAAACTCACTCCCCAGTTTTTTTAGCATGCTGCACACCTCCAACGTTGTATCTGAGTGAAGAACAGCGATACATTTGGCGCTAACCACGTGGCATATAAGTATATTCGCGATGCATAGTACAATTTCGGTTTTCAACGATTGTATACACCGTGTGTGCCACGTACTTGCTACTAATATTTGAGCTCGGCAGCGTTATGGGCCCCGTACCACTGAAAATCCGGTATGGGCGTCCCGCGTCGGACGCCCTGTGAGTGAAAATTGCGGTATATATATAATACACCACTAAAGATCTATATTATGTATATGTATAATACACCACTATTGCTGAAGTTGCTTATACCTTGTCTTGCATTCTTTATGAAGTTGTTCCTCAGAATTTTTAGGACAGCCCACAAACAAATGTCATGAAACAAAACACCGACACCACATGCCTTTTATGTTAAATGTTGTAATACTGAAATATTAAAATTGCGAAACGATAACAGAACATTGGCCCAAGCAAGAGGCCGCATTTCTACCAGAAAGCTCGCCTTCGTGCATAGCCTTCACCACCAGGGATTCCCGGTAAGCATTACTGTTACACAGGCTGCAGTTGGGAAGCGTGAGAAGCGGTCACGGATCTTTGCTTAAAGGTCCTCCAAGTTTTTAAGGCGAAAGGCTTTCTCGGCTCATGGTGAAGTTTGTGTCAGCAGACCTGACCAGCGGAGTATTCGCCGAAGCCCCATCATGCCATATGAAGACAGATTAAGGACAGATTAAAGAATGAAACATGATTGATAGGGACAGTTATTGAATGATAACGTTATGATAGAGATTGGTAGAGGTTAATAAGGACTACTAATGACTTGTAATGACCGCTAATGACTTGTTATGACTACTAATGCCTCCGAAATGACCAGTACGTCTAACGATGACTTATAATGAACACAACTAATTAGAAATGACTAGAAATGACCATTAATTAGTAGTAATGACTAAAATGACTACTAATGACTACGAAATGACCAATATGTCTAACGACGGCTTTTAGTGACCACAGTTAATTACAAATGACTAAAAATGCTTACTAGTGAGCAGTAATGACTAATAATAAATTAAATGACTTCTAATTACTAGCAGTGACTATGAAATGACCGATATGTCTCACGACGGCTTTTCATGACCACAATCGATTACAAATGACTCAAAATGCATAACAGTGAGCCGTAATAACTAAAAGAAAAAAGAGAAAGAGAAGAGGCAAAGAGAAAGAGGCGAATGATAAGATGAGGTAAAGTGGGCCTTCGCCCTTCACCTCTTAACACAGATCGTAAGAGACCATGTAATTGTTTAAATAAGCAAGCGCCACGTAGCTGTGTGGAAACGAGCTAACGTTTTTGGACGTCGCTTGGAGTAAGTTAGATTTTTTGTATTTCGCCTAATTAGATAACTACTTGTTAGTATTATTCAACTTCATTCAATATTATATTCAGAGCGAAATTGTTTATTATAAAATAGTGAACCATCCTGCAAAATTTCAATTAAGCTACTTGCGTGGCACTTTTCCGTGCTTCACAGGCTTTCTTTAAGGCTCGGAAGAAATGCTTGTGTAGGCTGTATAGAGTAACATATAGTTTATGTGCTCTGAGTCTTCGGTCGGACCCCTTTAGTTAGTTAAGTCGAGTAGTCGTCAAGCCGTAATGAACCTTCATGCTATAGTCAGCAAAATCAGTGCTGCTACTTGTGTCCATTGATGTAGTCCCTTTTTCAATGTCTCTTCGAAACACATCCTTTTTGCACACCCCTCCTAGTGGGGCTACATAGAGAATCACTAGGAAATATGTATCATCTGGTGGTGCTTTTGGAGCATTTAAGGCTCCCTTTTCAGCAGTTTTGTTTCGTGAACTTGGCATGGCAGTATTTCTGGTTTCCCGGGGATGGCTGTGCAAGCGGCACCTTGTGGCTATCCGCTGGCTCTGCATGCAGTGTTTTCTTGGTCAGGTCTCTTGACTAAGCGGCAGGCTAGAACAGTATGGCCCAAACACAGCTTTTGGTGGTCTCATGGTGCCTTACCTGTAACTGCCAAGTCTTCCACTGATGTCCCTGACTTGAGAGGCACATTCCCTCTCTTTGCTCGTTTCAATAAAAGGTCACCGAGGACAAAATGCTATGTTATGTACCTGCAGCCGCTATCACAAGCTCACACACATATGGGCACTGCTTCAGGCATGCATGTGATTTGAAGACGAAGTCAGCACAGAAGCTCTCTGCCTTCGCAATTGCTTCTATGGAGGCTCGCACGGTGCGGCGAAAGCTCTAATTACATTAGGTATCACTCACGAACTGCTCAAATTCGAAAGCCTCCTTCAGCTCCTTTGAGGTTTGGTCGGAGTCATGACTCACGTGATATAGCACCTGCTTGTCGACGTATTTTAGAACTGCCTTTTGGTGTTCGAACCGCGTTTCTCAAATGTAGGAACTTTCACGGGACTGATGTTGCAATGCTCACCAGCCAAACGGCCTCCACAATGATACCAATGGCTTCCCAGCAGGCGATTTGGCGCACCTCAATGTGGTTTACCAGGTGCTACATTATGAAGGGCGCCCATTACAATGCGCGTACCGTGCCCTCCCGAGATTCAGAACATAAAATGCGGCAGATGAGACAGCGACAGACGCCAAGGCCAGTGGAAGAAGGCCGTGGGGGCCATTGTCTCTTAAATTACAATTAAAGACAGCGATGCGCTATTTGGGCTGCAATTGTTTTTTTTTTCTTTTATTGGTAACGCAGGGTACCGAGAAAGTTCTAAGGTGGTGAGATACAGTCGCTGTTTGTCTACTGTGATTAAGGCACCCCAACTGAAGACTGGTGGCCAGAAAACGTGACTAGATGGGATTGTTGCGAGGAAACTCCTAGAACGTCTGGATTAAATGTTTCAACGTAGAGATGCCTCGAAGGTAGGCGCCACCTTTACACCTGACGCTGCAGACTCAGGATCACCAGGCATATATTATAGTCAACAACTGTCACCCATCATCCGAAGGTCTACTTCTTCAGCTGTTGTTGCCTTCCTCCACCGCCTTTCTCTTCCTATTTTGCGCCACTGCCCTCTTCAATGCTCACGCCGCGATGCTGCTACTCTTTGGCGATGGTACATTGGACACACCGTTCCTTTACACTGACAATCCCGGTACCCACAGAGACGTGCTCTGTGTGTAGTCACACTAGATAGCACAGGCACACTGGAGGCTTCTGCCACGCCCAACACTGTGGACAGTGGTACGGCGGAAGAGGCTGCTATCGCCCCAGCCATCGTAAACGCTTCAAAATACCGGCACAGGGTGCGCCCATCACAGCGGCCACTGATTCATAATCCGCATGTAGGACTTTGGCATAAGGGATGGTGATACCCCGCAGAAACCGCACCCTTACATCTTTACATCCCACAGCGTTATGCAGGGTGCGTATCGCTGGGACATCTGGACACGGTTATGAACGCGCTAATGTGGTAACCGAAGAAGTCGCTAACCGGGCGCCATTAAAAGAGTTGTCAAACCCAGACGACGCACCAACAGAACTACTGACCTGCAGTGAAGCCCTACAACACTACAGAGATACAAATACAGATACATATACAACAATACAGAATATTCCGCCGCATGGCGGCAGCCACAAACTAACTTATTCACGTGTCTCTTTTACCTTTACCTCTTCCACCCCACAGAATATCCCTCATACTGCCCCTACTGTGGAGCAAAGCCCACAGTATATCACAGCACCTGGGAATGCCCACACCCTCCGGGCTACTCCCACATTCCTTCACCTTCAACATCCTCCTGGGAGACTGCGCTGGTCAGCTAGACCCGCAAGAGCAGCGATATAGCTGATGCAGCGTGTACTCAGAGTAGCGTAAGCCTATGAGTCACTGAACTAAGGGCTCTATCCTACGCGGAAGTTGTCCCATCTCATTAACAAGAAACGTTTTTTTTTTTTCTCTCTCTCTCTGGTGTCGCTATTTTACCCTTACGTTTAAAGCAAATAGCTTGGTTAGGCTCTACCGCATTTTATTCTCGGGTTGTGTTAGGCTGTCAGATGTTCACCGCCGATGTTCACAGCCCCCAAAACTTCGGCTCTATATCGCCAGAAGGAAGAGTCATCAGTGTGTCAGCTAGCGGAATCACAATAATTAACGCGTCGTGGGCCCATGAAATGTCGACTTTCACTCCTGTAGCTTCACCGATACTTACCTAATAAAAACACTTTCTATGAAACAAAGCAGCACGAGCTTTTCCGTGTTTACAATTATCGCTCAGAGCTAATTGAAAATGAGATACGAGGGGCAAACTACATATTTCGCAATGCAACGTTTCAGTTCTGACTGTTCCACGTAGTATTTCTGGTAAGTCTGGCCATGCACACAACGTCAACGCAACTTTAAATGCCATGCTGCATTTAAACTAAAGATTTAACGGGGATGCAATTCAACCACTTGACAATAACTTTTTCTTACACAATGACAAGTTATGTGACATTTACATATTATTCGTATTGCATTTAGCCACTGTATATTTTCTCTGTGTGTCTCGGCACTTTTCATATGCTCTACATTGTCAAATATCAACGCGTGGTCAAATACACACAACACAAATAATCATAGCTCATCAGCAAGATGAACATAAACAAATTAAGCAGTAAAATAAAGGTTCACCACCTGAATGCAGCAGCTAAAGATGTCTGCAATTTTTTAGCATCCCAATCGATGCTGCTCTTAAGATATTGTGGAGGAGTAGTGACGGTTGAAGGAAATAGAAAGAATATTCTAAAAACCCGCTGGTCTAATGAATATAGTGATGATGCTATTCATACAGAGTGGTCCTCATCCTTCGAGGAAGATTACATAAATCAGGCCGAAAGATATGCCGTTGTTAAAGAAAAACGTCGGTTTGTACATTATACAACCACGCATTCACATTAGATTGCTCTAGAGCGGATGAACATACTGTCACGATTGTAAACGGACAAACGGCGCCCTGTTTCTAGTGTGCGAAGAGAATTCATTTGTGAATTCCTCCATTCAGCTATAACAAGAGTGCTTAACTTTGAACTAGCCACTTCAAGGCATATTCTTAGATTTCTGACTGTTATATTCGTCAATTGCCGTCTCGCTGATTAATATAGGTTGCGTAATAACAGGCAAACGGTATAGGCGATATCTTGACAAATATATACTCTCATCGTTTCAGATCTGCCTCAGCATTTGGTTCCGTTTTTGCATCTTACCACATATAAGGTATGCTTAATACACTGCTCAAAGAAGCATATGTGAGCACCCCCTCAAAGTGATCTGTCAAGTGTTACTATCGGAAAACGATCGTTTCTAAAAAGCGGAATAAACTGTAGATACGCATTTTGTGTCCATCGCGCAATTTAGTGGTTAACATGCTTCTTGATTTCGCGACGCGTTTGCCGCACGATGACGGGTAATGCTTTTTAAAGCTGTACCGTGGCACACTGCGGACGTCAAAAAAAAAACAATCGGCCGAAGAGACTCGTTGTTCATTTCGGCAAATGACTGTGGGCCCTTCCCAACTGTTTCTAGCGTGAAAGCAACGTATACCACTTTCTTCACGCTTTCCTTATTAGAGCAAGACCGTCTACATTCCATCTTCTATATTCAGCTATGTTAACCATAATCGAACGTTATTTCTTCCAGTTGTCGATATTTCACAGCCACTGTAAGTTTTTAAGTATCTGCTTTTGCATTCAAGTTAATGTGCCACTGTAGGCAGGTTATGTTTAACTTGAAATTCGCAAGCATTATGTTGCTGCCAGTAATGAATATACTACAGCATTTGTGGACTTGAAATGTTATAGTTCCCTCGCAGAAAAGCGTTTCATTATGGAAACAAAAACAAGACGGTGCTGTCACGAGCTGTGATATAAGGCGAAGACGGAAAAGCGCTGCGTAATTATTCACCATAAGATTTGAGTAACATATATGAGAGACTTTCCAGGAACACATGCCTAAGATGAGAGCTCTTTTTGGATGTTTTATTGCATGTATTGAACTCATTATAGTAACTTGACACCTACCAGATAATTTATTTCATGGTAACTTTCATTTGAATTCACCTCAAGAGCCGAAAGGGACACTTCTGGTTAAAACATAGCATGACATAAGCTGATCTGGCTGCAGAGTCTGTTAGGTCCCATAGAAGACGACAGTAGATCTCTGTGCCTGTCTTTTTCACAATGACCGACCATCAATCTGGTCTCTCGAACCTCGACATTATTGCCGTTAGATTAGGCTTGGAAAATCAAAAAGAAAAAGCAGAATCGAGGCGTGCCCATCGCAAATAAAACGAACGAACTTTTCGCGGGCGTCGTCTTGAGCAGCTAAATATATATTCTGTTGAGATAAAAAATAAATAACTAAAATAAATAATTAGGAACTGCTAAAATACTACTTTAGACACTGAACATTCAATAAAAACCTGATATCATAATCCGTAATGTCCATTGTCATCTTTTCAGTGCATGAAATAAAGCGCCCAAAATCTGAATATGTACCAAGTGACTAGGCACTTGTAGGCAGTGAATTTACTGTCCTCAATCGTATTCTTAAATAGAAGTCAATGCCGCATGCAGGCCAAAGATAATCAATAACCCACAAGCCAGAATGATAATAATAATAATATTTGGGGTTTTACGTGCCAAAACCACTTTCTGATTATGAGGCACGCCGTAGTGGAGGACTCCGGAAATTTTGACCACCTGGGGTTCTTTAACGTGCACCTAAATCTAAGCACACGGGTGTTTTCGCATTTCGCCCCCATCGAAATGCGGCCGCCGTGGCCGGGATTCGATCCCGCGACCTCGTGCTCAGCAGCCCAACACCATAGCCACTGAGCAACCACGGCGGGTAGCCAGAATGATGGGAGCAAGGCAATGGCCATGACCGTCTACAAGGATCCATCGCCATCAGCTGCCGTAACCTCGTCGCCCAAGTAGCGTTCAACAAGAGCTGTCAGGGCCACGAGGCTAGAAGACTTTCTATGCACTGTTTATCACTACATCACGTGGCTCAATGTGCTGTATCGCGAAGGCAGAAAAATATTCTCGGCAAAAGTTGAAGCCATGATCACTATATCTGAACAGTGTCATCTGCCTAACCGCCCACTCGTTCAGCCTTTCTGCGTACAGCATCGACAGTTCGATAGCTGCATATTTGAGCGCATTATTGTCGCGCGCAACGGTGCCTTCTCCCAAGGTATTTTATGAAATTTCATGCGCCCGTTAAAAAACGCAACAGCTATGCTCATGAAAAGCACTTCATTGTAAATCTTTGGATGAGCTCTACAACTTCTCCTTGAAGATCTTTTTTAAATCAATCCTCTAAATCGAAGAAAAATATTTTAGCCATTGGTTCCGGTGCTATTTTTCGCACTTCTTCGTGTATGACATATACAATTAAGGAAACCGTAGGAGGGTGTTGGGCCGGCTGCAATTTCTCCAGTTCTTCCCTACTGACAAACTCATAATCTCCCGTACAAGCCAGCCAGCGTTGCGTTTCGGTACGTTGCTTGACGCTTGTAGTGTGCCGGCTCTTTGGTACAGTGTATGCGGCGAGCGTGTTTTGATTGCCCTAATGGTGGTGGTAATATTGTCCCGTAGTATTGACGGTGAAGAAGGCAGCAAAACTGTGATTGACGAAAGTAGCGTTTTATTGGGCGAACCTGTGGCCTCGAAAGCAGGCTGTACTCAAAGGAGAACGACAGTGACAAATACAGTCGGCGATCGTCAAAAATCTACTCTTCCGTTCAAGCCCAACGGTTTTTATACATGAGCCATCGAAGGTTCCAAAGTGATCGCTGGTGCCCGCGTGTCTTCCAGAAAGTTCTACACAATTTGCGTCACACATGCACTCACATTACATAAGCTTCGGTACCGCGATGAGCGATAACCTTTGTCAGACGGTGAAAAGCGTTCACCCGAAAAGAAACACGCACACGTGTAAACATACATCTTGTGAGCGTTTCTAGCGCATCTCATCGTTTTCATTGGTATTTAATCACCACCATCCCGGATTGTCTTGTTCTTGGCAAGTCTTATCTGCGTCCTCACCTAATAAAGGCATTCTTCCTGGTTTAAACCATTTAAGTTGTGCAGGTGCGCCGTAAGTCGCAGGGGAAACAGCTACTACATATGTTGGCATATCGTTAGCAGCACAGGCAATGACGGTCCTTATAGGTAGCAGCACGTGTTGACAGGTTGTATTCAAGCGTTAAAGAAGCACATGACCATGTGAAAAGCGACCCAGGTAGGAAGCGATGGCAAGGATCCGAGAAACGCACTGAGCTAAAGGCGTGATGACGGTTTCGCCATCAATGACACAGGGAGGTGAGGCGGCAAGCAGTTCTTTCTGGCCTCGATTGATAAAACAGTAGACGACTACTGCTGTGCTTCCGCACCAGCGATCCCAATCGAGCAATGGCGTTGTCTGCGTAACGTTAATGGCGTGGACATGACACGTCGTGGGAAGGTGTCTCTTTCCCGCGTTCTCGATAAAGTGCTTCACGTATCCAGCACCCTGCGATGTCCTTCTTCCATTTGTCCCGCTTGCTTACAGCTCCACCGTTGCACGCACGGTCTGGTTCTGTCCGCATGTATGCTTATATATATATATAAATATTCTTACGGGAATTAAGAAGCGTTCGTCTATTTACAAGTGGCTTTTAATGGCTGAGCCAACAAGCGTAGAGCATCGATACTGTTAAACACTTCTTCGTCGTCTCTAAGACCACCATCAGCGTCGTCTTCTTTCCACTTTACCGACTGTGACATCACCCCCGTCGGAAAAAGCACCTGATTGGTGCGGCTCATCTGTCCGAGAAAGGTAAGGTTTGAGACGGCTGACGTGGATGATGTCAGAGAGAGGTGAAGGCACCGTGGCATCCAGCGGAGACACTTCATGCGTGACAGGGGTCACCTGGCGAAGCATGCAGTAAGGGCCATAGTATCGCGAGAGGAATTTCTCCGAAAGACCAACATGCCGAGTTGGATACCAGACTAGCACAAGGGCACCTGCTTCATAATGCACGTCGTGATGGCGCTGGTCGTAACGGCACTTCTGGCGTGTCTGTGAAGCAGAAAGACGAATTCGGGCAATCTGGCGTGCTTGGGTCGCTGTGGTTATGACATCCCAAGTGTACTCTGTCGGCGAATCGAGCGTGGTTGAGAGGAGTTGGCTCACGGCCGAAGAGGAGATAGAAGGGGGAATAGCCAGCTGTGTCGTGGCGCGAGGAATTGTAGGCGAACGTGACAAATGGTAGAGCAATGTCCCAGTCGCGATGATCGGAGGAAACACATATTGCGAGCATGTCAGTTAATGTGCGGTTCAGCCGTTTGGTAAGACCATTAGTTTGAGGATGGTAAGCGGTAGTGAGTTTGTGTTTAGTAGCACATGATCGAAGTAGCTCGTCTATGACTTTGGAAAGAAAGTATCTGCCACGATCGGTGAGAAGTTGACGAGGTGCACCGTGGTGCAAGATAACGTCGTGAAGCAAGAAATCAGCGACGTCTGTAGCGCAGCTGGTCGGTAGGGCTCTAGTAATAGCATAGCGAGTTGTATAATCCGTAGCGACGGCAATCCACCTATTTCCGTCATTCGACATAGGGAATGGTCCGAGAAGATCAACGCGAACGCGAAAAAAAGGGTCGGCCGGTATATCCAAAGGCTGCAGCAGTCCGGCAGGAGGCACAGCTGGTCTTTTCCGACGTTGACACAACTCACACGTGGCAACATAGCGGCGAACGGAGCGGTTGAGACGGGGCCAGAAGAACCGTCGCCGAATTCGGTCATAGGTCCGCGTAACGCCAAGGTGTCCAGCGGTGGGAACGTCGTGCAGCTGCTGCAGTACAGTCTGTCGCAGATGAGACGGAATGACGGTCAGGAGCTCGGGCCTGTCGGGGTGCATGTTGCGGCGATACAGGATGCCATTTTGTAGCACGAACATGTGAAGGGATGGGTCAGACGGATCAGAGAGCAGGCGTTCGATAATTGGGTGTAACGACTCATCGCGTCGTTGTTCAGCGCCAATGTCTTGCAAGGCAGAGAGCGAAAGAACGCAGATCGGTGCGACATCCACTAAGCCGTCCGGTACATCGACGGGATTTCGAGACAGGCAGTCGGCGTCCTGATGTAGACGACCCGACTTGTAGACCACAGTGTATGTGTATTCCTGCAGCCGTAGGGCCCAGCGACCGAGGCGTCCGGTGGGATCCTTAAGGGAGGAAAGCCAACAAAGGGCGTGGTTGTCGGTTGTAACTGTAAATGGCCGACCATATATATAGGGTCTGAACTTGCCCACCGCCCAAATGAGGGCGAGGCACTCGCGCTCAGTAATCGAGTAATTGCGCTCTGCGGGAGAGAAGAGGCGGCTGGCGTAGGCGATGACGCGGTCGTGCCCACATTGGCGTTGAGCTAAAACTGCGCCGATGCCGTAGCCACTAGCGTCAGTGCGGATTTCTGTCGGAGCGGAGGCGTCAAAATGGGCTAGAACAGGAGGTGTGGTGAGCAGCGTGATGAGCTGCGAGAAAGCAGATGCTTGTTCAGAGCCCCAAGAGAAAGGAACGTCTTTCTTCAGGAGGTCAGTCAGGGGACGGGCAACATGGCCGAAATTTTCCACACACCTGCGGAAGTACGAGCATAGGCCAATAAAGCTGCGAACATCTTTGGCACAAGTTGGGACGGGGAAATTCTGCACAGCGTGAACTTTAGCGGGGTCGGGGCGAATGCCTGACGAATCGACAAGGTGTCCGAGCATAGTTATTTGGCGGTGACCGAAGTGGCACTTGGACGAGTTGAGCTGTAAGACAGCGGTGCGAAAAACAGAAAGAACAGATGAAAGTCGTTCAAGATGAGTCGCAAAAGTTGAAGAGAATACGATGACGTCATCCAAGTAGCACAAACAGATGGACCATTTCAAACCACGCAAGAGCATGTCCATCATCCGTTCAAAGGTCGCCGGGGCATTGCACAAGCCAAATGGCATTACTCGGAACTGATATAGGCCGTCTGGTGTGACGAATGCGGTCTTTTCACGGTCCATGTCATCCACGGCAATTTGCCAATATCCAGAGTGAACGTCTATAGATGAAAAATAAGTGGCACCGTGGAGACAATCCAGAGCATCGTCAATGCGGGGAAGTGGATACACATCTTTCTTGGTGATCGTGTTTAGATGACGATAGTCAACGCAGAATCACCAGCTGTTATCCATCTTTTTGACGAGAACAACAGGGGACGCCCACGGACTGGAAGAGTGTTCAATAATCCCTTTGGCAAGCATCTTGTCAACCTCGCTATGGATAACTTGTCGTTCAGAGGGCGACACCCGGTATGGGCGTCTGCGAACAGGTACTGCATCGCCGGTATTTATCCGATGCGTCACGACCGTAGTTTGACGCAAAGGGCGATCGTTCAGATCGAAAATGTCGGACTAGGACTCGAGGAGGCCACGGAGCTGTGCGGCTTCTTGGGTGGAGAGGTCCTGTGCAATCATCTTTGTAAAGTCATCGGTCGGGGCTGATGCAGAAGGCGCAGAATGAGCAGTGGTCGAAGACGGCGCAACAGATAGAGCAGAAATGTGGCACTCGTGCGTTGGTGACAACGTGGCAAGAGACATGCCTCGAGGAACTACTTGCGGGCACTGTCCGAAATTTAGGATCGGAAGACATGTCTGATTGTCCGCAACAGAAACGATGGTGTGTGGGAAGGAGACATTGTGAGAAAGCAGGACTGACGTCGCGGGAGTGAGGACATAGTCTCCATCAGGTACAGGTGGGCTGGCTAAAACAGGGATGAAGGTTGCTGTAAGAGATGGCAGGCGTATAAAATCCGCGGAACAAAGCTGAGCTGGAGCTTGAGCAGGAAGGTCAATGGGAACAGGTAGGGGTAAGTCAAGTTGTACGACACCGGCGGAACAGTCAATCAGAGCAGAATTGGCGGACAAAAAGTCGAGCCCGAGGATCACATTGTGAGGGCAACGTTCAAGCACACTAAACAAAACGGACGTGTGGCGACCGGCGACACTGACACGAGCAGTACACATTCCAAGCACAGCCGGAGTTCCACCATCGGCGACCTGGAGCAGTCGAGTCGGAGCAGGAGTAAGTACCTTTTTCAAGCGCGTTCGAAGCTCCGCACTCATGATGGAAATTTGGGCTCCAGTGTCGATGAGTGCTGTAACGGGCAAACCATCCACGTCCACGTCCAGAAGGTTCCGATTAGTAGGCAGGGTCAGCAGAGGAATTTCAGGCTGGTGTTCTAGAACAGCGTCACCTCCAGGAGCTGCCCCAGTTAGTTTCCCGTCGGAGAGCCACGACGGTAAGCTGGGGATGGAGAGCGACGCAGCTGGGGCGAACGGGAGTGGCGACTATGTGGTGATGGCGATCGGCTGGTCGCGGTGGCTCGAGCGTTGTCAGGTACGTCTTCAACCTCGGTGGTGAGTGATGGCGGGCGAGGATTCAGTGGGGAGCGGCGGTAGGCGGGAAAGCTTGGTCGTGAGTGGGCTGGCCAGGAACTTCGACAGTGGCGAGAGATGTGGCCCACACGTCCACAGTAAAAACAGATGGGTCTATCGTCATGGGTGCGCCATTCGGCCGGGTTGCGATAGCTCGGATACGGACCGTATTGGCTCCGGTGAACAGGGGCAGAGGTAGCAGACGAAGCAAAGTCAGGACGGCTGGCGGAGCAGATGGATGGAAGACCTACATTCGCAAGTTCTTGGCGAATGACCGATTGAATGAGTCACACAAGCGACCGCATGTTAACGGTCACGTGATGTGCTGCGGGTGCGCGGGCAAGCACGCGAGGGCGTACCGAAAAGAACAGTGACTTGATGCACGCTGTCTTCCATCGCACCAAATGTTGTAGGACAGGTCAACGAACCCGCGCTGCCCCACATCCAGGCTATAAGGGCAGAGCGCACGTCTTCTTCTTCAGCGCAGCCGTTGGCGCGTGCGTGTACTAGCGCATACGCTGCCCGCATCTCGCTTGCTGGAAGCGATGATGATGCTGCCGCGAGGCAACGGGCAAGCCGAGATGGGTGCACGGAAGAGCTTGCCAGGTGTCGAGTTTTAGAGATCATGCAATCTGAGTTTTAGAGGCATCGCTAAACTGAAGTGGTGAACTCCAGCGGCCGTACGAAACGTCAGCTTTGGGAGAAGCGTGCCAACTTTGCGGGACCAGCGGTTGTCATTACGTCATCGTTGGGACAGTGAGTGCTCAGGGTGATCGAGTGACATGCGTTCGTGTTTGTCTGCCTGCGTGCCACACTGTGCTTGTTTATTAATGAAGAAAATGTTTAATGCAATGTAGATGGTTCGCAGAATTATTATGAATCTTCGAATATTCTTTTCATTGTATAACATATAGATATAACGAACAGTGTTTTGTTTTTCTAGCGAAACAGACATATTCTATTTTGTACAAAATGACGTGCCAGTGCAATTTCTCCCCAAAAACGCACTCAGCGGGTGGGTGGAATGGGCAGTCCTGGTCTCACGTATAAGGCCAATGTGGGCACCAAATATTTTGTTATAATAGCGAAATTGAAGAAAATAATGCGCGAGAATGCTGCGAGTGTATAGATATAGCAAGATTGCGTCGTTGTGAATTATTTATTTGGGCAGAGGACACAGCTACCAAATTAATTAGGAAGTCCACGCTGTTTGGTTGGTGTAAGCATCACAATATTTCATGTCTAGCGCTTCTCTTGGCGTTACCGCGGCCATGTGGCAAGGAACCGATTGTTCCAAATGGTTCGTGCGCCGCCTGGAGCCTAATACTCCAGAAGAAGCGGAGGCTTGAGCTTCACATTAAGATCAACGCATTGTCCGGGTTTCAGGCGGCTACCCAGACTACGTTTCACAATGGCCTTTTGTTCACACCTCTCGCAGCCGCTGTGATCGCGCCTTTGTAACTGCCGCGTGGCCAACCCGATTGCAATGGCGTCGGGAGCAGGGAAGTTTTCTGTGATGGAAATCGCAGACTGCACAGCGTAAATGTACATATTCTCCCTTCACTAGCACGAATGATTTTTCTGTTGCTCACCCTACCAATTCGCCGGCTACGCTATTAACCACGGTGAGACACGCTTGTGGCCTTGCCCCGTAATCGGAGACGGACAGATGGGTTCCGGAAGGATTCGACGTTGTACAGCTCTGCCGAGGGCTACCCAAAAGTTTTGCATATACCATCTACACACGGTTGTCCTAAAGAGCAATCTTTATCTGCACACTTTGTTGCCAAGGAAAGAAGGAAGGTTTGTGGGTGCAACAGTAAGCACGCTCAGACTAAAACCATGTTAAGCAATTGGATCTGTATTTCAGCGCCTATACTATTGTGTCACATTAAAAAAGGTTGAGGGTAATGCTGTCAGACATTTTAAAGGCATCAGTTTGAACAAGTTTTCTGTTTTACGAGATAAACTTCGAGGCGCCGGCCTTCAGGTATTTTTTGCTGCTAAGACGCAGAATGTCGATTCCACATAAAAAGTCATTGTTTCTTAAAACGCAATCTAGTAGAAAGTACGCACTCTTATCTCTGAAAGATATGACAAAAATTCGTAATATAAACCTCCCGTTTTTATTAGCAGTTTGAAAGAAGTTTCGCACTTTTTACCTGACAATGCGGAAGAAGGTTATATAGTATCTTATCTTTGCATAAAATATCCGTAATATTCCTCATCGCTTGAGGAGCTGCTTGCGAGCAGCAATGTATTGATGAGCAAGGTTCGGCGTCTTTACAAAATGCGTCCAATTGCAGTGTCTATGGTTAGCTACGCACTTTCCATGCGCATATGTGTGCTGAAACGAAGTGGAGTACATGCAAGGGATGGCGACCCCGTCAGTGCTTGCCTGGCACTTCCACTCTGCAGGCTCTGTAACCATCCTGCCGACCTACATCACTATATCTGGGCATGCCAATAGGTCGCGCGCACCCACAAACATGGCACCCACCCTGCACTCACTTCTGGTAATCAGTGCGAGGCCATGCTGCTCAGTAGCGACCCGGAGGATCAGCTGCGGGTCGTCCGGATGGCCGCTGACGTCACCAGACTGCACACACACACACACACACACACACACACACACACACACACACACACACACACACACATATATATATATATATATATATATATATATATATATATATATATATATATATATATATATAGTGTGTGTGTGTGTGTGTGTACAAAGACTGGCCGCCGTAAAAGGGAGGGGGGCGAAAGGGGCCGTCTCCCACCACTCTGGCTGCCTTTGACGCCATCAAGCACTCAATAAAGGTTATTTCTCTCTCTGCCTTCTCAATAACCTACTCATGGCGCCAAGTGACAAGGCACTGTTACGTGGTGTGAAGAGTAGCCTATTTTTTGCGCCGTGGTATATATGCGCTCACGTGTAAGAAAATATATAATGCCGTTATTTAGAGCTGATATGTGCTTTCATTATTCCTTTTCGTTTATTTCTTTTGAGCTACTTTACTATTCTTACGTGTATGTTCTATATTTCTGGTATGCGCTCGGTCCGTGTCTGCACAAATAGTATTTATCTGCTCAGGTGCGAAACGGTACCTCATTGTGCTGACGAATGAAAGAAAAAAGGAATTAAATCTCATGCGATTGTTGAGGTTAACGTGAAAATACCCTAAGCGCAAGAGAACATAGCTTATGCATTAAACTACCGCTGATAAATATAATGAATTGCTAATCGAATAAAACCTTCCTCAGCCATTCCTGTAAATTGAGAGCCCTGAATCATTCTTGTGTCCGAACAAGAACTTCTGAGTGGAGCACACTTGTTGTGTTGGTTAGTAAATTCTTAAGCGGAAACTGTCGAAACAGCAACAAATAATAATGTAAAAAATCAGCTATGTACACAACAAGGTGCCCTAGCCTGAAGCACTAAAATTACTGTCTGGTACTGACAATGTGGTACTCCGTACTATAACCGAAGTAGCAGTCAAAGCAGCTCTCTGAAATGCAGTACAAGCTCCACACTCTGGGCTCATGCATGGTTTGGAGAGAACTATCGTGCCGTCATAAATTTTTCTGTCGCGTTTAATTGGCGTTGCACTCCAAGATTACCGTATGCCCAAGTGCTGCTTTGATGAAGAAAACAAATACTGCGCCCAGTAGAACATTCGTGCAAAGATTCCAGCATAAATTTCTGAAACGTGCGGCAGCAAGCGGCATTTTTTCGCAGAGCGACTGAAGGGAATATACAGTACAGGCAGCGTCAGGAGCACACTTACCCTGCGTGAACACATCCTGCTCTGTTTCCAGCTCTATGAAATGCTAGCTGACAGGTGCAGCAATGCATAGAAAACAATTTAAGCAGTGGCTGCGAATTTTGTTGCTGTACCAAGCAGAATAGTACGTATCTCGTTTGTTCATGCAGTGAAGAAGCATTGTGCCGTCATTAAATCAGGAAGGAAAATAAAGAGGCAGCAGCACATCGCTTAAGCGGTTCGGACAATCCTCGTGCGAATAAAAGAAAGTAAAGTTCCTCAGACAACCCTTAGCCACTTATACGATTGTTCTCTCGCAATACAAAAAAAAATGATTTTCAAAGTATCGAAATAACATTGGCGCTCCGCGGCGTGAATTCATCGCTTGTTTCATTTCATTTCATTTATTGAAGCCTTAAAGGCCCGGAGGCTTTACATAAGGCGGGGGCATGGAATGCAGGACGAACTCTTCATCACGCAGAAGAAGGAGGGAAAAGAGGAAGAAAAGATAGAAGAAGATTAGAAAAGGAAACAACACTCGGGAAGGAACCGAGCTAGCAGCACTATCATCGAAATCACTGTGTAAAAAAAATGCTGTGCATGAGAATGAATCACTAACAAATAAATACTTAACAGGGGTCAATAGCAAGTGCATTTTTAACAAAACATTCTAAGTGAGGCGGATTGTTAGTTTTTCACGGAAAGTCATGTGGTCGGCGCAAGAAACAGTGCACTCGGGAAAAGTGTTCCACACCACTATTGCATTTGAAAAAAAAAAGGGGTCCTTCACCGAAGACGTGCGCCACTGAATGTGCGCGATTGGACAGCTGTGGTTTATGCGGGGTGAGATTCTACGCGGAAATTTTAGTCGAGGGTGTCTAGCTACTGGGTTGAAAGTAGAAAGAGTGAAGCATGCAGAGACGCGAGATGATACGACGTGTTTGGAGACTGGGAAGATAGAGTGTGCGTTTTAGTTCAGTTATGCTGGTCTTACTTGAGCAGTTTGACATGATAAAGCGTGCGGCACGATTCAGAATGGCTTATAATTCGTAGTCAACACGAAGAAAGGAAGTTAACCGAGGGGCCCGATTTTTATTAGTCATGTCATAAGCAGCCAACAAACACTGACACCAAGGACAACATTGGGGAAATTCCCCTATATTGTCCTTGTTGTCAGTGTTTGTTGGCTTCTTATGATATGACTTATAATTGGAAGGTGAAATAGGCTTGTGAGCGGTGCCAGATATATGAAGCGTACTCCAGTTTCGGCCGAACGTCTGTCTGATATGGAAGTTCTTTAATAGCGGGCGATGCAGATTTCGGATTGCGACGCAAAAAAATCAAATGTGCGCGAGGCGTTTACTCATATGTTTCAATGTGAGTAACCCATGATGATGACGATGTCAAGTGAACACCTAGATACTTATAGTAGTCTGTTCGTGGTATTTTAGTTCAACCTGTATGGTACGCGCAATTTGTGATGCTGCACTTACGGGAAAAGGATATTCATTGGCACTCGTTAAGGCTAAGAGGTATGAAACATTTTTCACACCATGAACGACAGTGTCTATGTCTTTTTTAGGTCAGTGGAATCACCAGAGTTATGGATGGCGTTGTAGGTGACGCAGTCACTAGCAAAAAGTCGAAGTCTAGTTTTTGTGTTAGATGGCAGGTCTTTGGTAGAGATTAAATATAACAGGGGGGATAAGCCTGCTCCCTGGGGGACACCGGATGCAACATCAGAAAGGTGTGAGTCATGACAGTTAGCGGATGTGTATTGTGCGCGTCCTTTTAAGAAATGTTTGATCCAAATAATCAATGATGGGGGGATTCCACGAGTACATAATTTGGCAAGTAGGTGATTGTGGGGGACATGGTCGAAGGCCTTCGAGAAGTCTAAGTAGATGGCAATTTGTAGGTGATCATCCATGTGCTGCAAGATTTCATCGGTGAATTCAGAGAGCTGACTTTCACAGGAAAATTGTTTTCTAAAACCATGCTGATATGAATAGAAGAAGTTAATTGATTCAACGTAGTTCTTTAGATTGGTTGCTATGATATATTGTAGCAGTTTAAACGGGATACTTGTTAGAGAAATTGGGCGATAGTTACATGCTTTTGTTGAATCACCAGACTAATGGACGGGAATGACTTGAGCCTTGTTTCGATCGTGGGGAACTTCACCAGTACAGATTGATTGTTGGAAAAGTAAGCTAAGTATTGCGCTTGACAGGGAAATGATGTCTTTAAGTAATTTGCTGCTGATTTGATAGCAACCAGCCGAGGAGGATAATTTTAGAGCGTGTATTAGCCCAGCTATTCCGTCAGCGCTAATCTGGATATCGGGCATTGTGGTCGGCGAGTGTTGTCGTAATTCGGTAGAACTAAAGTTTATAGCAGGGGAAAATAACTGATGTGAAGAAGTTGTTAAGGAATGTAGCACATTCTTCAGTTTCAGTTAGTACGTTGTCGTCGTTTGATAGCTGGAACTGAGTTTGGCGCTTAGGCGGGGAGATAATCTGAAAGAATTTACGAGGGTTAGACTGAAGGATTGATTGAGTGTTACATCCTTTTTGCTACAAAAAAAAAAAACAATGGGAAACGTTGCAGGCACGAGCACAAGCAGCGTACAACAGCCCATACGGTCTTTCGACCTCTCATCAAATTTTAAATTTAAAGCCAAGAATTCTTTCTAAGAGTTGCTGTTGCTTGGAAGCGCCTACTAAATACACAGAATGGTTACTTCGATAAATGTCATACGTTTCTATGTATTACCTGTTCGAGGCTTCCAGAGATGCTTTTGAGACAATAAGAAACAGTTTAATTTTGTATGCATTCATGGGAGTATTGTCCTCCAACATATTCTATTCTTGGTCATCCACAGTTGTTTTCCTTCACACGTGTGGTGAAAACGCCGCAGTTGAATTTAAGGTTTCCTATCAAGCCGTTTTGAGCGAGGCCGTCCCGACTTGAATAAATATCCCTTGAACCGTGTTAACCCCGTCGGGGGGATTAAATGTCCCAAATTTTGTGAAAGTGGGAAATTGAAGTGATATTGACACGTGTACTTATATTTAACAGGCGACCACGTTTCGCCGCCTAACAAATGTTATCGCACAGCCCGGGACGCGTCTGCATGTATCCGAAGTTTCTGGAAAGTTATCGATGCTTCCATCCGCTGTGTTGTCGCCGAACCTTGTGTTATCTGATTTCATCGCGTGACTCGAATGTTGTAGAACTTTGTGGAAGGCATGCGGGTCCGAACGATTAGTCTGGAACATTCGATGACTGCTGTATAAAAGCCGACGCACTTGACCCGCTGATCAGATTTCCGACGATCGCCGACCGTGTTCGCCGCTATCGTTGTGCTATAAGTGTAGCCTGTTTTTGTGGGCACAGGTTCGCCCAATAAAAGCTAGTTTTGTAGTTTTGTATTCCACCGTATTCTTGCTTTCTTCACCGTCTACTACCCCGTGACATCTGGTGGAGGTGCTTTTCGTTCATGTACCGGACGCCCCCGACAAGCCGTGATCCAAGCCCGGAGCACAAAGAGAACACCAACGTAGTCCCGGAGCATCGAGCAAGCCGCCGTCTTCAACAGCTGCCCCCGGAGCACGGACTTCTACCTGAGAAGACCAAGAAGATTGTGGACAAGGCAGCCCCAATGGCAGTCCCAGCGTCCCCCATCGTGCTGCAGCAGCCCAGGGAACCTCCGACGTTCCGCGGATCAACATTCGAGGACCCGGAAACCTGGCTCGAAACGTATGAGAGGGTCGCTAAGTTTAACAGTTGGGGCAGCGACGACAAGCTGCGGCATGTCTATTTCGCATTGGAAGACGCCGCCAGGACGTGGTTCGAGAATCGAGAAGCCACCTTAACGACGTGGGACCTTTTCCGAAGCGGCTTCTTGCACACGTTTACAAGCGTCGTGCGAAAAGAGCGAGCCCAAGCTCTACTAGAAACCAGAGTGCAGCTGCCAAGCGAGACGATCTCAATCTTCACGGAGGAGATGGCCCGACTTTTCCGGCACGCCGACCCGGAAATGTCGGAGGAGAAAAAAGTTCGCTTCCTGATGCGCGGCGTCAAGCAAGACCTTTTCGCCGGACTTATTCGTAACCCACCGAAGACTGTGGCTGAGTTTTCTGCAGAGGCATCGACGATCGAGAAAACTCTGGAGATGCGCACCCGGCAATATAATCGCCAGGGGCACACGCCGCAGTATGCCATCCAAGGACTAGGTTCGGACGACCTTCAAGAGACCATCAGGGCCATTGTGCGCGAAGAACTGCGCAAGGTCCTGCCTTCGTCGCAGCCTCAAGTAGCTTCGATCGCTGACATCGTGAAAGATGAGGTTCAGCGATCGCTTGGGGTTCCTGAGGTGCAACCTCAATTACTGCAGCCCCAGCCAGAAGCGATGACCTACGCCGCCGTCGCACGCCGTCAAGGTCCCCCTCCGCGACCACGCCAGGGCCCTGCAACGACGCAATTCCGTCGTCCGCCGCCGCCGCCGCCAGCACGCCCACCCGTCGCCCAGCGCACCTACGCGAGGAAGACGGACATTTGGCGAGCCCCCGACCACCGTCCGCTCTGATATCACTGCGGAGAAGCCGGCCATGTGTATCGCCGATGCCCATACCGGGAGTTGGGACTGCGAGGTTTCGCCGTCAATGCTCCGCGCCCGCAGCGAGGTGAACGCCCTCGCGATATCGCCGACTACCTCGCCGCTACTCAGTGGAGCTCTCGACGACCGTCGCGTTCGCCATCACCAGGCCGCTACCTGTCGCCGCAGCGCCGACCATACACTGGCCCAGCCCGGGGCCGGTCAGCGAGCCCATATCCGGAAAACTAAAAGCAGCAACCGATGGAGGTGCGGTTGCTGTTCGTCGAACTGACGAAGATCCTCCGCCGCCGACGAAGACGACGAAGAAACCATCTCGACGACCTAATGATGACACGCCGCCGTCCCGACGAAGTCGGGAAGCCAAGACTACACCGACGAAAGACGACTTTACGACGAGACGTTCCAGCTTCAGTTCAACACGACGCAGCCGTGATGCGACGCCGAGACCTAACTGACAATATAGCCAGGGGAGCAGCTGTAATATCACAAATTGACCGAAAGAAACCTGAAACATGGTTTTCATACTACTTGCAACGCAAACTGTGGTAAATGCGATTCTTTTCGATTTATAATCAGTTCAAAGGCACCAACTTGCTATTTAAATGCTAACACAGTTTCATTTTTCATGTATTCATAAGAATACTGTCCTCCAACATGTGGTCCTCTTGGTCAACTACAGTTGTTCACATATATAGTCAAAATGAAACTACAGTTGAATTTAGCGCTGCCGATCACCTCTATTTCAGCGAGGTAGTCCTTACGTTTCAATAAATGTCATTTGTGCCGTCTTAATCGAGTCGGGACGATTAAATGTCCCGAATTTTGCTTTTGTTTTATTGTTATAATTACTGACAAGTCATTTGTAGATTTTTCTCTTTTTCATCTTTTTGCGTTGTCACAAACATAAATGTCGTTGCTTACTGCTGTGGTTCTAGCTATGTTGTAGGCTCTTGCCATTCCCAGTAGCGCCTATTTGCTTTAGCTGCAGTTTTAGTCATGTTGTGGGGTCTTGCCTTTCATATTACCTCTATCTAAATCTATTGGTAGCTGTGTCAGCCGCATTGCTACTGGAGCTTTCTTGTTGTGCATAGTGACATACTAAGACTAGATAAATTCGTGCAACACTGTTTACATACAAACTGGTGGTGACTCTTGGAACAGGAAAGGTCAATAGTCGATTGCCCCTCCCTCTTTTCTTATCCCCTTACCCCTTTCCGACTTCTCTACTCGAGATTTCTAACGCTAGTTAGGTTGTAAGTGATTTCAAAGTTACACATGCCGTGAAAATCTAAACCTTGAGAATGTATTAATACGGAAGTGTTTTTCGGGAGAAACTACTTGACTATAGCCATGACACGAGGACCTCAATTATATTGTCGAGCTTTCTGTTTGCAGGACGCTTCATGACGACATTTAATAAACAGTGCCTCTTTTTTATTTTGATACATGTTTCTAAAAACAAATAAGCCATTTTTAGAAGTGCGATATAAGCTTGAAAAGCTAGTTTATTAGGTAGAAATTTCAGTAACAAAGAGGAAGGAGACATTATTGCGCGTGAAAAATGAGCGGCGAATAGCAACAATTGATTATGTAGCTCGGAAGGAAAAGCTGTGAGCCTTAAAGTGCAAAAGAATTCAACTACGTAGCTTAGAAGGCTTCACAAATTGTATACAGCGTTGAAGGTGACCACTCTTCTTTCAAGAAATATTGTTACAGATTATATATATATATATATATATATATATATATATATATATATATATATATATATATATATATATATACATGTGTATATCATGATAAATTATTTTTTTATTTATTTACACCATCTTGGCGGCAAGGCATTAACGAGGGACGTGGGTTCAGGCGGACAAAAAAATATAATACCGCAACAAATTATTTCTCATTATACCATGGTACCTAGTAGGTAATTGCAGATCAGTCAGTGCGTAACAAGGAATAAGATTTACATGTGTACAATATTGCCTAGTGTTGCAAAAAATGAAAAAAAGGAACCTATTCCGTAACTAAGAAATTGAGGTTACACAGCCCTAGCTAATCTTCCTCGAAACTTGAGAATATTAGTATTGTTTAGGGTTTCTGTGTGAAGACGATTCCACTCAAAGGATGTTCAAGGCAAAAAGAATGTAAAGAATGTCGGAAAGAGTGAGTGGAAAAAGACTTGCCGACCACTTTGCAGGTGATCAATACGACGTGATATACGCCGTGATGAAAATATCTTGGTGTTCATGTTGATGTGGATATTGAAGATATACTTTGGGGAAAAAGTGTTGTTCAAGATTTCCTCGAGTGGCATGCATTATGTCAGATGTGGCTGAAAAGTTAATTTTCGGAGGGTAATTACAACTATACACAAGCGTTATACTGAGGATTGAGGTATCTTGGAAGTGAGAGCAGTGACGCTGGTTTTCAACATAGAGGAAATTGGGTTCAGGCATAAATAGTTTAGGCCAATTTCGCTCACGTCTATTTGTTGTAAAATGCTCGAACATATAATAGCTTCTCATATATACAACCATCTGGAATCAAACAACTTTTTTTTTTCACTAATCAGCACGGGTTCAGGAAGGGTTTGTCATGCGAGACACAGCTTTTAGAATTCACGACTGACCTGCATTTACACATGGACCATAATGTACAGATTGATAGCATATTCCTTGACTTTTCCAAGGCGTTTGATCGCGTAGCCCATTGCCGCCTAATTTCAAAGTTAAATGCACTAAGATTGGATTCACTGACACTAACTTGGCTCCGGAACTTTCTTTCTAATCGCCGACAATTTACTATCGTTAACAACCTTTCTTCGCCCCTTTCCTATGTCACTTCCGGCGTGCCACAAGGTAGCGTTCTTGGGCCGCTACTATTCCTAATATACATTAACGATCTTCCTAATAACTTAACATCCCGAGTGCGAATATTCGCAGATGACTGCATTATTTACCGCCCTATAACCAGCCCCGATGACCACCTCATTCTTCAAAACGACCTTCATCGCATATTCGATTGGTGTAACACTTGGTTAATGAATCTTAATTCGTCTAAATGCAAAGTAATGTCTTTCACCCGTAAACACTCAATCTCATCCTTCCAATATAACGTAAATAATAACCCAATTTCTGTAGCTACTTCCTACAAATACTTAGGCATTAATCTCTCACCAAGCCTTTCCTGGGCCCATCACATTACTACTATATGTGCTAATGCTTCCAAATCACTGGGGTACTTACGCCGAAATCTACGTAATTCGCCCTCTAACATCCGTAAGCTAGCCTATCAGACGTTTGTTCGCCCCCAGCTCGAATTTGCCTCCCCAATCTGGTCACCCCATCATAACAACCTAATAAGCTTATTAGAATCAATTCAAAATAGGGCCGCCAGGTTTATCTCGCGTAACTACACTTACAATTCAAGCATCTCACAAATAAAACTTGATATTTCACTTCAACCACTAAGTACTCGACGCGATTTTGCACTCATATCATTATTTCACAAGTACGTTCATGCGGATAGAAAATCTTCTTTACGGCTTGAAGTCGCACCTTTCACATCTCACAGATTACATAATCACCTCAGCTTCACACGCATCTACGGGAACACGCATGCATTCAACTGGTCGGCGCTTCCTCGTGCCATTCGATTGTGGAACGCTCTTCCTGATTTCATCGTCTCCGAACCTAATCCCGATAAATTCCGCCAGCTCATCATTTCATATTCCACCGCGCAACTTCAATAAAGTGCACGATGCTTTTTTCCTTTCTTATTCCAGTTATGTGCTCTCTTGTTTATGAGCTCATTTCGCTTATTATTCTTGTATTCTTTAGTATTGTTATTATTTGTACTAGAGTGGCAACATTATTTTTCATTGTTTATTAAAGAAACTGTATCGTTTGTTTTTTTGTAATATGTACACTCCAGACCTTGTTATGTTGTACAATGCTTTTAATACTTGTATAAGATAGGCTTATAGTTTTTCACTGTCAATTAATAATGTATGTCTATTATGCTTTTATATGTTCTATATACTCTGTTAATCTTATTGTAACGCCCCCCTTACCCAATGCCTCATACGAGGCCTGTAAGGACATTGTTAAATAAATAAATAAATAAATAAATAAATAAATAAATAAATAAATAAATAAATAAATCGTATCCGACAAACGTATGAACTGTGCGCTTCGGTTGCAAGCAATCATTATTCTACTACGGCCGCTCAACAGAAGCAGCTGCGCTGGAAATTTTGCTGCGATTACGTGAGGTCGCAGCAAAACAGGAACGCAGGAACGTTCGATGAGTCATGTTTACATAGCCAACGCGTCTCACCCGTAAATCATCTTCATCATCAGGATCATCATCAGGATCGCCGTTATCGTTGCATGAGTCTAACTTCTTTTTGTGGGCACAAGTTCGACTAATAAAGAGTTCTTTACGTGACTCTTAGATGCGCCATGGTCTCATTTTTCACCGCCAAAACAAGGAGACAATATTACAGTAAGAACAGCTCAGGTTGCCTTTTACGATTACATCCGTAAATAAGGTTACCCTTATAACGACCTCTTCTGTAATTGATTTTATATTGTCATTTTTAAGTTACTGCACCGGCCTCGTGAACGCTGTAACATGACAATCACCATGATCATATCGCTCTCGCAAGCCTGATTGTATTGAAAGGCATTCTGGCCCACAAAGTTGAAATAATGAATGCATGTCTCTATTACGTAATAAAGCAAGCACGAAATCACGAAAAAATGGCTACATTATATATTATCGCTTCATAAGCAACCCCAAGCGTGCAAACCTTCTAGCGTAACAGCTTGTGATATTCAATGGTGTCAAAGAAAACGCAATGCCTACGTTTTTACCCAAGATAACGCACACTTATCAAGGTATATATATGCCGCAAGAAGATCGGAGCGGGCATTCAAGCACCGTGCTGGAGCACGAACAGAATAGGTACATGAGAACGAGAGAACCAGGCGCTTGAGAGTGGATGAACCGTTTGTAACTTGATACTGTGGCATCTCCATCTGCACGTCTTTTTAACCGTTCCGTCCCGTTACACAATAAGACCGTCCTTTGTCTGGCTCTTCGTTGAGCGAGCTCTCAGGTTTCTGGCTAAGTGTGGGGTGAATATGCTCCGGTTATTGTTGGTGACAAATAGTGTTTTGAGAGAAAGTTAGCTGCTTCAAAGTGAGATAGTGCCACAGATGGCAAAAAGTTCCTCAGTGTACCGCTCGAAGCCATCTCCGCCTTGGTCGGCTGCCCTACCACCTGTTCAAATGAATCGCGAGTCTTTCTTTTGTAGTGGGGTGAGCAGCATTCTTGTGGCACTGGTGCCTGTGCATGGAGGAACGATCTGGCTCAACAACCCGAAAGCAGTGCAGACGGAGCGTCGGGCAGCCACGAATCACTACTTGCACCGAGCTGATGTACTACAGTTTTACGGAGCTGGGATCGTTGGCTGTTCGGCAGACCAGGCATGCGTATATAAATTCCAGGAAGATTCACAGAATGCTTTAATAGACTTGTATCCTTAAAGTTAGCGCAAAAATTGCCCACTGTTAGTGCTCAGCCAAAAACCTGTCACTCGCAGGAAGGTGGAGTAATTGATACCACATTCCACATGCAGCAAGTCAAGCCTGTTCCACGTTTCTCAAGCAGAAGATTACGCGCGCAGATAGTTCTGATTCTCAGGCTACCTCAAACATCAGAATTGACGTGCGGGCACAAAAACAGAGGCGCTCTCTCCTGGACACTACTAACATACACCCAATTTCCGAAACCTCCCTAGATTCCCTCCCTAAATTCAACTCGTTCACTAACTCAAAAATCCTCCCTAAATTCAACTCTACAGCCAATATTTAAGAGCAACCTGTTGCCTCTGCGTTGCTCTAGTAGAGGACACTACAGAGAAACTGCAGTTCAACATTCGCAGCTTTTGCCGATTTAAACCTTCCATTTCTCAGCTTAGTCTAGATGTAATTTTACTGCAAGATGTTTGGTTATCCGCAAAAATAATTTTGCTTGCGCGATTCTAGGCCGTTTCGCCTACATCACGCGGCTAAAGGTAATTGTCGTAATTATGGTAATTATAGTCTCAAGCATGTTTTGCCACAGGACAACTATGTCACCCCAGCTGATGCCTCTACAATGTTAAATTCTAGCCGTAGAAACTATTCGCCCTGAAAATACGCCTTTCTCTTTAGTTATATATTCTTCCCTCCGGATGCGCAGGATACGCACCCACTTGACACAATTCTCGTAAACTGCGGTAAAAAATTATTGTCAGGACACTTCTACTCACATTACCTGTCATGGGGATCGAGATCAAACTAGTGTGGAAAGCGTCTATGGGACTGGGCCACGACTAATAACTTTTTATATCAGAATTCGGGTTCGGTTACATTTATTCGCCAACAATTTAGATCTGCGCTAGATCTTACACTTTTCTGTCCATGTCTTTTGCTATGACCATGGAAAACGGTGGAAACTTGGGACAAACAGTGGCCATGTTCCCGTTTTCCAAAAGGAATAGGTGCACAGTCGACAATGGTGGTTCTAATGTGCTATCTTGTAGATTACCATAAATTTAAATATAATTTGCGGTCCAATTTCAAATGCATTAATGTTATTCATTGAATGCTGATGATATTTACTCACTTTTGGACGCGTCGTTAGGAAGATCAGAATTCCAGTTAAAGCATTCAAAGTGCCTATATATAAAAATTAGTGCAATGACTATTGCTCGCGGGGCTGCAAGCAATGAAAATCCACATGTAAATAACTCATGCATATCTAGTCTTCAAAGAAATGGGAAAATAAATATTTATTGCTGGAACACTGAAAAGCATGGCATCTAAGGGAAACGATTATCACAGTATCTGTTGATTTCTTTCAATGTAAAACAAAATAAGTGTGCATTTTTTTTTGCTTCGGTTTCTAAGATCCAAATAACTTATTCCGCATTCCTTGAGCCTGGAGTCGATCGTTTTGATCATACTTGAAAAAGCTGACTCTCTTGATATATTGAAGAGAGCTTTGGAGAACTGACTCGCGACCTACCTTCCTTCCTCTACTCAGGGACAGGGCACACTAGAAGGTCTGGAAGAGATTGCTTCATCAGAATCGTCCTATGTTCTTTCTAGTTTACCAGCTGGAGCCCCAGGTCCCTATGGACTCACTACTAAGATGTTTAAAACTGTGTTTGACGGGGCTCCTTACGTGTTCTTCGGTGCCCTAACTTATTCTATACAGCATGCATGGATCCCTTTTTCGTGGAGAATTTCAAAAGTGATTCCACATCCTAAATACCAAAATGAAGCTTATGTACTAGACAATATGCGGCCTATTTCTCTAACACCAAATATTGCAAAATAATTTGAAACAATATTGTTACGAAGCGAGGAAAGACGACAGAGGACCAAAATCGCGGGACGCTGGCTGCTGCGTGTTGTTGATGGTTAGCCATCTTTTCTTCTGTGACTCATTTTGTATATATATTGTAAATACAGTCTTTCTTTGCTCCCAACATTCCCGTAATATATTGGTGAGAGGTGCGAGGTACCACGACTTGAAACGGATTGCCACTGTGAACGTTGCATCACTGTCCGCACTATGAATGATGGTGAGCACTCGGGATGAACGTCGTTGCCACCTCCTACGTCACCGTCGCCAGCTACGTCACAGTCATCTTCGCTTGTGGTTGTGCAACCCAAGGATCCCGGAACTTTCTGCGGGACTGATGGCGCCGACGCTGAAAAGGGGGTGGCCATGTACGACCGCGTCAGTGGAATCAACAGATGGGACCCTACACTAATGCTAGCTAACCTTTTGTTCTATATAAGAGGCACGTCATAGGTGTGGTACGAAAACCACGAAGAGGAGCTAACCAGATACCTGCTCGGACCAATGCAAAGAGACGTTGGCACAGTTGTTTAGCGAACCATGCGGCCGTAAAACTGCAGCCAGGCTGGAACTGGTCTCCCGTGCCCAATCCCGCACGGAGTCCTATGTCTCGTACATCCAGTACGTGCTGAAACGTCGTTTTAAAGTCGATCATGACATGACAGAGGCTGACAACATCGGGCATGTCCTTAAGCGCATTGCTGACGATGCCTTTAACCTGCTCATGTGAAATAGTTGCTCCACAGTTGATGCTATAATTAAAGTGTGCCGACAATTCGAGCAGGCCAAAAGTCGACGCGTCTTGCAACCATTCGCCGAGCTTCCCAATACTGCCGCAACGCCGACGTGCGAAGATCAGCCCACACAGCAGCATGCGTCGCCATCAGAGAACGTGGTGCGTCGTTCGATGTGAACTGGATGAGATGGCGACCGCAGCTTTCTGTTCGCGAAGCCCTGATGCTACCACTTTTCAGTTCCTCTCATACAAGCCATTGTTCGCCAAGTACTTGTAAATATTGGTTTACATTCTTTCTGTGCTGTCACCAATCCCAGAGCTAACGAACGCCCTTCTACTATTTTCGCTCCCCCCCCCCCCGACCACAACAAAATGCTCGGAAAAAGGGTCATCGAGTGATCAGCCAGCCCTTGAGCTTCACCTGTCGTCCTTCTGAAAAAGAAAGGTGGTACCTCGCGCTTTTGCTTCAATTATCGCCACTTAATCAAGATCACGTGAAAAGAGGTCTGCCCACTACAACGCATCGATGACGCCTTGGACTGCTTGCACGGAGCTTAATACCTCTCGTCTATCGATTGTCGATCCGGCTACTGGCAGAATTCAGATGTCGAAATCAACCGCGGGATGACGGCATTTATCACGCCGGATGGCCTTTATCAGTTCAAAGTAGTGCCCTTTCGTCTACACAATGCTCCTGCGACATTTGAACATATGATGAACTCTCTTCTGCGAGGCTAGTCTCTGTTACCTTGACGACGTTATTCCTTCTCCCACGTTCAGCAGCCCTCTTACACGACTCGATGCCATTCTTGTGGTATTCCGAAAAGCCGCCTTCCAACAAAACTTCCAGAAGTGTCAGGTTAGCGCTTTAGGACACCTCTTTGACGCATCTCGTGTCCAACCAGATCCAGAAAACGTTCATGCCGTACGCAGTTTCGCTGTGCCAGCTTCTGCTTCTGACATGCCCTGCTTCGTCGGCGTGTGTTCTTGCTTTCGCCGTTTCGTCAAAAACTTCGCCGCCGTTTTTCGACCTTTGACAGATGTTCTGAAGAAGAACACGCCACACTCACGGGCCCGGAGCAGGCTCACGCGTTCGCCACTCTTATCGAATTTCTGACCACACCTCCCATACTTGCCCACTTTGATGCATCTGCACTGACCGAAGTCCACACTGACGCAAGCGGCCACGGCATCACCCAACAACAAAATGGTACCGAGTCCATGATAGCTTATGCCAGCCGCCTGCTGTCATCTGCTGAGAGAAATTACTCCATCACCGAGCGGGAGTGTTTGGCTTTAGTTTTGGCTGTCGCGAAGTTCCGGCCATATTTGTACGGCCGAATGTTTTCTGTCGTTACAGACCACCGCGCACTCTGCTACCTGTCTTCGTTCCTGGACCCGATAGGACGGCTTGGTCGCTGGGCTTTGCGGCTTCAGGAATTTTCATTCATTGTTAATTACAGGACTGGGAGCCTGCACAAGGACGCTGACTGCTGCTGTAGTCGCCCCGTGGATGCCCCTCATCCTGCTGCGTATGATCCGGTTAACTGCGTAATGGCTTTTACTGACATGACCGACATGCGCGCTGAACTACGCGACGAATCCTTACAGTCCATCATCACCGGAGTGCAATCTGGTACCACTGACGGCACGTGCCGCATGTTAGTGCTGCATGACGGTATCATTACCGCCGCAATATCAACCCTGACGGCCCTGAGTTGCCCCTTGTCCTTCCTCGTCATCTGCGATCCGTCGCTCTCGAACAACCTCAGGATACGCCGACGGCGGGACACCTTGGAGTGTTTCGTACATACGACCGCATACGCCACCGGTTCTTCTGGCCGGGTCTCTACCATCTATGCATCGTTATGTCGCAACTTGCGAATTGTGTCAACGCCGGAAGAAACCTGCCCTGCCACCTGCCGGACGACTCCATCTAAATGAAGTTCCCTGTGAACCGTCCTTTCACATATGCCTTAATCTGCTTGGCCCTTTTCCGACGACGACTAAAAGGAATAAATAGATCGGCCGTCGCTACTGATTACGCGACATGCTACGCGATAACAAACGCGTTGCTGACTAGCTGCGCGACCAACATCGCTGAGTTTCTCCGCCGCGACGTCATTCTCTACCATGGTGCGCCTCGGCAGTTGCTTACAGATCACGGCCACTCGTTCTTGTCTCGAGTTGTCGACGACCTCCTCCGCTCTTGTGCCACTGAGCACTACCTCTCCACCGCCTAGCACCCACAAACAAAAGTTCCTACTAAACGTCTAAGCCGAACAATCAAAGAGATGCGGTCGATGTACGTCTCCAACGATCACCGCGACTGGGACTCCATGCTGGCCTACGTAACGTTCGCATTTAACTCGACCCGACATAACATCGTAGGATACTTCGTATCCTCATCGTATCTTTTATATTGTTACGGGAAGGTACGGGGATCGTTACCCCTCACCTCCACCAAAGATGTTACGGGAAGGAAGAAGCGTGCGTCTATTTACAGATGGCTTTTAATGGCTGAGCCAGCAAGCGTATAGCAGCGGTAATGCTACACTCTTCTTCGTCGTCTCCAAGGCCACCATCATCGTCCTCCTTTTCCCACGTTACCAACTGTGACAATATGGTCACGACCCCACATTGCCGTTTGACACCATCTTCCCTTCTGTACCATGCGTTGCAACTGAGTACGCTCGTGAAGTCATCGATCGCGCTCAAATGGCACGTCAATTCGCACCATCTCGTTTATTAGCCTTGCATCACATACAAAAAGAGCTTTATGACCGGTGCCATCGCGATGTTCAGTTCGCGCCAGGTGCTTGGGTGCTCTTTTAGTCACCATTTGATCGGGTTGCCCTGTCCAAGAAGTTTTTTCCTCTCGCTTCACATGCCTTATGAAGTCCTACGTCAAGTCAAACGACGTAAATTAGGAGATTTCGCCGCAACAGTTTGATGCATGCTCAATTGGGACACCTGTTGACGTCGTCCACGTTTCACAGCTGAAGCCATACTTCGCTCGTAATTTATCGCGTACCATGCGCTGAGACGGCGCTTCACTATCGGGGGATCCTGTTAAGAAGGATGAAAGAAGAGAGCGGAAGAAGAATATCACGGGATGCTGGCTGCTGTGTGTTGTTGGTGGTTAGCGATCTTAACTACTGCGACTAATTTTGTATATATATTGTAAATACAGTCTTTCGATACACCCAGCATCGCTGTAACAATATTACACGCAAGTATGAAAATATTGGGGACCACAAGATTGTTATTGAGCCCCTGGGAAACTGGATATTGGCGAGAGATGTGAATTTATTGCGGACATGTCGACCTAGAGAGCTCAATTCATTCGGGTGTTACCAGGAACAATGTGCGGCTCTAGTTGCACTAGACCTTTCTAAAGGATAATATAGATAGAATACTTTATTTTATTAGAGACGATGCAGGTTATTGAAGAACCTAAATACTTTGTAAAGTGGAGCACTGAATTCTTCCAGGGCAGAGAGAGTTTTACTCTGCACGAAGTGGAATTTCACAGGGAAAATTCACACGAATTGGCGGTGTTTTGAAAGGCGCGGTTATATATTCGATGTTGTTTATTACGTTGATCAGCCGCGTTCCTTGTCACCATAATGTAAGAACCTAAGTTTACGTTGATGATACATCGTTTTTTCGCTTTTCAAAACAATTATCAGTCTCTCAACGAGTGTTTCCAGTTATACTTATGTGATATAGAACCATGGTTGGCCGGTATGTGCCTTGCCCTCACTGGAAATACGAACGTTGTTCTTGTATTTTCTCTACAAGACCCAGTAATATATCCATTGCATGCCGTCACTCAATTATAGCACCAGTGGAAGAAGTTAAGTACCTTGAAATCATTTATGAGGGAAATCTTAACTGCCCAATTGCAAATACCAGCATCCTGCGTGCGGCTACATGCCCGATTATGGGCCCAGTGTTGTGCGCTGCATGCTGAAGTGCTGGACAGGCGCCGCATGGAAGGCGCTGGGTACTGGAGCGATGTGCAGCTCTAGAGTGAGAAGTGCGCGGTGTCTGACTGCCATAAATATTTCTTTCAATTACCGAAATCAACAGAGAGTGTATTAATTCAATAAAAAAAGAAAAAAAAGGTCTATGAAAAGTTACCACAATCATCATTTTCAGGCTATTTTATGTTTGCTACAGGACGAGGGCCTCTCCCGGCGATTTCCTTTTTCCCTTATCCTGCGTGAATCGATTCCAACTGGCGCCTGTGAATGTCTTAATTTTGTGATCCCATCTAGTCTTCTGCCGTCCTCGACTGCGCTTCCCCTTTCTAGGCATCCACTCTGTCACCTTTATGGTCCACTTGTTATCTGACCTGCGCCGTACACGCCCTGCCCAGCTCTATTTTCATTTCTTGATGTCAACTAGAATGTCGGCTATTCCCGTTTGCCCTTTGATTCACACCACTCTCTTCCTGTTTCTTGACGTGATACCTAGCATTTCCCGCTCCATCGCTCTTAGGGCGGTCCTTAACTTCTTCTCGAGCTTCTTTGTCAATCTCCAAGTTTCTTCCCCATATGTCAGCACCAGTAGATTGCACTGAGAATACAATATTATTTTCAATGGTAATGGGCTTCCCGTCAGGTTCTGAGAATGTCGGCCGTATGTGCTCCAACACATTTTTATTCTTTTGTAAATGTCTTTCTCGTGATAAGGGTTCCCTGTGCGTAATTGGCCTAAGTAAACATACTCCTTCAGAAAATCTAGAGGCTGACTGGCGCTCATGAACTTTTGTTTCCTTGCCAGGCTATTGATTATCTTCGTCGTATCCATGAGAATCTTCAGCCCCTCCCTTACATTCTTTGCAAAGGCCCTCAATCATTTGTTGTAACTCTCCTGACTGCTGCTGAACAGGACAATGTCATCTGCAAACTGAAGGTTACTGAGATATTTGCCGCTAATCCTTGCTGCTGAGCCTTCCCAGCCTAATAGCTTGTATATTTCTTCCTAGCATGCATTGAATAAAATTGGAGAGAATGTGTGATTGTCTGACTCGTTTCTTTATGGGTATCTCTACTTTTCTTGTGGAGAATCAAGGTAGCTGTGGAGTCTCTCTAGATTTCTTCAAGGATATTTCCTAACCCTCCTCCAGTACTTTTTCATTGACTAATGTCTCTATGAGTGCTGATATCTCAACTGAACTAAAAGACTTGCGCTAATTGAGCTACCGCGATGTTGTTTCCCCATCCACTTTATTGGGTACTTATGCGTCATATATCTATATTATATATATATATATATATATATATATATATATATATATATATATATATATATATATATATATATATATATATATATATATATATTGTTACGGGAAGGAAGAAGCGTTCGTCTATTTACAAGTGGCTTTTAATGGCTGAGCGAACAAGCGTAGAGCATCAATACTCTTAAACACTTCGTCGTCTCTAAGACCACCATCAGCGTCGTCTTCTTTCCACATTACCGACTGTGACATCACCCCCGTCGGAAAATGCACCTGATTGGTGCGGCTCATCGGTCGAAGAAAGGTAAGGTTTGAGACGGCTGACGTGGATGATGTCAGAGAGGGGTGAAGGCACCGTGGCATTCAGCGGAGACACTTCATATGTGACAGGGGTCACCTGGCGAAGGATGCGGTAAGGGCCATAGTATCGCGAGAGGAATTTCTCGGAAAGACCAACATGCCGAGCTGGATACCATACTAGCACAAGAGCGCCTGGTTCGTAGTTCACGTCGTGATGGCGCTTGTCGTAACGGTACTTCTGGCGTGTCTGGGAAGCAGACAGACGAATGCGGGCAAGCTGGCGTGCTTGGGCCCCTGTGGCTATGACATCCCGAGTGTACTCTGTCGGCGAGTCGAGCGTGGTCGAGAGGAGTGTCTCGAAAGGCAAAGTCGGCTCACGGCCGAAGAGGAGATAGAAGGGTGAATAGCCAGCTGTGTCGTGGCGCGAGGAATTGTAGGCGAACGTGACAAATGGTAGAGCAATGTCCCAGTCGCGATGATCGGAGGAAACATACATTGCGAGCATGTCCGTTAATGTGCGGTTCAGGCGTTCCGTAAGACCGTTAGTTTGAGGATGGTAAGCGGTAGTAAGTTTATGTTTAGTAGCACATGATCGAAGTAGGTCGTCTTTGACTTTGGCAAGAAAGTATCTGCCACGATCGGTGAGAAGTTGACGAGGTGCACCGTGGTGGAAGATAACGTCGTGAAGCAAGAAATCAGCGACGTCTGTAGCGCAGCTGGTCGGTAGGGCTGTAGTAATGGCATAGCGAGTTGTATAGTCCGTAGCGACGGCAATCCACCTATTTCCGTCCTTGGATATAGGGAATGGTCCAATGAGATCAAGGCCAACGCGATAAAAAGGTTCGGCCGGTATATCCAAAGGTTGCAGCAGTCCGGCAGGAGGCACAGCTGGCCTTTTTCGGCGTTGACATGACTCACACGCGGCAACATAGCGCCGGACGGAGCGGTTGAGACGCGGCCAGAAAAACCGTCGCTGAATTCGGTCATAGGTCCGCGTGACGCCAAGGTGTCCAGCGGTGGGAGCGTCGTGCAGTTGCTGCAGTACAATCGTTTTCAGATGAGACGGAATGACGGTTAGGAGCTGGGGCCCATCGGGGTGCATGTTGCGGCGATACAGGATGCCATTTTGTAGTACGAACATGTGAAGGGATGGGTCAGACGGAGCAGAGAGCAGGCGTTCGATAATGGGGCGTAACGACTCGTCGCGTCGTTGTTCAGCGCCAATGTCTTGCAAGGCTGAGAGGGAAAGAACGCAGATCGGTGCGACATCCACTAAACCATCCGGTACATCGACGGGATGACGAGACAGGCAGTCGGCGTCCTGATGTAGACGACCCGGCTTGTAGACCACAGTGTAGGTGTATTCTTGCAGCCGTAGGGCCCAGCGACCGAGGCGGCCGGTGGGATCCTTGAGGGAGGAAAGCCAACAAAGGGCGTGGTGGTCGGTTGTAACTGTAAATGGTCGTCCATATATGTAGGGTGGGAACTTGCCCACCGCCCAAATGAGGGCGAGGCACTCGCGCTCAGTAATCGAGTAATTGCGCTCGGCGGGAGAGAGGAGGCGACTGGCGTAGGCGATAACGTGGTCGTGCCCACATTGGCGTTGAGCTAAAGCTGCGCCGATTCCGTAGCCACTGGCGTCAGTGCGGATTTCTGTCGGAGCGGAGGGGTCAAAATGGGCGAGAATAGGAGGTGTAGCAAGCAGCGTGATGAGCTGCGAGAAAGCAGACGCTTGTTCAGAGCCCCAATAGAAAGGAACGTCTTTCTTCAGGAGGTCAGTCAGGGGACGGGCAACATGGGCGAAATTTTCCACAAACCTGCGGAAGTAAGAGCAAAGACCCAAAAAGCTGCGAACATCTTCGGCACAAGTTGGTATAGGGAAATTCTGCACAGCATGAACTTTAGCGGGGTCGGGGCGAATGCCTGACGAATCGACAAGGTGTCCGAGCATAGTTATTTGGCGGTGACCGAAGTGGCACTTGGACGAGTTGAGCTGTAAGACAGCGGTGCGAAAAACAGAAAGAACAGATGAAAGTCGTTCAAGATGAGTCGCAAAAGTTGAAGAGAATACGATGACGTCATCCAAGTAGCACAAACAGATGGACCATTTCAAACCACGCAAGAGCATGTCCATCATCCGTTCAAAGGTCGCCGGGGCATTGCACAAGCCAAATGGCATTACTCGGAACTGATATAGGCCGTCTGGTGTGACGAATGCGGTCTTTTCACGGTCCATGTCATCCACGGCAATTTGCCAATATCCAGAGCGAACGTCTATAGATGAAAAATAAGTGGCACCGTGGAGACAATCCAGAGCATCGTCAATGCGGGGAAGTGGATACACATCTTTCTTGGTGATCGTGTTTAGATGACGATAGTCAACGCAGAATCACCAGCTGTTATCCATCTTTTTGACGAGAACAACAGGGGACGCCCACGGACTGGAAGAGTGTTCAATAATCCCTTTGGCAAGCATCTTGTCAACCTCGCTCTGGATAACTTGTCGTTCAGAGGGCGACACCCGGTATGGGCGTCTGCGAACAGGTACTGCATCGCCGGTATTTATCCGATGCGTCACGACCGTAGTTTGACGCAAAGGGCGATCGTTCAGATCGAAAATGTCGGACTAGGACTCGAGGAGGCCACGGAGCTGTGCGGCTTGTTGGGTGGAGAGGTCCGGTGCAATCATCTTTGTAAAGTCATCGGTCGGGGCTGATGCAGAAGGCGCAGAATGAGCAGTGGTCGAAGACGGCGCAACAGATAGAGCAGAAATGTGGCACTCGTGCGTTGGTGACAACGTGGCAAGAGACATGCCTCGAGGAACTACTTGCGGGCACTGTCCGAAATTTAGGATCGGAAGACATGTCTGATTGTCCGCAACAGAAACGATGGTGTGTGGGAAGGAGACATTGTGAGAAAGCAGGACTGACGTCGCGGGAGTGAGGACATAGTCTCCATCAGGTACAGGTGGGCTGGCTAAAACAGGGATGAAGGTTGCTGTAAGAGATGGCAGGCGTATAAAATCCGCGGAACAAAGCTGAGCTGGAGCTTGAGCAGGAAGGTCAATGGGAACAGGTAGGGGTAAGTCAAGTTGTACGACACCGGCGGAACAGTCAATCAGAGCAGAATTGGCGGACAAAAAGTCGAGCCCGAGGATCACATTGTGAGGGCAACGTTCAAGCACACTAAACAAAACGGACGTGTGGCGACCGGCGACACTGACACGAGCAGTACACATTCCAAGCACAGCCGGAGTTCCACCATCGGCGACCTGGAGCAGTCGAGTCGGAGCAGGAGTAAGTACCTTTTTCAAGCGCGTTCGAAGCTCCGCACTCATGATGGAAATTTGGGCTCCAGTGTCGATGAGTGCTGTAACGGGCAAACCATCCACGTCCACGTCCAGAAGGTTCCGATTAGTAGGCAGGGTCAGCAGAGGAATTTCAGGCTGGTGTTCTAGAGCAGCGTCACCTCCAGGAGCTGCCCCAGTTAGTTTCCCGTCGGAGAGCCACGACGGTAAGCTGGGGATGGAGAGCGACGCAGCTGGGGCGAACGGGAGTGGCGACTATGTGGTGGTGGCGATCGGCTGGTCGCGGTGGCTCGAGCGTTGTCAGGTACGTCTTCAACCTCGGTGGTGAGTGATGGCGGGCGAGGATTCAGTGGGGAGCGGCGGTAGGCGGGAAAGCTTGGTCGTGAGTGGGCTGGCCAGGAACTTCGACAGTGGCGAGAGATGTGGCCCACACGTCCACAGTAAAAACAGATGGGTCTATCGTCATGGGTGCGCCATTCGGCCGGGTTGCGATAGCTCGGATACGGACCGTATTGGCTCCGGTGAACAGGGGCAGAGGCAGCAGACGAAGCAAAGTCAGGACGGCTGGCGGAGCAGATGGATGGAAGACCTACATTCGCAAGTTCTTGGCGAATGACCGATTGAATGAGTCACACAAGCGGCCGGGAATCGTCAAAGCACTGCGTCACAGGCGTGGCAGGAGACGCTGCTTCGATTTCTCGCCGAACGATACGGACGACGTTCTCGGAGGAGGTGGGCTCACGCGGTGGACAAATGTCTTCGCACGTCGACGAAGCTGCGGTATTAGGTAGACGCGTGAACTGTTGAACTATGCGGCGACTCTTCGCGTCTTCAAAGCGGCGACATTCGTTAATGATCTCATTGACCGTTGTGATGTTCTTATAAACAAGCAGGTTAAACGCGTCGTCCGCGATGCCCTTTAAGACGTGGCTGACCTTGTGTGCCTCTGCCATATTGTTATCTACTTTGCGGCAGAGAGCGAGGACGTCCTGGATATAGGCCACGTATGATTCAGTGGACGTCTGTACACGGGTCCCAAGGTCCTTCTTTGCAGCACGTTGGCGGGCGATGGGTTTGCCGAACAAATCCCTAAGCTTCTGTTTGCACTGGTCCCAACTCGTAATCTCTTCTTCATGTGTTTCGAACCAGACCCGTGCTGTTTTCTTGAGGTAGATTATTACATTAGCCAGCATAAGCGTGTTATCCCACCTGTTGTGTGCGCTGATCCGTTCATAGTTCTGTAACCAGTCATCGACGTCAACGTTGTCAATCCCGGAAAACATGCCAGGGTCGCGAGGCTGGGCCAGGATGACCGTCGGGGGCGACGACGGGGCAGCGGTTGAACTGGCTCCTTCGGAAGACATGGCGGCCAGGTTACGTCCGCTGCGGAGCTCCGTCTTGCTCAAGTGATTACCCCGCACCTCCACCAATGATGTTACAGGAAGGAAGAAGCGTTCGTCTATTTACAAGTGGCTTTTAATGGCTGAGCCAACAAGCGTAGAGCATCGATACTCTTAAACACTTCGTCGTCGTCTCTAAGACCACCATCAGCGTCGTCTTCTTTCCACATTACCGACTGTGACAATATATATTTATATATATATATATATATATATATATATATATATATATATATATATATATATATATATATATATATATATATATATATATATATATATATATATATATATATATATATATATATATATATATATATATATATATATATATATATATATATATATATATATGCCCTGCTCGAAGAACGGTGTTCGAATATGTCGAGGTGCTCGTTGCTCGGTGCGTCAAGGTAAAAACATCCACTCACCGCGGTAATTCTGGCCACTTTCGATGCCGATTGCCTTGTTGAGTTCAGTGGCACAAACCATGACAAGATTAGCGCTGTCAAGAACTTACTTGTGGCCTCGTCTACTAAACATGTTCGGAGTTTTGTGAGATCATGTTCGTATTTCCGCCGTTTGATACGTAATTTCGCCATCCCAGCCCGGCCCCTAACCGATCTTTTAAAGAAGCATGTCCCCTGCTCGTGGGGCCGCGACCAAGCCACTGTATTCTCGGCACTGACGAACTTCCTCACTTCCCCGCCTATATTGTCTTACTTTGGCCCATCGGCGACTACTGAAGTTCGCACAGACGCTAGTGGGCATGGAATCGGCGCCGTCCTAGCTCAGCACCTGCATGACCAAACACGTGTTACTGCATATGCCAGCCACCTTCTCTCCGCGGCTGGACGGAACTATTCGGTCAAAGAACGCCAGTGCCTTTGTTTGGGCTGTCACGAAAGTTCGCCCGTATTTGTGCGGCCGCGCAGTCTCGATTCTTACCGACGACCACGTTTAACGGTTACCGGCAAACGAAACATGAATATAGACCGATACACCAAACAAATTTTTAATGTAACACAGCGGTAGGTCCCCGTCAAATCTACATACATCCGCAACATGGGTTACACTGGGTTTGACCCCTCTCCTTCCCACTGGTATCTTTCCCGAGTTCCTAAATTGGTTCACAAGTTGTCACAACGTCCTAATGAGTCACGCGCGGTGTGGCGCTTATATGTCTTAGTCAGTGTAGTTCTTTCTCATTGCTCGGTGGCTACTGGCATCTCTGCTGAGAGTTGTATCCTTAGAATAGGCCTGGCTTGTCGAGCGGTGTTGTCGGTGAGGGCGAGGTTGTCCCCGTTTCATAGGATGGGGCCCTTGTGCTCGGACCAAGCCTTTGCTGGAGACCACGGTGCACAACCACGGGCGTGGAGAATGAATGAGCCACCGGTGTCCTCCTCCTGTTCGACCCTCCAGTCTCGACGTGCTTGGTACAGCGCCTTCTTCGCCCAGTGCTCTAGCTGACTTCTTCCGTCTTTTCCTCTGGCGGCGCTCTGCCATTTTCCACCTCGCTCCTTCCAGGCCACCGTCAGCCTTCTTCCTCTTCCTTCTCCTCTCGCTTCTTTTTCTTCTTCTACTTCAGCTCGAGACACCACGTTCTTTGTCGCCTGTCATCGCCCAATCACCCAACTGGTCGCCTTCGTCGCTGGGCTCTCAGACTACAGAAATACACATTTTAGGCAATTTATGAATCTGGCAGGCTACATCAAGATGCCGATGGTCTTTTGCGACAATGCTTCGTGTGTGCTCTCCATATCTGATTTGCGCGACATATATATCCCAATATATTGCGGTGCGATGCACTCCGATAGTTTTACACTTGTTTATAGCATAACTTATTCCACAACATAATGCTTACTTCCGATCGAGAGTTCCCAGATTGAGCGCTTAAGTCGTTCTTTAATATATTCTAATGCAATTGTCTCCGCGCAGGAAGTACACGTCGCGTCTGGAATTGATTCCTGGCAGGTGCTTTTTCTCGAGTAGCCTAGCTTTCCCGCTTCGCTTGGCTCCTGCAGATCATGACCATGTGCGGGGCATTGCTCGAATGCACATCCCGTCAACACAAAAAAGAAAGAAGAAAAAGTGACCTTCTTTATACCTGCAGCAAAAACGACACTAGGCTTGCAGCGGTGTGCCCTTAGCATGCGTGGCCAGTGACTCTAGGGTAAGCTCGGAAATCAATTTTTTCCCTTTTCCTCTTTCTTTCGTTTTGTGTAATCGCTTTAGAATTCTGAACTGGTTAAATTTTCAAGGTATGACAGTATGGAGCGCTGAAGAGTAATCTGTGTCTAATCAGCATTAAGACAGAAAATCAAGAAATTACTCTGTTCGCGTTCGAGCGTTGTTCAGTGTGGTTTTCTGCTTCAAATAACAAGCTTTATCTCTGTATCTCTGAACATCTTCACGGACGCTTGCGGTTCCAAACCACACAGCCAAATCATCCGTAAAGTATTTTAGCACTTATTTATGTTACCTTGCCGGGAGATTAGCGCTAGCTTTCGCACCACGTAAACATTATATCCCGACATATCGCGGTGAGATGCGCTCCAATAGTTTTACACTTCGTCATAGCATAACTTTTCGCCATATGATGCTTACTTCCCATTGATAGTTCCCTGATTCAGCGCTTCACTCGTTCATTAATGTCTTCCGACACAGTTGTCTCCATGCAGGAAGTACACGCCACCTCTGTGATCAAATCACTGGCAGCTGCTTTGACCCGAGTAGCACTGCCTTCTCTATTGTCTACAGAAGAGACCTTTGCAGATCGTGACTGCGTGGGGCGCGTTGGTCGAATGCACATCCTGTGATAAAAGAGACCTTGATACCTGCAGCAGCAGACGACACTAGTCAGACGGCGGTGTACCCTTAGCGTGCGTGACCAGTGGCTCTAGGGTAAGCTCGGAAATCCATTTTTTTTTCGCTTTTCCTCTGTCTTTGGTTTGTTTTCTCGTCTTAGAATTCTGAAATAGTTAAAATTTCTAGCTATGACAGTATGGAGCGCTGCAGAATAATCACTGTCGAGTCGGCGCGACTGAAAATCAAGAAATCTTTCACTTTGCGTGTGAGCGCTGTTGAGTGTGGTTTTAGACTTGTCCATCGCAGATAATTGAAGTGTGTTTTTAGCATTGTAGGATTATGTGGGCTAGGCTTCTCCGTCATATAGTGGCCTGGCGGCCTGCAGCGTTATCTGGTCTATCTCGGTTCCTCAGTTGCCCTAGTCAACAGTTCGAATGGGCGTTTTTTTTATGTGAAGGTGGTAAACTCGAATTCACTTCCTACAGTACACTACATTTCCTGGCTTGGAGTGATTCCTGACACTCTCAACAATGCCGAACGCCAGAGTGGCTTTACTAATACATGCACAACCAAATTTGGAAGACCCACTAAGCTGCACAAATAGCGCTCCCCCACCAGATCAGAAATTAGCCTACCTGGTGCAGTATTCGGCCACTGACTCCCAAATCACTCATTCGATAAACCAGTGGCCTTCCGATCCCAGCAGCTGCGGAGCACCCGACCAAGGTGGCGGTCAGACCTGCAACGCAGCAGAGGGTGATGAGAATCTCTGGACCTGGACAGGCAACGTTTGACACCCAAACTCTCGAGTGAAGCTAGCTTCGCAGGACTCTTTGAGGAGCTATCAGGAATTGTTCAGGATATCATTGGCCTTAGTGAGATTAGAACTGGTGAGGCTTATACAGTGCTGATTAATGGTCAAGACCTCTGCTGTCGGGTACTCCGAGATACGAAACAGTGCGTTGTAGGATTCCTAATATATAGGGACATCGCGGGCAACACTGATAGGTATAGAATAGGTATAGAATAAACGTAGTACAAGCCTACGCTCCAGTGTCCAGTCATGATGATGAAATACAACACTTTTATGGAGATGTTGAATTAGAGATTATGCAAGTGCAAACTCAATATACTATATTCACGGGCGACTTCAATGCAGAAGACTTCCCTGCAATCCAGCACTTGGCAACTACAGCGTCGATTCTAGGAATAGCAGAGGAGAGATGTTGTTATGATTCGCGGAAAGGAATAAGCTTCGAATATTGAACGCCTTCTTCAAGAAGCGTACCAACAGAAAGTGAACCTATAGAAGCCCCAATCGTCAAACAATAAATAAAATAGATTTCATAATTTCTATGACCCAAGCATAGTGCGGGATGTAGAAGTGTTAGGCAGGGTGAAGTGCAGTAGTCATAGGTTAGTCAGGACTAGTATTCACCCCAATTTGGAGAGTGAAAGAGTAAAATTAGTCGAGAGGAAGCAGGTCAACCTAGACGCATTAAGGGTGAAAGGAGACCAGTTCAGGCCACTAATTGCAAACAAATATGCAGCCTTAGAGCAGAGAGGCGAAGATGACATATAGGCAATAAAGCTGTAACTAGACTCACTTCAGAAACAACAATTAAAGCGGTAGGTAAGGTACCAAGGCAACCAGTAGGTAAGCGCTTCGAACTAACGGAAGGCCTAAAAAGAAACGACAAAGAATGAAAGTGTAAAACTCAATGAGATAGAATTCACGGAACTGTAACAACTGATCAACAACGAGAAAAAAGGGATATTTGAAATTCTAACATGGGAATGAGTGAGCCAGCCGCAATGGAGGCAGCCTGAAATCAGTTAGAAGAAAACTATGCTTAGGACAACCCATGATGTATGCACTTAAAGATACGCGGGGTAATTAGCAATTTCGAAGATAAAGTAACAGGAGCGGAAGAGTTTATGCTGTCATGTACAGTACCCATAGCAGCCATGATAGCTTCATTCGAGGTAATAACGAACAGGCTGCAGAAGCTCCTTATATAAATAGTGATGAAGTTAGCAGGGCGTTATAAGACATGAAGCGTAGAAAAGCGACTCAAGAAGATGGCATATCAGTTGATTTAATCAAAGGTGGAGAAGATATCATGCTCGAAAAACTGGCGGCTCTTTATAAGAGCTGTCTCACAACTTCAATGGTCCCAGAGAATTGGAAGAATGCAAGCATTACACTAATGCACAAAAATGGAGACGTTAAAGAATTCAAAAAGTATAGGCCCAATAGCTTACTTCCAGTATTGTATAAAATATTCACCAAGATAATTTCGAATAGAATAAGAGCAACACTGGACTGCAGTCAACCAAAAGAACAGGCTGGCTTCAGGAAGGGATACACTACATTGAATCCTATCCATGTCGTTAATCAGGCATAGAGAAATCCTTAAAATACAATCAACCTCTCTATATGACTTTCGTAGATTACGGAAAGGCATTTGGTTCAGTTGAGATATCAGCAGTCATAGAGACATTAGGCAATGAAAAAGTACGGGAGGAGGGTTAGGAAATATTCTTGAAAAAATCTAGAGAGACTTCACAGCTACCTTGATTCTCCACAAGAAAAGTAGAGATACCCATAAAGAAAGGAGTCAGACAATCACACATAATCTCTCCAATTTTATTCAATGCATGCTAGGAAGAAATATACAAGCTATTAGGCTGGGAAGGCTCAGCAGCAAGGATTAGCGGAAAATATCACAGTAAGCTTCAGTTTGCAGATGACATTGTCCTGTTCAGCAATGCCCAGGAGCGTTACAACAAATGATTGAGGGCCTTTGCAGAGAATGTAAGCGTGGGGTTGAAGATTCTCATGGATACGACGAAGATAATCAGTAGCCTGGCAAGGGAACAAAAGTTCATGAGCGCCAGTCAGCCTCTAGATTCTCTGAAGGAGTATGTTTGCCTAGGCCAATTACGCACAGGGAACGCTTATCACGAGAAAGACATTTACGAAAGAATAAAAATGGGTTGGAGCACATACGGCCGACATTCTCAGATCCTGACGGGAAGCCCATTACCATTAAAAATAATATTGTATTCTCAGTGCAATCTACTGGTGTTGACATATGGGGAAGAAACTTGGAGATTGACAAAGAAGCTCGAGAAGAAGTTAAGGACCGCCCTAAGAGCGATGGACCGGGAAATGCTAGCTATCACGTCAAGAGACAGGAAGAGAGCGGTGTGCATCAAAGGGCAAACGGGAATAGCCGACATTCTAGTTGACATTAAGAAATAAAAATAGAGCTCGACAGGCCGTGAAATGCGTAGGTCAGATAACAGGTGGACCATAAAGGTGACAGAGTGGATGCCTAGAAAGGGGAAGCGCAGTCGAGGACGGCAGAAGACTAGATAGGATCACAAAATTAAGAAATTCACAGGTGCCAGTTGGAATCGATTGAAGCAGGATAGGGGTAACTGGAAATCGCAGGGAGAGGCCCTCGTCCTTTAGCAAACATAAAATAGGCTGATCATGATGATTGTGGTAAGTTTCCATAGAACTTTTTTAAATTGAAATAATACACTCTCTGTTGATTTCGGTAATTGAAAGAAATATTTATCGCAGCCAGACGCCGCGCACTTCGCTCCAGTACCCAGCGCCTTCCATGCGGCGCCTGTCCAGCACTTCAGCATGCAGCGCGCAACACTGGGCCCATAATCTGGCATGTAGCCGCACGCAGGATGCTGGTATTTGCAATTGGGCAGTTAAGATTTCCCTCATAAATAATTTCAAAGTACTTAACTTCTTCCACTGGTGCAATAATTGAGTGACGGCATGCAAAGGATGTATTACTGGGTCTTGTAGAGAAAATACAAGAACAACGTTCTTATTTACAGTGAGGGCAAGGCGCATACCAGCCACCCGTTGTTCTACATCGCATAAGTATAACTGGAAACACTCGTTGTGAGACTGAATATCATTTTTCAAAGCGAGAAAGCGCTGTGTCATTAACGCAAACGTACGTGCTTACATTCTGGTGACAAGGAACGCAGCTGATCAACGCATTAAACAACATCGGATATATAACTGCGCCTTTCAAAACACCGCCAGTTCGTCTGAATTTTCCTGATGAAATTCCACTTCGTGCACAGTAAAACTCTCTCTGCCTTGCAAGAATTCACCGCTGCACGTTACAAAGTATATAAGTGCTTCAATACCCGGGATCGTCTCTAATAAATTAAGATATTCTACCTATCGTACGTTTCAGAAATGTCTAGTGCAACTATAGCCGCACATTGTTTGTGGTAACATGCCGAAAAAATTGAGCTCTCTCGGTCAACATGTACGCAATAAATTGACATCTCTGGCCAATATCCCATTTTTCAGGGGCTCAATAACTATTTTGTGGTCCCCAATGTTCTCATATTCGCGTGTAATACTGTTACGGGATGCTGGGAGTATATAAAAACTGTATTTACAATATATATACAAAAAGAGTCGGAGTAGTTAAGATGGCTAGCCATTAGCAACACACAGCAGCCAGCGTCCTCCGATATTTTTCTTTCTCTCACTTCTTTCATCCTTCCGTAGCAGAATCCCCGGGTGGTAAAGCGCCCTCTCGCCGCATGGTAGGCGAAGAACTGCGAGCGAAGTATGGCTTCCGCCCCGAAACGTTGACGACGTCAACATGTGTCGGACTTGAAGATGCACCAAACTGTAGCGGCGAAATCTCGTAATTTACGTCGTTAACTTCAAGTAGGACTTCATAAGGCCACGTGTAGCAAGAGATAAGTTTCTGGGATAGGCCAACCCTACGAAATGGCGACCATAGGAGCACCCAAGCACCTAGCGCGAACTTAATATCGCGATGGCAGCGGTCGTAACGCTCTTTTTGTATATGCTGCGAGGGTAATAAACGAGATCGGGCGAATTGACGTGCCATGTGAGCGCGATCGATGACTTCACGAGCGTACTCAGTTGCAACCCGTGGCACAGAAGGCAAGATGGTGTCGAACGGCAATGTGAGGTCGCGACAATACGAAAGACAAAAGAGTATCCTGCACTGTCATGTCGGGACGAGTTATAAGCGAACGTCACGTAGGCGAGCGCGGCGTCCCAGTCGCGGTGATCATGGGAGACGTACATCGACAGCATCTCTGTGATCGTTCGGTTGAGACCGTTCGCTTAAGACTGTTAGTTTGTGGGTGGTAGACGGGGGACAGCACGTACTCAGTGGCAAAAGAGCGGAGGAGGTCGTCGACAATTCGAGACAAGAACGAGCGGCCGCGGTCTTTAACTGTCAAGGTGTACCGGGGTGGAGAATGACGTCGCGAAGGAGAAAAGGGGCGACGTCTGCTGTGCAACTAGGCAGCAACACCTTTGTTATCGCTTAGCGTGTCGCGTAATCAGTAGCGACGGTGATCTACTTATTCCCTCTAGTCGTCGTCGGAAAAAGGTGAAGCAGGTCAAGGTCTACGCGAAAGAATGGTTCTGAGGGGAGTTCGATTGGATGGAGTCGGCCTGCGGGTGGCAGGGGATGTTTTTTCCGGCACTGGCAGAATTCGCAAGTTGCGGCGTAACGACGCACAAAGCGGTGCAGACACGGTCAGAAGAACCGGCGTCGTACGCGGTCGTACGTACGCCAAGCTCCACGGAGTCCCGCCGTTGGTGCATCGTGAAGTTGTTCGAGAGCGATGGATCGCAGATGACGAGGAAGGACAAGGATCAACTCAGGACCGTCAGGGTTAATATTGCAGCCGTAGAGAATGCCATCGTGCAGCACGAACATGCGGCACGTGCCTTCAATGCTGCTTGATTGCACGCTGGCAATGATGTGCTTAAGGATTCGCCGCGTTGTTCTGCGCGCATGTCGATCGAGTCAGTAAAAGCCATCACGCAGCTCACCTGGTCCTGCGCAGCAGGATCAGCGGGATCCACGGGGTGACGAGAGAGGCAGAGTCCTTGTGCAGGCGCCCAGTCTTGTAACTGACAATAAATCAAAATTCTGGGATCCGCAAAGCCCAGTGACCAAGCCGTCCTATCGGGTGCCGGAGGGAAGACAACCAGCAGAATGCGTGGTGGTCTGTAATGACCGAAAACGTGCGGCCGTACAAATATGGCCGGAACTTGGCGACAGCCCATCTAAAGCACAAAACTCCTGCTTGGTGATGGAGTAATTTATGTCAGCAGGTGACAGCAGGCGGCTGGTGTAAACTACCACGGACCCGGTACCGTTTTGTTGTTGGGCGAGAATAGCGCCGATGTCATGGCCGCTTGCGTCAGTGTGGAGTCAAAGTGGGGAAGTATGGGAGGGGTGTTCAGAAGCCCGATGAGAGTGGCGAACGCGTGAGCCTGCTCCGGGCCCCATGAGAATGGCGTGTTCTTCTTTAGATGATCTGTCAAAGGCTGAGCAACGTCGGCAAAGTTTTCGACGAAACGGCGAAAGTAAGAACAGAGGCCAATGAAGTAGCGCACGTCAGAAGCAGAACGGGGCACAGTGAAATTGCGTACGGCACGAACTTTTTCCGGATCGGGTTGTACACCGAATGCGTTAAACAGGTGTCCCAACGCGGTAATCTGACGGCACCCGAACTGACACTTCGTGGAGTTGATTTGGAAGCCGGCTTTTCGCAAGACCGCAAGAATGGCAACGAGTCGGGTAAGGTGGCTGCCGAACGTGGGAGAAAAAACAATAACGTCGTCAAGGCAGCAGAGACAGGTGGTCCATTTGTAGTCTCGCAGGACAGTGTTCGTCATACGTTCAAGTGTCTCAAAAGCATTACATAGGCCAAAAGGCATGACTTTGAACTGATATAAATCTTCCCGCGTGATGAAGGCCGTCTTCTAGTAGTTCATTTCATCAACAGAAATCTGTCAGTAGCCGTATCGAAGATCGATGGAGCAGAAGTATTTAGCTCCGCGCAAGCAGTGCAAGGCGTCATCGATGCGTGGTAGTGGTCAGACGTCTTTTCGCATGATCCTGTTCAAGTGGCGATAATCGAAGCAAAAGCGCCTGGTACGATCTTTCTTTTTCACAATAATGACAGGCGTTTTGTCTACTTGTGATTGGATGACTCGAGGTTTAGCATGCGATACACGATAGGGACGCCTACGAATAGGATTCGCGCCTCCAGTGCTGATACGGTGGTGAACAACACATGTTTGGCCTAAAAGCCCGTCACCGAAATCAAAGATCTTACTGTACAATTCAAGCAGGAGACAAATGTTCCTGGCCTGTGCAGAGGTGAGATCAGGTTCAATCTTTTTGGCGAAGTCATCCGTTATGTAACCAGAGCTGCGAGCTGCAATTAGCGCTAATAAACAACTCTCGGGATTCAGACTTTCAATGTAAATTTCTAATCACTAGAAACACTGACCAAGAACATGCCGGCCGGAACCACTTGAGGGTACAGGCTGAAATTCAGAAGCGGTAGAACGACGTCGTTATTAGTAATCCTGACCAGCGTATGTATAATAGCAACGTTCCGGTCCAAAAGCACGTCGTTGATGGGGTGAAGCACATATTCACCATCAGGAACTTGTGGTAAGGCGGTCAAAGTGACGTATCTGCCTCGGGTGAGAGACGCACATTGTGAAGCGAGCGCAAGTGCGCTGGGGCGGTGCTCGGAGCATCGGCGAGTTGAGGCAGTTCTAACTGAAGAACGCCAGTAGCGCAGCCGATGAGAGCAGAATGAATGGATAAAAAGTCCAATCCAAGGATAACTACTTGAGGGCAGTTGTCGATCACAGCAAGGAGAACAGAAGTAGAGCGGCCGGCTACACTTAAACGCGCAGTACACATTCCAAGACGAAGAAGAACGCCGCGCCGGCCACACGAAACACTCGGCAGCTGCTGGGTGAGCACCTTCTTTAAACATCTACGTAGGCAAGCACTCATCAGAGATACGTGCGCCCCAGTGTCGATGAGTGCTTGAACAGATGCGCTGGCTATATTAACGTGATTTGCATTTCTCCTTTTGGGCACACTCGAAGGATTCGCTGCAGTATTAGGCAATGCAGCACCACCGCCGAGAGTTGCATTTCTTAGTTTTCCGATAGGGTGCGGCCAAAACCCACAATTGATGAAAGGCGATGCGTTTGCGGCGAACAAGATTGGTGTCCGCGCGGCGATGGTGATCGACTGCACCACGTGTTGCTAGCAGTGTTGTCGGCGCTGTTAGACGGCTCAGGTTCGTCGGCATGCGAGGTGTTGAGAGCCACGAGTTGCGACAGTATCTGGCGATATGACCAATGCGGCGACAGGTGAAACACATAGGCTGGTCGTCCGCAGTTCTCGACTCAGTCGGGTTGCGATAACGCGGACAGAAGCGTCAGGGTGGAGCGAAAATAGTAGAAGGGCGTTCCTTAGCTTTGGGATTGGCGAAAACATAGAGAATGCAAACCAATGTTTTCGAATTCCTGGAGAAAGATGGCTTGTACGAGGTGAACTGAAAAAGTGGTAGCGTCAGGGCCACGCGAACAGAAAGCTGCGGGGGCCATCGCATCCAGTTCACGTCTAACGATTCGCACCACGGCTTCTGATGCCAACGTATGCTGCTGCGTAGGCTGATCTTCATATGTCGACGTTGCGGCAGTGCTGGGAAGTCTGGCGAATGTTTGGAAGACGCATCGGCTTTTGGCCTGCTCGAATTGTCGGCACTCTTTAATGATACCACGGACTGTAGTGCAGCTTTTGCACATGAGCAGATTAAAGGCGTCGTCAGCAATGCCCCTAAGGACGTGCCCGACTTTCTCAGCCTTCTTTGATGTCGTGATCGGCTTTGCGACAAAGTGCCAGCACGTCCTGGATGTATGAGGCATTGGACTCTGTGGGAGATCGGGCACGGGAGGCCTGTTCCTGCTCTGCGGCAATTTTACGGCCAGCTGGTTTGCCAAATAATTATGCCAACTTCTCTTTGTATTGGTCTAAGCTGGTTAGCTCCTCTTCGTGGTTTTCGTACCACACCTTTGCCGACCCTCTTAAGTAGAAGAACAGATTAGCTAGAATAAGCGTACGGTACCATCAGTTGATTCCACTCAAGCGTTCGTACATGGCCACCTACTCTTCAATGTCGGAGCCATCGGTGCCGCAGAAAGTTCCAGCATCGTTGGGTTGCACAACAACAACCGAAGGTGACAGTGACATAGGTGGCGACGGTTATGTAGGAGGCGGCAACGACGTTGATCATGCGTGCTCACCGTCGTTCATGGTGTGGACGGTGATGAGACGTCCACTGTTGAGCTCCGTTTCAAGCTGTGGTACCCCACACAGCTAACCAATATGTCACGATGATGTTGGGAGCATAGAAAGACTGGATTGTCAATATCACTTGACGATATCAATATTGACACATCACTTCTACATGCGCCAAAGCATCACGTTCTCTTGGCTATCTACGACGCAGTTTGCGAAATGCCCCGCCAAACATTCGAAAACTCGCTTTCCAAACATTCATTTTGCCACAGTTAGAATTCGCCTCCCCAATTTGGTCCCCTCATCAAAATTGCCTAATAAATATGACGGAAATGATACAAAACAAAGCAGCCCGGTTCATATCCCGCAACTACAGTATAAACTAGAGCATTACTCAAATTAAACTAGACCTACTGTTGCCGCCATTAGATATCCGCCGCAACATCGCCCTTCTGTGCTTATTCCACAAATATATTTACACTAATAAACGAACCCGGTTGCACCTACAAATACCCTACTCTTTTTCACGCAGATTACATAATCAGTTCAGTTTCATGCGCATATACGGTAAAACAAATGCATTTAATTCATCGGCACTGCAACATGCCATTCGTCTCTGGAATGACCTCCCTGATAACATAGCCGCCATATCCCGACGCGTTCCGCTCTCAGTTACTCATGCTTTTCCCATTTAATACCGTTCACGAGGGACCAATCTAGTGTATGTTATCGTGCATTTTTGCCATGTTGTATATCATTTTCATAAACGGTATTCCTTTGCTCTGTTCACACTAACAAGTGTTAGTGTGCCTTCAGATATTGCTTTGTATTCCTAGTGCCTTCAATATTGTGTAACACGGTAATCTTTTTTATAGCACTGTTCCTGTTGTAAATTTGTACTTTTTATACATTTTACTGTTTAATATGCCCCCCTTACTTTAGGCCCTGCCATAGGGCCTGTAAGGTTCTTTTGAATAAATAAATAAATATATACAAAATGGGTCAGGGTAGTTAAGATGGCTCACCACCAACAATACGCACTAGCTAGCGTCTGGGATCTTCTTCCTCTCTCCTCTTTTATCGTTCCGTAACAATATTATTTCGAATTATGTTACAAAATTTGGTATTAGAGAAATAGGCCGGATATTGTCTAGTACATAACCTTTATTTTTGTCTTTAGGATGTGGAATCACCTTTGCAATTCTTCACGCAGATAGGACCCATGCATGCTCTATAGAATGAGTTAGGGCCCCGAAGAAAACGTTACGAGCCCCGTCAAACACAGTTTCAAACATCTTAATAGTGAGTACATAGAGACCTGGTGCTCCAGCTGGTAAACAAGAAGGAACGTAGGACGATAATAACGAAGGAATCTCTTCGGCATCTTCTATTGTGCCCTGTCTATGAGCAGAGGAAGGAAGGTAGGTCGCGAGCCAGTTCTCCAAAGCTCTTGTAAATATATCAAGAGAGACATCCCTTTCACGGATGGTCAAAACGATTGACTCCAGACTGAAGTGACGCAGAATCAATTATTAGGATCTTAGAAACCGCAGCAAGGCACATTTACTAGTTGACTTTGACAAAAATGAAAATGTTGGACATTGTGATCATCTTTTGCCTTATATACCGTACTTTTCAATGTTCCAGGAATACATATTTAATTTTTACAGTTCCTCTGAGACTGGCTATGTATGAGGCGTTTACACGCGGATTTTCATAGCTTGTAGCCCCGCGAGTAACAGTTATTGCACTAATTTTTATATATAGACACTTTGGATGCTTTGACTAGAATTTCGATCTTCCTACCGACGTGTCTAAAATTGAGTAAATATCATCAGCATTCGATGCAGAACTTTAATTCATTTGAAATTGGTTCGCAAACGATATTTAAATCTATGGTAATCCACAAAATAGCACATTCGAACCACCACTGTCTACTGTGGGCCTATTAATTCAACAAAAGTGGAACATGGTCACTGTTTGTCCCAGCATCTACCGTTTTCCATGGTCAAAGCGAAAGACATGGACCGGAAAGTGTAAGATCTAGCACAGATCTAAATTGTCGGCGAATACACGTAACTTAACCCGAATGCTGACATAAAAAGTTATCAGTCCTTGCCCAGTCCCATAGATGCTTTCTACACTAGTTTGGTCTCGATCCCCATGATACGTGATGTGTGTAGAAGTGTCCTGACAATATTTTTTTTTACCGCAGTTTATAAGAATTGGGTCAAGTGGGTGCATATCCTGTGCACCCGAAGGGAAGTATACGCAACTAAAGAGAGAGGCGTATTCCCCGGGCGAATAATTTCTACAGCTGTGCCAAGGAGACACAGCTTTTGGAACATTGATTCGGCTATGCGTTCACCTGGAGCGTGGGAACGTGACCGAATCTTCATAAGGCGAGCTTCATAGGCGCTTGGTAGGTTCTCGGAAGAGCAATGCCGTGGCCCAGCTGGGCCTAGTTGGATAGGCACGCCCGTCGAACAGATCGCAAGCCTGAGCTGCACCTCGCAGATGCCCTTGTGCTATACACCTCATCTCGGTGTCTGCCCACGCGTAGAGAATTACGACAGACTCGATGTAGCGCACCCACCTTACGGGTCCTCTTCGAAACTAATATGAATATTGCGGTGATTGCGCGGTTTGTCTAATGACTGAAGCAAACACGCCAGTCATTCGGTGAAGTCGTCGCGAGATAGAAGAGGTCGCTTGAGCAAACTCACTCGCGCCGCAGAACGCGATAGCCACTGAGGGACCCTGGATGGAGTCCATGGATGATGAGGAGAATATGTGCGGTGGTGCGTGCGGCCCCAGTAGTAGCCATTTGCTTTGAAGTGTGATGTTTGGGGCCACTCTTGAAAAATTTGACGATAAGTCGACTGCGGCATTTTAAAGGAAAGACAGTGAACGCCAAACTACACGAGCCAATTCCTGTTCGCTTTCACTTCTTTTCCCTTTCCCCTTGTCTAGTGGTATTGAGATTGCGCTTCAACTTCATTAGCATATATATATATATATATATATATATATATATATATATATATATATATATATATATATATATATATATATATTGTTGTTGTTCTTGTTACTAGACAGCCATCTTAACCCTATTGACCCTGCTTGCATATACATTGTAAGTACAGTCTGTCTACACATAGAACATCCCCGTAACAATATATTTACATATAGTTGTGCTCTTTGGACTGTGCAAGACCTGTGCAATCTTCAAACGCATGATGGACTCGCTCCTTCGTGGTTACAAATGGTCCATCTCTCCCTGCCACCTAGACGATTTCATTGTGTTTTCCCTAACGCTTGAAAGACACCTTGCTCGTTTGGCGACCATTCTGTAGCTGTCTTCCGTCGGACGTTACTGCAGTTAAACTCCGAAGAGTGTCATTTCGGCAGACAACAAATCACTGCGCTTGGTCATCTTGTAAATACTGCAGGTGTCCAACCTGACCGTTACAAGATTAGCGCTGTCAAGACAGGTGACCTCGTCTACTAAGGTTGTTCGGAGTGTTGTGATATTATGTTCGTATTTCCGCCGTTTTATACGCAATTTCGCCATCCTAGCCCGACCCCTAACTGAACTTTTCAAGAAGCATGTCCCCTGCTCGTGGGGCCGCGACCAGGCCACTGTATTCTCGGCACTGACCAACTTGCTCACTTCACCGCCTATATTGTCTCACTTTGGCTCATCGGCGACTACTGAAGTTCGCGCAGACGCTAGTGGGCATGGAATCGGCGCCGTCCTCGCTCAGCACCTGCACGACCAAACACGTGTTACTGCATATGCCAGCCACCTTCGCTTCGCGGCTGGACGGAACTATTCGATCAATAAACCCCAGTGCCTTTGTTTGCACTGTAGTGAAAATTCGCCTGTATTTGTGCGGCCGCGCATTCTCTATTCTTACCAATGACCACGTGTCACGCTTACCGGCCCACCAAACATGCATCTGGACCGACACACCAAACAAATTTATCATGTATCACACCGACAAATCCCCGTCAAATCGACATGCATCCGCAACATGGGTTACACTGTGTTTGACCCCTCTCCTTCCCACTGGTATCTTTCCCGAGTTCCTAAATTGGCTCACAAGTTGTCACAACGTCCTAATAAGTCACGCGATGTGTGGCGCTTACATGTCTCAGTCGGTGTAGTTCTTTCTCATTACTCGGTGGGCTACTGGCATCTCTGCTGAGGGTTGTCTTCTTAGAATAGGCCTGGCTTGTCGAGCGGTGTCGTCGTTGAGGGCCAGGTTGTCCCCGTAGCATATGACGGGGCCGTTGTGCTCGGACCAAGCCTTTGCTGGCGACCACGGTGCACAGCCGCGGGCGTGGAGGATCAAACCTGACTGGTGCAGAGCCACCGGTATCCTCCTCCTGCTCGACCCTTTAGTCTCGACGGGCTTGGTACAGCGCCTTCTTCGCCCAGTGCTCTAGCCGACTTTTTCCGTCTTTTCCTCTGGCGGCGCTCTGCCATTTTCCACCTCGCTCCTTCCAGGCCACCGAGAGCCTTCGTCCTCTTCTTCTCTCGCTTCTTTTTCTTCTGCTTCACCTCGTGACACCACGTTCTTTGTTGCCTGTCATCGCCCAATCACCCAACTGGTCGCCTTCGTCGCTGGGCCCTCAGATTACAGAAATATACATTTTAGGCAATTTATGAATCTGGCAGGCTACATCAAGATGCCGATTGTCTTTCGCGACAATGCTTCGTGTGTACTCTCCAAATCTGATTTACGCGTCATACATATCCCAATATATTGGGTTGACATGCACTCCGATAGTTTTACACTTGTGTATAGCATAAGGTATTCCCCAACCTAATGCTTACTTCCGATCGGGAGTTCCCAGATTGAGCGCTTAAGTCGTTCTTTCATATTTTCCAATACAGTTGTCTCCGCGCGGGAAGTACACGTCGCGTCTGGGATTGATCCCTGGCAGGTGCTTTTTCTCGAGTAGCCTAGCTTTTCTGCTTCGCTTCAGAAGAGGCTCCTGCAGATCATGACCATGTGCGGGGCATTGCTCGAATGCACATCCCGTCAACACAAAAAAGAAAGAAGAAAAAGTGACCTTCTTTATACCTGCAGCAAAAACGACACTAGGCTTGCAGCGGTGTGCCCTTAGCATGCGTGGCCAGTGACTCTAGGGTAAGCTCGGGAATCATTTTTTTTCCTTTTCCTCTTTCTTTCGTTTTGTTTTCTCGCTTTGGAATTCTGAACTGGCTAAATTTTCTAGGTACGACAGTATGGAGCGCTGAAGAATAATCTCTGTCCAATCAGCATTAAGACAAAAAAATCAAGAAATGACTCTGTTCGCGCTCGAGCGTTGTTCAGTGTGGTTTTCTGCTTCAAATAACAAGCTTTCTGAAATACTAGTATCTCTGAACATCTTCACGGACGCTTGCGGTTCAAAACCATGCAGCTAAATCATCCGTGAAGTATTTTAGCATATATTTATGCAACCTTGCCGGGAGATTAGCGCTCGCTTTCGCGCCACGTAAACATTGTATCCCGACATATCGCGGTGAGATGCACTCCAATAGTTTTACACTTCTTCATAGCATAAGTTTTCGCCATATGATGCTTACTTCCGATTGACAGTTCCCTGATTCAGCGCTTCACTCGTTCATTAATGTCTTCCGACACGGTTGTCTCCGTGCGGTAAGTACACGCCACCTCTGTGATCAAATCACTGGCAGGTGCTTTGCCCCGAGTAGCACAGCCTTCTCGATTCTCTTCAGAAGAGACCTTTGCAGATCGTGACCGCTTGGGGCGCGTTGGTCGGGTGCACATTCTGTCAGTGAAAAAAGAAAGAGTGATAAAAGAGACCTTCTCGATACCTGCAGCAACAGACGACACTAGTCAGACAGTGGTGTACCCTTGGCGTGCGTGGCCAGTGGCTCTAGGGTAAGCTCGGGAATCTATTTTTTTCCCTTTTCCTCTGGCTTTCGTTTTGTTTTCTCGTCTTAGAATTCTGAATTAGTTAAAATTTCTAGCTACGACGGTATGGAGCGCTGCAGAATAATCTCTCTCGAGTCAGCGCTAAGACTGAAATTCAAGAAATCTTTCACTTTGCGTGTGAGAGCTGTTGAGCGTGGTTTCAGACTTGTCCATCGTGCATAATTGAAGTGTGTTTTTAGCGTTGTAGGATTATGTGGGCTCGGCCTCTCCGCCATATGGTGGCCTGGCCGCCTGCAGCGTTGTCTGGTCTATCTCGATTCCTCAGTTACCCTAGTCAGCAGTTCGAATGAGCGTTTTTTTTATATATGTAGGTGGTAAGCTCGAATTCACTTCCTGCACATTTCCTGGCTTGGAGTGATGCCTGACACTCGCAACAATGCCGAACGCCAGAGTGGCTTTACTAATACACACTCAACCAAATTAAGGAGACCCACTAAGCTCCACAAATACCACTCCCCTACCAAATCAAAAATTAGCCTCCCTGGTGCAGTATTCGGCCACTGACTCCCAAATCACTCATTCGATCAACCAGTGGCACTCCGATCCCAGCTGCGGCGGAGCACCCGACCAAGGCGGCGGTCAGACCTGCAACGCAGCAGAGGGTGCTAAGAATCTCTGCACCTGGACAGGCAACGTTTGACACCCAAACTCTCGAGTGAAGCTAGCTTCGCAGGATTCTTTCAGGAGCTATCAGGAATTGTTTAGGATAGCATTGGCCTTAGTGAGGTGAGAACTGGTGAGGCTCATACAGTGCTGATTAACGGCCAAGTCCGCTGCTGTAGAGTACTCCGAGATAAGAAGCAGCGCGGGGCAGGATTCCTAATCCATAAGGACATAGCGGGCAACACTGATAGGTATAGAATAGGTATAGAATAAACGTAGTACAAGCCTACGCTCCAGTGTCCAGTCATGATGATGAAATGCAACACTTTTATGGAGATGTTGAGATTATGCAAGTGCAAACTCAGTATACTACATTCACGCACGACTTCAATGCAAAAGACTTCACTGCAATCAAGTACTTGGCAACTACAGCGTCCATTCTAGGAATAGTAGAGGAGAGATGTTGGTAGGATTCGCGGAAAGGAATGAGCTGCGAATATTGAGCACCTTCTTCACGAAGCGTACCAACAAAAAGTGAACCTATAGAAGCCCCAGTGGTCAAACAATAAATAAAATAGATTTCATAATTTCTGTGACCCAAGCATAGTGCGGGATGTAGAAGTGTTAGGTAGGGCAAAGTGCAGTAGTCATAGGTTAGTCAGATCTAGGATTCACCTCAATTTGAAGAGAGAGTAAAATTAGTCCAGAAGAAGCAGGTAAACCTACACGCATTAAGGGTGAAAGCAGACCAGTTCAGACCAGTAATTACAAACAAATATGCAGCCTTAGAAGAGAGACGTAGATGACATAGAGGCAATAAACCTGTAACTAGACTCACTTCAGAAACAGCAATTAAAGAGGCAGGTAAGGTACCAAGTCAACCAGTAGGTAAGCGCTCCGAACTAACGGAAGGCCTAAAAAGAAACGACAACGAATTAAAGTGTAAAACTCAAAGATGAGGTAGAATTCACGGAACTGTCACAACTGATCAACAAGGAGAAAAAAGGGATATTTGAAATTCTAACATGGGAATGAGCGAGCAAGCCGCAATGGACGCAGCCTGAAATCAGTGAGAAGAAAACTTTGCATAGGACAACCCATGGTGTATGCACTTAAAGATACGCAGGGTAATTAGCAATTTCGAAGATAAAGTAACAGGAGGGGAAGAATTTATACTGTCATGTACAGTACCCATAGCAGCCATGATAGCTTCATTCGACATAATAACGAACAGGTTGCAGAAGCTCCTTATATAAATAGTGATGAAGTTAGCAGGGCCTTACAAGACATGAGACGTAGAAAAGCGACTCAAGAAAATGGCAGACCAGTTGATTTAATCAAAGGTGGAGAAGATATCATGCTCGAAAAACTGGCGGCTCTTTATAAGAACTGTCTCACGACTTCAAGTGTCCCAGAGAATTGGAAGAATGCAAGCAATATACTAATCCACAAAAATGGAGACAACAAAGAATTCAAAAATTATAGGCCCAATAGCTTAATTCCAGTATTGTATAAAATAGTGACCAAGATAATTTTTAATAGAATAAGAGCAACACTGGACTGCAGTCAACCAAAAGGACAGGCTGGCTTCAGGAAGGGATACTCTACATTAAATCACATCCATGTCATAATTCAGGCTATAGAGACATCCTTAAAGTACAATCAACCTCTCTATATGACTTCCGTAGATTACGGATAGGCATTTGGTTCAGTTGAGATATCAGCAGTCATAGAGACATTAGGCAATGAAAAAGTACGGGAGGAGGGTTAGAAAATATCCTTGAAAATATCTACAGAGACTCCACAGCTACCTTGATTCTCCACAAGAAAAGTAGAGACACCCATAAAGAAAGGAGTCAGACAATAACACATAATCTCTCCAATGTTATTCACTGCAGCTAGGAAGAAATATACAAGCGATTAAGCTGGGAAGGCTCAGGAGCAAGATTAGCGGCAAATATCTCAGCAACCTTCAGTTTAGTGATGACATTGTCCTGTTCAGCAACACTGAGGAGAGTTGCAACATATGATGGAGGGCCTTTACAGAGATTACAAGGGTGGGGTTGAAGATTCTCATGGATACGACGAAGATAATCAATAGCCTGGCAAGGTAACCAAAGTTCATGAGCGCCAGTCGGCCTTAAGATTCTCTGAAGAAGTATGTTTACCTACGTCAATTACGCACAGAGAACCCTTATCACGAGAAATAAATTTACAAAAGAATAAAAATTGGTTGGAGCACATACGGCCGACATTTTCAGATTCTCACTGGAAGCTCATTACCATGGAAAATATTGTATATTCAGTGCAATCTACTGGTGCCGACATATGGGGAAGAAACTTGGAGATTGACAAATTTAGAAGCTCGAGAAGAAGTTAATTACCGCCCTAAGAGCGATGGAGCGGGAAATGCTAGGTATCACGTCAAGAGACACGAAGAGAGCGGTGTGCATCAAAGAGCAAACGGGAATAGCGGACATTAAGTACACATTAAGAGACAAAAATAGAGCTGGGCAGGCCATGTACTGCGCAGGTCAGATAACAGGTGGACCATAAAAGTGACAGATTGGATGCCTAGAAAAGGGAAGCGCAGTCGAGGACGGTAGAAGACTAGATGGGATCACAAAATTAAGAAATTCGCAGGCGCCAGTTGGAATCGATTGACGCAGGGTAGGGGTAACTGGAAATCGCAGGGAGAGGCCCTCGTCCTGTAGCAAACATAAAATAGGCTGATGGTGATGATCTTAGTAAGTTTCAATATCACTTTTTTTTCTTTTTTTATTGAATTAATACACTCTCTGTTGATTTCGGTAATTGAAAGAAATATTTATCGCAGCCAGATGCCGCGCACTTCTCACTCTAGAGCTGCACATCGCTCCAGTACCCAGCGCCTTCCATGCGGCGCCTGTCCAGCACTTCAGCATGCAGCGCACAACACTGGGCCCATAATCCGGCATGTAGCCGCACGCACGATGCTGGTATTTGCAATTGGGCAGTTAAGGTTTCCCCCATAAATAATTTCAAGGTACATAGCTTCTTCCACTGGTGCAATAATTGAGTGACGGCATGCAAAGGATACAATCCTGGGTCTTGTAGAGAAAATACAAGAACAACATTCTTATTTATAGTGAGAGCGAGGCTCATACCGGCCAACCATGGTTCTATATCCCATAAGTATAACTGGAAACACTCGTTGCGAGACTGAAAATCATTTTGAAAAGCGAAAAAAACGCTGTATCATCACCGTAAACGTACCTGCTTACATTCTGATGACAAGAAACGCCGCTGATCAACGCATTAAACAACATCAGATACATAACTGTGCCTTTCAGAACACCGCCAGTTCGTCTGAATTTTTCTGGTGAAATTCCACTTCATGCACAGTAAAACTCTCTCTGCCCTGCAAGAATTCACCGCTCCACACTACAAAGTATTTAGATGCTTCAATACCCTGCATCGTCTATAATATAATAGGGTATTCAATCTATCGTACGCTTTAGAAATGTCTAGTGCGAATAGAGCCGAACATTCTTTGTAGTAACATGCCGAATGAGAACCGCTCTCTAGGTAGACATGTACGCAATAAATTGAAATCTCTAGCCAATATCCAACTTCGCAGGGGCTCAATAACTATCTTGTGGTCCCCAATGTTATCATGCTTGCATGTACTATTGTTACGGGAATGTTGGGAGTACAGAAAGATTGTATTTACATTATATATACAAAATGAGTCAGAGTAGTTAAGATGGCTAACCACCAAAAACACTCAGCAACCAGCGTCCCGCGATATTCTTCTTCCGCTCTCTTTCAGCCTTCCTATCAGGATCCCTGGGTGGTGAAACGCCGTCTCGGCGCATGATAGGCGAAGAATTACGAGCGAAGTACGGCTTCAGCCGCGAAATGTGGTTGACATCAGCAGGCGTCCCTCTTGAGGATGCATCAAACTGCAGTGGCGAAATCCCGTAATTTAAGTCGTTAACTTGATGTAGGACTTCCTAAGGCTTTGTGTAAAGAGAGAAAAGCTTCTGGGACAGGCCAACCCGACGATATGGTGACCAAAGGAGCACCCAAGCACCTGGCGCGAACGTAACATCGTGATGGCACCAGTCATAACGCTCTTTTTGTATATGCTGCGAAGCTAATAAACGAGATCGGGTGACTTGACGTGCCGTGTGAGCGCGATCGATGACTTCACGAGCGTACTCAGTTGCAACACCTGGCACAGAAGGGAGGATGGTGTCAAACGGCAATGTGGGGCTGCGACCACACAAAAGATAAGAGGGCGGGTATACTGCGGTGTCATGTCGGGACGAGTTATACGCGAACGCCACGTAGGCCAGCATGGCGTCACAGTCGAGGTGATCGTTGGAGACGTACATCGACAGCATCTCTGTGACTATTCGGCTGAGACGTTCCATAAGACCGTTCGTTTGTTGTTGGTAGGCGGTGGACAGCTTGTGCTCAGTGGCACAAGAGCGGAGGAGGTCGTCGACAACTCGAGAAAAGAACGAGCTGCCACAGACTGTAAGCAACTACTGAGGCGCTCCGTGGTGGACAAAATCGGCGAAGTCGGTCGCGCAGCTAGTCGGCAACGCCTTTGTTAGCGCGTTGCGTGTCACGTAATCAGTAGCGATGGCGATCCACTTATTCCCTCCAGTCGTCGGAAAAGGCCCAAGGAGATCAAGGCCAACACGAAAGAATGGTTCAGAAGGAACTTCAATTGAATGTAGTCGTCTGCCAGGGTGGCAGGGCAGGCTTCTTTCAGCGCTGACACAATTCACGAGTTGCGACATAACGACCCATAGAGCGACCCGCCCAGAAGAACCGGCGTCGTGCGCGGTCGTATGTACGCAAAACTCCAAGGTGTCCCGCCGTCGGCATATCGTGAAGTTCTTCGAGAGCGACGGATCGCAGATGACGAGGAAGAACAATGAGCTACTCAGGGTCGTAAGCGTTGATATTGCGGCGGTAATAACACTGTCGTGCAGCATGTACATGCGGCACGTGCCGTCAGTGCCGCCAGATTGCACTCCGGTGATGATGGACTGTAAGGATTCGTCGCGTTGTTATTCAGTGACCAAGCCGTCCTATCGGGTACCGGAATGAAGACAGGTAGCAGAATGCGTGGTAGTCTGTAATGACCGAAAACGTGCGGCCGTACAAATATGGCCGGAACTTGGCGACAGCCCAAACTAAAGTCAAGCGCTCCCGTTCGGTCATGGAGTAATTTCTCTCAGCAGGTGACAGCAGGCGGCTGGCATAATCTATCATGGACTCGGTAACATTTTGTTGTTTGGCGATGCCATGGCCGCTTGAGTCAGTGTGGACTTCGGTCAGTGCAGATGGATCAAAATGGGCAAGTATGGGAGGGGTGGTCAGAAATCTGATGAGAGCGCCGAACGCGTGAGCCTGCTCCGAGCCCCATGAGAATGGCGTGTTTTTCTTTAGAAGATCTATCAAAGGTCGAGAAACGTCGGTGAAGTTTTTGACGAAACGGCGAAACTAAGAGCACATGCCGACGAAGCAGCGCACGTCAGAAACAGAAGGTGGCACAGGCAAACTGCGTACGGCGCGAACTTTTTCCTGATCTGGTTGGACATCGGATGCGTCAAAGAGGTGTCCAAACACGCTAATCTGACGGCGCCCTAATGGACACTTCGTGAAGTTCAGGTGGAAGCCGGCTTTTCGGAAGACCGCAAGAATGGCGTCGAGTTGGGTAAGGGAGCTGCTGAACGTGGAAGAAGAAAGAACAACGTCGTCAAGGTAACAGAGACAGGCGATCCATTTGTAGCCTTTCAGAAGAGAGTTCATCATACGTTAAAATGTCGCAGGAGCAGTGCATAGGCCAAACGGCATGCCTTTGAACTGATATAAGCCATCTGGTGTGATAAATGCCGTCTTCGCGCGATCCTTTTCATCATCTGAAATCTGCCAGTAGCCGGATCGATGATTGTTGGGCGAGAAGTATTTAGCACCGTGCAAGCAGTTCAAGGTGATATCGACGCGTTGTAGTGGATAGACGTCTTTTCGCGTGATCTTGATTAAAAGACGATAATCGATGCGAAAGCGCCAGATACCATCCTTCTTTTTCAAAAGGACGGCAGGCGAAGCCCAAGGGCTGGCTGATCGCTCGGTGACCCCTTTTCGGAGCACTTTGTCGTGGTTGTGGTGGAGGTGAAATAGTAGAAGGGCGTTCGTTAGCTCTGGGATTGCCGACAGCACAGAAAAAATGTAAACCAAGGTTTTCAAGTTCCTGGCGAACGATGGCTTGTACTAGAGGAACGGAAAAAGTGGCAGCATCAGGGCTACGCGAACAGAAAGCTGCGGGCGCCATCGCATCCAGTTCACGGTGAACGATTCGCACCACGTTCTGTGATAGCGACTTATGCTGCTGCGTGGACAGATCTTCACACGTCGACGTTGCGGCAGTATTGGGAAGTCTGGCGAATGGTTGCAAGACGCGTCGACTTTTGGCCTGCTCAAATTGTCGGCACTCTTTAATTATAGCATCAACTGTAGAGCAGCTTTTTCACATGAGCAGATTGGAGGCGTCGTCAGCAATGCCCTTAAGGACGTGCCCGAACTTGTCAGCCTCTGTCATGTCGTGATCAGCTTTAGGACAAAATTCCAGCACGCCCTGGATGCACGAGACATAGGACTCCGTGAGGGATTGGACACGGGAAGCCGGTTCCTGCTTTACGGCAATCTTACAGCCGGCTGGTTTGCTAAACAACTCTGACAACTTCTTTTTGCATTGGTCCCAGGTGGTAGCTGGTTAGCTTCTCTTCGTAGTTTTCGAACTACACCTTTGCCGTGCCTCTTGTGCAGAAGAACAGGATAGCTAGCATAAGCGTAGGGTCCCATCTGTTGATTCCACAGACGCGTTCGTACATGGCCACCCACTCTTCAGCGTCGGCGCCATCAGTCCCGCAGAAAGTTCCGGGATCCTTGGGTTGCACAACCACAACCGAAGGTGACAGCGACGTAGCCAGCGACGGTGACATAGGAGGCGGCAACGACGTTGTTTCCGAGTGCTCACCGTCATTCATGGTGCGAACGGTGGTGCGGCGTCCACTGCGGAGCTCCGTTTCAAGCCGTGGTACCCCGCACTTCTCACCAATGTATTACGGGGATGTTGGGAGCAAAGAAAGACTGTATTTACCATATATATAGAAAATGAGTCATAGTATAGATAAGATGGCTGACAACCACCGCACGCAGCAGCCAGCGTGCCGCGATCTTCTTTCCCTGTCTTCTTTCATCGTTCTGTAACTATATTGTTTCAAATTATTTTAGAAAATTTGGTGCTAGAGAAATAGGCCGAGTATTGTCTAGTACATAACCTTGATTTTGGTATTTAGGATGTGGAATCACCTTTGCGATTCTCCACGCGCAAGGGATCCATGCATGCTGTACAGAATAAGTTAGGGCACCGAAGAAAACATTAGGAGCCCCGTCAAACACAATTTTCAACATCTGAATAGCGATCTATTGGCACCTGGGGCTTAAGCTGCTAAACAAGAAACAACGTAGGACGATTCCAACAAGAAATCTCTTCGAGATCTTCTGTTGGGCCCTGTCTCTGAGGAGAGGAAGGAAGGGACGCGAGTCAGTTCTCCAAAGCTCTCATAAATATATCAAGAGAGTCAGCCTTTTCACGAATGATCAAAACGATCGACTCTAGGCTCAAGGGACGCGGAATCAATTATAAGGATCTTAGAAACCGAAGCAATGCACACTTATTATTTGACTTTGAAAAATATCGAAATGACAGACATTGTGATCATCTTTTGCCTTAGATGCCGTAATTTTCAGTGTTCCAGCAATAATTAATTTTACCAGTTCCTCGGAGAATGGCTATGCATGAGTTGTTTCCACGCGGATTTTCATTGCTTGTAGTTCACGAGCAATAGTAATTGCACTAATGTTTACACATAAGAACTATGAATTCTTTAACTGGAATTCTGATCTTCCTAGCGACGTGTCTAAAATTGAGTAATATCATCAGCATTCTATGACGAAGTTTAGTGCATTTGTAATTGGTCCACAAACGATATTTAAATCTATGGAAATCCACAAAATAGCACATTCGAACCACCACTGTCGACTGTGGACCTATTAATTTAACCAAAGGGGGACATTAATTTAACAAAAGTGGAACATGGTCACTGTTTGTCCCAACATCTACCGTTTTCCATGGTCAAAGCGAAAGACATGGACCGGAAAGTGTAAGGTCTAGCACGGATCTAAATTGTCGGCGAATAAATGTAACCGAACCCGAATGCTGACATAAAAAGTTATTTGTCTTTGCCTAGTCCCATAGACGCTTTCCGCACTAGTTTGGTCTCGATCCCCATGATGCGTGATGTGTGTAGCAGTGTCCTGCCTATAATTTTTTTACCGCAGTTTACGAGAATTGTGCCAAGTGGGTGCATATCCTGCGCACCCGGAGGGAAGTATATATAACTAAATAGATAGTCGTATTCCCATGGCGAATAATTTCTACGGCTAGAATTTAACATTCTCGAGACATCAGCTGGAGTGACATAGTCGCCCTGTGGCAAAACTTGTTCGACACGATAATTACCAAGCCCTCACCTTTAGCCGAGTGATCTAGGCGAAATGACCTAGAATCGCGCAAGCAAACTTATTTTTGCGGATAACCAAATCTCTTGCAGTAAAATAACACCTGTGCAAAGCTGAGAAATGGAATGTTTAAATCAGTAGAAGCTGCGAATGTCGAACTGCAGTTTCACTGTAGCGCCCTCTACTTGAGCATCGCAGAGGGAACATGTTCATTCTAAATATTGGCTGTTGAGTTGAATTAAGAAGGGTTTTTTTTAAGGAGGAAGGGAGTTGAACCTAGAGAGGGAATCTAGAGAGGATTTAGAAATTGTGTCTGCATTAGTAGTATCCAGGGGAGAACGCATCTGTTTGTGTGCCCGCACGTAAAATTTCACGTTTGAGGTAGCCTGAGAATCAGAATTGTCTGCGCGCATAGTGTTCTGCTTGAGAATTGTGAAACAGGCCTGACTTGCTTTATGTGAAATGTAGTATCAATTACGCCATATTCCTGCGAGTGACAGTTTTTTTTGGCTGAGAACTAACAGTCGGCAATAATTGCGCTAAGTTTAAGGATAGAAGTGTTGGGAAGCATTCGGTGAATCTTCCTACAATTAGTTCATATACGCATGCCTGGTCTGGCGAACAGCTAACGATCCCAGCTACGCCAAACTGTAGTACATCAGCTAGGTACGAGTAGTGATTCGTGGCTGCCTGAAGTTTTGTCTGCACTGTTTTCGGTTTGTAGAGCCAGATCGTTCCTCCACGCATAGGTACTAGTGCCACAAGAATGCCGCTCACCCCACTACTAAACAAAGATTCATGGTTCACATGATCAGCTGGTAACACTTCATTTGGGCCTAGTTGGTACATAATTATGAACTTAACGTTTCATAGCAAATACCTAAGACGATCCACAAAAAAAGAAAAAGAAAGTGTGTGTCGTGTCTTTCTTTTTGTGGATCGTCTTAGGTGTTTGCGCTGAAATGTTAAGTTCAGGATCAGGCGGTAGGGAGGCCGACCAAGGTGGAGATCGCCCCGGGTCGTACCCTGAAGAATTTGTTCCCAGCTGTGGCACTATTTACCATTGAAGCAACTAACTTTCTCTCAAAACCCTACTTGTCGCCAACAATAAGTGGATTAAATCCACCTCACACTTAGCCAGAACCCCGAGAGCTCGCTCAAGGTAGAGCCAGACAAAGGACGGTCTTTTTGTTGAACGGTACGGAGCTGTTAAAAAGACGTGCAGATGGAGGTACCACAGTATCAAGTTACAAACGGCTCATCCACCCTCAAGCACCTCGTTCGCTCGTTCTCGTGCACCTGTTCAGTTCCGCCTGCATCACGGTGCTTGAGTGTCCACTGCGATCTTCTCGCGACAGTAGAATGCATAAATATATATATATATATATATATATATATATATATATATATATATATATATATATATATATATAATGACACTGCTGTTATATAAGTGTGCGTTATTTGGGGTAAATACTCGGGCATTACGTTTTCTTCGAAACCATTGAATATCCTAAGCTGTTACGTTAGAAGGTTTGCACGCTTGTGGTTACTTACGAAGCGATAATATATAGTGTTGGCATTGTTTAGTGATTTCGTGCTTTATTACGTACAAGAGACAGGCATTCATTATTTCAACTGTGTGGGTCAGAATGCCTTTCAATACAATAAGGCTTGCAAAAGCAATATGATCATGGTGATTGTCATTTTACAGCGTTCACGGGGCCGGCGCGGTAACCTAAGGACGACAAGATAAAATCAATTACCGAAGAGGTCGTTGTAACAGTAACCTTATATACGGATGTAATTGCAAAAGCGGAATTGAACTGTTCTTCCTGTAATATTGTCTCCTTGTATTAGAGGCGAAAAGTGAGATCACGACACATCTAAGAATCACGTAAAGAACTCTTTATTACGCGAACTTGTGCCCAGAAAAACAGGTTAGACTCACACAACGGTAGCGGCGATCGTTGATCGCCGCAAGATGATCTATGGGTGACATGCATTGGCTATTTAAACATGACTCATCGAACGTTCCAACGCAACCATTGGTTATCGCAGAAGTTCTAGAATACACACCACCATTCGCTTTGCGCTCGCACTCTGACTACACAACGTTAGTTGAACGAATAGCGATTAATTTTTGTGCAACAAATACGCATGCAACACACTTTATTAAATATTGAAATGGGGTTTATGTAGCTCGTTCGAGGGATCGCAGGTAGCTCTAGATCACGAGTCCTAGCGCTTCGCATCAACAACCCGCGCTCGTGTCTCGCGCCGCAGCGGTGGCAGTCCGCACAGTGCCACATGCATATTACCCACTACAACTACAGTGCCACATGCATATTACCTGCTACAACTTCCCCCGGGGCGAAGAGGAGCCATCCTGGCGACCTAAGGCGATGATACGATAAGGGGGTCGTGGTACGGCTTCAGGCGGCTGACGTGAACAGTCTCGCGGCCACGGCGGCGTTTGTCCGAAGATGGCGTCACCGGTTCGACCACATAACTCACAGGCGAAGTACACGCGACGATCCGGTACGTACCTTGATATTTCGGGACAAGCTTTGGGCTAAGGCCTGGAGCTTGGAAGGGCAGCCGAAGCCAGACGTGAGAGTCCACGGCGAAGGACTGTGTGGGCTGATCGTTGTCGTGGCGATCTTTGCGGATTCCTTGGCTATCCGACGTGAACGAGCGAGCCAGTTGGCGGCACTCTTCAGCATGGCGAGCAACTTCGGAAAGAGGGGTGAATTCAGAGGCATCCGGGTGATATGGTAGTACGGTGTCGAGGGTAGCGAATGGTTCACGCCCATAAAGAAGGAAAAATGGTGAGAAGCCTGTGGTAGCCTCAACGGCGGTATTGTATGCGTACGTCACAAAAGGGAGGACATCGTCCCAATTGGAATGATCCGACGCAACATACGTGGTGAGCATGTCCCCAAGGGTGCGGTTGAATCGTTCCGTTAGACCGTTAGTTTGTGGGTGATACGCCGTAGTGGTGCGGTGAATAGTGCGGCACGCGGCGAGTAGCTCATTAATAACTTCGGACAAGAAGACACGGCCTCGGTCACTGAGCAGTTCTCGCGGTGCGCCGTGCCGTAAGACGAAATGCCGTAAGATGAATGCGGCGACGTCGCGAGCAGTAGCCGAAGCAAGTGCAGCAGTTTCAGCATATCTTGTCAGGTGGTCTACTGCGACAATTATCCAACGATTTCCGGTAGCACTGCATGGAAGAGGCTCATAAAGGTCGATGCCAACCCGATCAAAAGGACGTGCAGGACACGGTAAAGGTTGCAGAGGGCCTGTCGTATGAGAAGATGTCTTGCGTCGCTGACAGGCTGCACATGACCGAATGTATTTGCGGACATAAGAATACATGCCGCGCCAGTAGTACCGCTGGCGGAGCCGCTCGTAGGTTTTCAGGACGCCAGCATGAGCTTGTTGTGGGTCTGCATGGAAATACGTGCATACGTCGGAACGCAAATGGCGAGGGATGACTAGTAGCCATTTGCGACCGTCGGGCTGATAGTTTCGACGGTACAAGATGGCGTCCCGTAGCACGAAGTGGGTGGCTTGGCGACGAATGGCTCGAGGGCATGTAGACGTTGAATAACTGCAAAGAATGTCAATGAGAGACACAATCCACGGATCTTTTCTCTGTTCAGACGGCATGTCAGTAACAGCAAGCGTAGCAACCGGGCACTCTATGGATGAAGGTGGCCTTTCGTCGGATCGCATGGGCGCACGGGAGAGCGCATCTGCATCAGAATGTTGGCGCCCGGATCGATAAATGACGCGAATGTCAAATTCTTGGATCCGAAGAGCCCAACGTCCAAGACGCCCCGACGGGTCTTTCAGTGACGCAAGCCAGCAGAGTGCGTGGTGGTCTGTCACAACGTCGAACGGACGGCCATACAAGTAAGGATGAAATTTGTTTAAGGCCCAAACAATAGCTAAACATTCTTTTTCCGTGACAGAATAATTGGATTCTGCCGTCGTGAGAGCACGACTCGCATATGCAACCACATATTCTGGAAAGCCAGGCTTCCGTTGTGCAAGGACGGCCCCAAGACCAACGCCGCTGGCATCGGTATGAACTTCAGTCGGTGCACTCGGGTCGTAGTGGCGTAGAACAGGCGGTGAGGTAAGCCGACGACGCAAAGTGGTGAAGGCTTGGTCACACGCCGGAGTCCAGTCGCGAAGGTCACCAGAGCCAGCCAGGAGCTTCGTCAGGGGAGCGATGATGCAGGCAAAATTGCGCACAAAGCGGCGAAAATAAGAGCAAAGACCGACGAAACTGCGGAGCTCTTTCACTGTAGTCGGCCGCGGAAATTCTGCGACAGCACGAAGTTTGTCAGGGTCGGGAAGGACGCCGTCTTTGGACACGACATGGCCAAGTATGGTCAGCTGGCGAGCTCCGAAGCGGCACTTTTTCAAGTTAAGTTGAAGGCCGGCGGTGGTAAGGCAAGTAAGAACTTCGCGTAGACGAGAGAGGTGAGTGGTGAAATCAGGGGAGAAAACTACCACGTCGTCTAAATAACACAAGCACGTCTTCCATTTGAGGCCTCGTAGAAGATTGTCCATCATCCTTTCGAATGTCGCGGGTGCATTGCAGAGGCCGAATGGCATCACGGTAAACTCATACAGGCCATCAGGCGTAATAAAAGCTGTCTTGGAGCGGTCGGATTCATCCACTGGCACTTGCCAATAGCCCGATCGCAAGTCCAAAGAAGAAAAGAATTCGGCACCATGAAGACAATCTAGGGCGTCATCTATGCGCGGTAGAGGATAGACATCTTTTCGTGTAATCTTGTTGAGGCGACGATAGTCCACACAGAAACGAATCGAGCCATCTTTTTTCTTAATGAGTACTACAGGAGATGACCAAGGGCTGCAGGATGGCTTGATAACACCACGTTCAAGCATGTCTTCAACTTGCTCGGCGATGACACGACGCTCGGTGGATGACACGCGGTACGGACGCTGGCGTAATGGTGCGTGGTGTCCCGTATCAATGTGGTGAGAGACGGTACTTGTGCGGCCTAATGATGCTTGGTTGCAGTCAAAAGAGGCGTGAAAATCATTTAAAAGGGCAATAAGCCGCTCACGTTGTGTCGGCTCGAGGTCATCGGCAATAGAGCGACAAAAAACATCCGGTGGTACTCGGTTAGATGGCACATGGGGTGCCAGTGCTGTTACGTTGGCAGTATCCACGTCGTCGGGAACAGGGAAATGCACAATAACGTCAGCGTCCACAGTCTGGATGGTACCAATAGCCTCGCCACAGTGCAAAGCCAAAGTGTACGAATTTGGGTTAGAAATCAGTATTTCTGCAGCCCCATGGTGAACCGTGAGGAGAGCGAAAGGCAACAATATAGGCTGGTGGCGAATGAAGACTGCAGCGGGTGAAAACATGACCGTCGCTTCGGCAAGCGATGCGCATGAAAGAGGGACAAATACCGCGCTATGAGGGGGAAGGTCAGTATCTGAAGCTACACAGATCCTGGTTACATCATGAACTTGAAAGTCGTGAGATGGCATATCGCACAGAACGGAGAACTGAACCTCAGCACGTGCACAGTCAATGACGGCGTGATGGCGCGACAGAAAATCCCAACCGAGAATCACATCGTGGGAGCGACAAGTTAGCACAAAGAAATCAATCGGATACAAAATGTCTCGAATCAACACCCTGGCAGTGCACATAGCGACTGGCTGACCCTTATAAAAATTGCTAGCAACATTTTTTAGACAGTCTATAGACTTTTGTTACTAGAACCTACCAACAGTCAATTGAAATTCTACCAAATGTCTTTATACAATCCTACCAACTCTCTAGTAACATCCTAGAAACAATTGGCCACCAACTCCCAATAGAAACATGTTCATAGGATGTCTTTAAACTTCCTACCAATTTCCTATGAACATTTGTCTTTATACACCCTAGTAACATTCTTTCAAAAGAGAAATGTTCATATATTTTCTGTTAAATTCCTACCAAGCCCCTATTAACAAACTTTCTTTATACACCATATTAACATTCTTTCAAAAGAAAAATGTTCATATATTTTCTGTTGACTTCCTACCGATCCCCTATTAACAAGCTTTCTTTATACACTATATTAACATTCTTTCAAAAGAAAAATGTTCATATATTTTCTGTTGACTTCCTACCGATCCCCTATTAGCAAGCTTTCTTTATATGCCGTATTAACATTCTTCCAATCGAACAACGTTTGTAAACGTTCTGCCAACTTCCTACCAAGCACCTATTAACATGTACATGTCTTTATACAACCTAGTAACATCTTATCAAGAATTGGATTCTATCAAGAATTGGACCCTATCAAGAATTGGCTACCGTACTTCAATTGAAGCATGTTCATAGATGGTCTGTAAACATTCTACTAACCGCCAACCAACACAAGTCTTTTGGCTCTTTAGTAACACTCTGGCAATATTTTACTTCCATGTGCTTATGTACTTGCTACTGACGTCTTGCTATCCCCCTAGTAACATTTGTCCCACATACGACCTAGTAGCATAGTGTAAAAATGTGTCAGTATGCGTGAGCATGTTGGTAAAAGGCAGTATGAAACCCAGAAGGTACATGTACATGGAAAAATAATGCGAGTTTTCACTGAAAGAGGTTTATTCACACAAAAAATATTCACACAGAATTGTGAGAGAAGTAGTAGAGAAATCAATAAAAATAATAAATTAATAATAACTTAGTTGATTACGGCATGGCAGCTGTCGCATAATCTCTAGGAAGCATCGATTATAATGCATTCTTTACATTCAGAGCTGATGTCCAGAATGTTTGCAGAATGAACCAACCCTGCACAGAAACAAGATGGTCAGTGTTAACATCATGTTCAGGTTAGCATATCACATACACAGAACAGCTTTTTAACAAGGTTCAGATGAATCCTAAAATTGTAACCGTCATCCCTGTTTACTTGCAGAGGAGATGGCAAGGATTGGGAACATATTGCAATGCATATCATTTGCTGCGTTGTATTTACTACATGTTATTAAAATTAGGAAAGTGTCCAGAATGTTTTCTCTACCAATTATCTGCATAAATGAGTTACTCACTCAAAAAGTTAATTAAATGGTTTATTCATGGTGAAACTTGTAGCGCGCACAATAGACACGGACGCAGAGACGGTGGACACGCGAGCGTTTACTCACAGCTGGTTATTTTTGGAAGGACTGAACGTAACAGCGCCAGCTAGCTGCACCGAGCATGTGCAAAACGTGTCATCCATTTTTATATACATTATTACAAATTACAAAGCTTCAAGCAGTATTCAAGAATACAAATGCTTTGTCAGTGATAGCAACCAATGGCTGACTGACGCATCTTTAAGCACGCCTTATTATATGGAACGCTTCTGTAATTTGACGTGATCGTTTATTTTTACTCAAAAACAAAATATCAGTGTCAAAATATACCGGTTCACAAAGACATTGGTTGCAATGGTTAACAAGCGCGAATGATTTTCTTTCACATTCGCACTTGTCTAACCAGTGCAACCTACGTCATTGTGAACCGCTCCGCTGAAACATATGTAATTGTGAACCATGAAACTATACGCTCAATATTTTACTATCTCTCATCCTGTGCAGCCAGAGTACGAAGGAGCAAAGAATGATTTCATGATCAGACAATATTTAACACACATTAAGTCAATGCGAACACTGTGAAAACGAAGTATTTGTACGCTTCTTGTTTATAGCAACTTCAAGCGAACCGCATGACGCGGGGCAGCTGACAAATGTAAGACAATCGTTCTTAAAACATTTCACGCCGTTACAGTTCGCGCTATAATAACCTGCCAGAATGCGGCGTAGGAAGAAATAAAATAACATCAAAATAAAATGTTTATGAAAAAAGATGGAAAAGAACATACCTTTTATTATAGTTTGGAGATAGAGAAAACTTCGGCGCATAGCAGTCTTGAGGAACAACTATTCGCTACTTGTGCAGTTTAAAACACGGACAGTGCCAATATTGAATCACTTCACACGACACTGCATCGCAGCTGGCAGAGAAGTTCCAGAAACGCTCACATCACGGAACGAAGAAAGCACCGTGGGCTTCGCAAACACCTTGCTGGTTGGCTTGCATTGATGAATTAGCCACAACACATCATAAGAATAAAAAGCAGCAAAAACAGCTAGATTGCTGCTACAATACGCCACGAAACACCTACATCGCTCGACCGTACCATGCCGGCGTCGCAAAAGAACTGATGGCGATTGCGATAGTCACCCTCTTTGCCTCGACTCGGCCAACTGTCAAATTTTTGCGCATGCGCGGGAGAGGCATGCTACATTCTTTCCATCCACCTGCTTCGCCTTGACCGCCGCGGAACTAAAGCCCCTCTTTAAGCCGAAACATGCCCCCCCCCCCCCCCCACCCCTTCCCCACTACTTTGCGATGGTTGACTCACACCTAGACATTCGTCGCCTCTCAGTGAAAGTTGTGGCTGGCCTTTTGTACGCACCCCTTTCTGGGAAGTGCACTTAGAGGGAGAAATGCACCTCATGGCCGACGCGACGTTGACAAAAAAAAAAACTGACAAGACAGCCGGCTCAATTTGTTGGGCATTTAGGGGCTGTATAGTTTTATCTTTCTAGACAATTATTGTTCTGAAAACCGACATTTTTCTCGAAATGTAATAAACATAGAAAAATATCATATTGGGTAAATTATGTGGTTATTCTATTTTGCGCAAGAGCATCCTTTAGCACTTGCTGCTTTCAAAGACAAAGCTTTGCTCCCTAGCGCCCAGCGGTGAAGCACATTGTAGTACTATTTTTATACTCAAATACATGTCCAAAGCGTGGCGGCTATGACGTTAGCAGTTTTCAGACGCCCGAAGCACGGCAAAAGCATGGCCTTTGATATCCTGGCTCTTGGTATACGGAATGCCATTATTACGGATGTCATGATGACCCGTTGTCGGAACTCAAAATTTTGTCGCCGTGTTGTGGAGCAAGATCACTGAATGTTAAGCGTGCATAATTATTTCTTTTCTATCTGTTTTCACACACAGCAAGCTACCATCGCCATAAAGCACATCAGTTGACATAGTTACTTTGCCTTCACTTTGATGCAATGTCCATTTCCTTTAATGTGCAGCAGCCGTCAGTAGGAGGAAGGGACGAAAGCGCGCGAATAGGAACGCGTAGAAAGCTACATTTTTTATACAGTAAGGGTAATTTAATTATTTTTTCACAGAAAGGTGTTACTTGCACAGAGTTCGGCTTTTCTTCCTATTCGAACTGTGCGCTTCTCAGGTCAATACTCGCTCTCACTCAGCAGCAGCTGTATTTTGCAGCCTTTTGGACATTTGAGCGGCAACGTTCCAGCGCCGTGTTGCCCCGAGTTTCGGCTCTTTTTATTCTTTTTAACTAATATCTTGACACTACTATGCTGACACGTTTGAGCTTAGGGCGTACTATTTATATCGCAGAATGCACTGACCTGATTATCTCGTTGCAAAGCTAATTGGTGGCATTGCAATAGCAGTGTGTGGTAAGGGCAAATTTGCGCTCCAGCCCCACGCCACACCACCCGCCTTACCGCACGCGTGTGGTCGGGTGAAAATTTGCACATTTCGTAGACTGGTACAGACATTTCGGTTTACACTGCATGTGCGAGCCCAGTGTATGCCAAAATTTGTGAACCAGTGGGTGAAATGTACAGTTTTCTGCACGACCGCACGCGTCACGGCTCAAGCGTAAATGGGCCTTTAATTAACCAGCCCGAAGGTCGGGATAAAGCTCTGCAATTGGTGCGCGGCCTGCACAGTAGTCCGCTATCACACCGGTGAGGTGGTGTAGCGCAAGCAAATTTTCTCGGAGTGTGCTGACGTCACCGTACGCTCACGTAGTCCAGTAGAACCTTTAGAAAGATTAGTTCTAACAGTTTACGAATATATTCCTTTAAACATTTTAGTAGCACTCCGTCAACAATTCGCTACCGACTTGGATTGGGACTATGATTTAAAACAAAGAGCTTGACTCCTGAGTATGTCATATGTAGGCATTAATGTGTGTTAGAAAAATTTATCAAAAACTCTCAAGTTACTTCCCATTCTAAATATTTTTCGGCAAACAGTACGAGCTGTGGACCTACTGAGGATACATGTCCTTCAAACAAAAAAATATAGTTCGATGACGTATAGTAAAACATTCTTAACACAAAAGTAACGAGCCTTGTGACGCACTACTAAAGTGGTTATAGAGACAAAAGCTAGAAAAATACATGTTGATGGGGACCTTAAAATATTCTATATGCAAAAGTAAGAAGGAAGTCTTTTACGGTGTATTAAAAATATTCTTTATACAAAAATAAGAAGGAAGTCTATTAACGGTGTATTTAAAACCTTCTGTATACAAAAGTAAGAAGAAAGTCTGTTAACAGTGTATTGAAAATATTCTTTATACAAAAGTAAGAAGGAAGTCTTTTAACGGTGTATTTAAAACATTCTTTATACAAATGTAAGAAGAAAGTCTGTTAACAGTGTATTGAAAATACTCTTTATACAAAAGTAAGAAGGAAGCCTTTTAACGGTGTATTAAAACATTCTTTATACAAAAGTAAGAAGAAAGTCTGTTTACAGTGTATTGAAAATATTCTTTATACAAAAGTAAGAAGAAAGTCTGTTAACGGTGTATTGAAAATATTCTTTATACAAAAGTAAGAAGGAAGTCTGTTAACAGTGTATTGAAAATATTCTTTATACAAAAGTAAGAAGAAAGTCTGTTAACGGTGTATTGAAAATATTCTTTATACAAAAGTAAGAAGGAAGTCTTTTGACTGTGTATGAACAAATGTTACTAGAATGTAAATGTAAATAGACTGTCAATAAAGTAAATCGAAAGTTGGTAGGAGTTCTAAAGAATGTTAACGTTCATTTTTATAAGGGGAACTTGCTGTGCACTGGCTGTTCTAAGCAATAAAACCGAAGGCATCATGGTCACTTTCTGTAATTCACGGCAAAGTTTCTCGCTAATCACAGATACAGCAGCACCTGTATCGACGAGAGCAAGACATTTGATGCCATCAACAGACACTTCAATAACGTTAGCGGGGGAAAAACGAGGACTTTGATGTTCCGACGATGACGCAGTTCGTGCCTCAGGAACTGCGGAAATCAGTTTTCCGCCTCAGTAGTACTGGCACTGGGCCTACGACGCATGGGTGAGAGTGAGCGCCGACGAGGGGAAGGTGAGCGACGAGTATTGTAGAGCTGTGACTGCGGTGCTGGTATGTCATCAGCAGCGTAGACTTCCGGTGGTGGTCGCTGAGGCATACGGTATGGTCGGAAGCCGGAGCTGGGTGGTCGCGCGGTGCCCACGAAGGCCGGCAAGGCCCGGCGGCAGAAGCGCGCTACATGTCCCGGTGTACCGCAGGCATAGCATATTGGGCGGTTGTCAGGAGTACGCCAAGGATTTGTGCCTTGCTGCTGTGCGCTGAAAAAGGGAGCGACCTGCTGGCGAGGCGAGGGCGGATGAGAGAACACCGGCTGGAGAGGCGCTGAAGGCGGAGGAGAGAATCCCGGCAGACGAGGCGCCCGTGCAGCGGCTTCAGCATACGTCAGAGGCGCGGCCACGGGAGCCGGCTGACACGGAGGTGGAAGAGCTTCGGTCACTTGCTCTTGAATTACCTGTCGGATCGCTGGAGCCAAATATTGAGAAGGCTTCTCCGTGGTCGGCAAAATCGAGAGCTGTCGCGCGACCTCCTCGCGCACAAATTCTTTTATTTGCGTCAGCAAAGTTGTGTGGTTATCGCCAATAACCAATGCTGCTAACGAATCTTCCGTAGGCGGTGGGCGCCGAGCTAAGATGCGTTGTTTCCGTAGCTCGTCAAAACTTTGGCACAAGTTGATAACTTCGGCCACGGTATGCGGATCCTTCGCTAGCAACATTTGAAATGCGTCCTCATCAATGCCTTTCATAATGTGTTTTATCTTGTCCTGTTCCGCCATTGACGGATTCACGCGCTTACACAGGTCAATGACATCTTCGATGTAACTTGTGAACGTTTCACCGTGATGTTGCGCGCGCCCCCGTAAGCGTTGTTCTGCGCGAAGCTTGCGCACAGCGGGGCGCCCGAACACTTCTGTGAAACTTGTCTTGAATCTGCTCCACGTTGTGAAATCGTGTTCGTGGTTTCGGAACCAGAGGTTCGCGACGCCGGTTAAGTGCAACTTTGTGCAATGTGGACAATGCACAATGTCCAATGTTGTGCACAATGTGCAACTTTGTGACGTCGTCCCACTTGTTATGCTGGCTCACCCTTTCGTAAGATGACAACCAATCCTCCACGTCATGATCATCGGTGCCGCTAAAGATGGCAGGATCACGCTGGCGCAATGCACCGGAAACGATGACCGTCGGAGGCTGTTGTGCATCTTCCTGGGTGGTTTCGTCAGGCATGGTCGCAGCAGTCGGTAGCGTCCGGCTTCGGAGTTCCAGTTTTCGAGGTTACCCCGCACCTCCACCAAATGAAATGGGGTTTATGTAGCTCGTTCGAGGGATCGCAGGTAGCTCTAGATCAGGAGTCCTAGCGCTTCGCATCAACAACCCGCGCTCGTGTCTCGCGCCGCAGCGGTGGCAGTCCGCACAGTGCCACATGCATATTACCCACTACAACTACAGTGCCACATGCATATTACCCGCTACAATATATAAAAACTAACACCCGAAGGGAGGCAATGACTAGGTGCCTAAAATTCTAAGAGCTCCCGTCCCTGAAAAAGTCTGCTTAGCTAGGGACGTTGTTCAAGTGTACAATCTATTGATCAAACTACACGTTCTGATAAAGAAGGTTCTCATCCCTGTGTTCGCACACTTATGTTTCGTTTTACACAGCATAGTAAGACGAATGTAACTGTAACATATATTCAACTGGTTTTAATGCGACAATTCTTTTTTTTTCAGCCTATACAGCTGTCATCTATTCAAGAAAATGACAAAGTTTCTTGGAGTTATCGTTACATTTCTGTTTGCCACCGTCTTGTCATGCAATATGGTGAACGGTGAGTCACATATTCTTGTATATTGTAGATTCGAAATGTTTCCGAAAGGTAACGTAACGTTCCATTTGTGCATACCATGCATCAATGGAAAATATCGTGAAGCTAAATAACTTCTACGTTGACGTGATTACCAATGTAGGCGGATATGCTGTTCCACTTTCCGTCGCGGGGGCTTTCATTGGAGCGGGTGCTGAAGCAACGTGGATACAGGCACGTTCGATGACCTCATCACCCGCCGTGGCGGTGTGGCGGCTTTGGCGTTGCACCTTCGCGTCCGCGGGCGAGCGATAGAAAGCCGACTGTGGCGGCCTCGTTTCGATGGGGGAGAAATGCAAAAAGAGCCCGTGTACCATGCATTGGGAGGCCGTTAAAGAATCCCAGGTAGCAATGTCACGTTGTTGTGTAATGACAAAAAGCATAATGTAACCACGTGCGTAAGATTAGGATAATGTGTTTGAGCGAAACGGTATACGTTATGCAAAATGAGCTTATTGAAGGCCAAAAAACCCTCCCATGATCGCAAAGAGGCTGTCAGCGGAGCGTTCTTTGGAGGCACAACATAGAGTTCTTATCGGTTTATAAATAATGTAACTAAACGAATTGTCATCATTAACTTCGTCGTTGCGGACGCGCAGCAAACTACTGTGCTCACTCTGGCCTAATTGTGCAATTAGCTTATTTGTGAAAGTTATCAAATAGAACTGCACAGATCACCTGTTTGTGTCTTTCTCTCCACAGGGGATTGTTGGTTTAACTATACCAAGATTGTAGATGGAGGCCATTATGGGTTCGAGAAGCCATGCTTTGGGATCGTCTGTAATGGCAGTAGACTAGAAATTGAAGAGTAAGGCATCAGTTTTGTTATGACTTATTGAACAGTTTTTTTTTGAAAATGTCCTTAGGTGCAGGTGCTTTGTAAATTTTGTTTGACATGATCACATTGGGTTCTTCAATTATTATTAATTTTATAGCAGGCTGACCACCAGTGCGTGCGGGAATAGCTGTTGCCTGACGGTGTATGTGGAGATTTTGTTGCCATTTCGAATACCGAAAAGTGAGCCTTACGATTGGTTACCATAAGTTTTAGGAGCTGACTCCGAGTACATGTCCTAGAAGGGATAAATCCGTGACTGTCCTAGAGAGTGCAGATTCAACTTGCGTTTGTAGCGCATTTGAAGCCACCGCCGCAGATGCACAAGAACCAGCTGGCTTTCTTGACAAATATTTTCTTGAATCCTAACGTGGGGATGATAATCACATAGCCAAATACTGTCTCTGTCATACACGCAGCTAAATGTTTCCAGAAATGAAAAATATATAAATACAAAATAATTATAACGAAGTCATTACTGCATGGATTTTCACAATGTTAGGGCAAATTGTTTACAAATAATGTTTGAACACCCAAAAACTGCGCTGATAATTTGGAAAGCATGGCTCGTGTCACCTGCTATGTCTAAAAGCTAAAGGCCCCCATTTGGAAGCTTCGAAACGCAAATCACAGCGGATGGCAACCTGCTGAAGTTAGTAGGAAACGCTAGGAAATGCATGCAGTAGTTAAGCATTTTACATGAGCAAAGTAGCGCACTGAGAGCTCTTACGAATGATTAGCTGTAGCTTACGTATAGTAAATAAGTTATTTCAAGTATACTTATACGGTTTACTGCCCAACATACGCATTTTAAGAATATGTAATAGAAATAGTGGAGGGTGCATAACATCTTTGTTTTAGTCACAATGTTGAAATTCATAGTACTTTTGAGATATTCATAATGAGAGTAGGAAGAATCGCGTGCAGCTGCACATATTTATTTTTACTGATTTGTCGGGACAAGTTTTGCAAAATACAATATGTGCTGTGCACGTTGTGCTGTGCATATCGCTTCCTTTTGTCACTTTTTTTCCGACTAGGTTCCTTAAAGACCGGCATGATCATGCAATTCTAGAGTACCAACTTCCCCCTGTGTCACTACTCAGGTGTCAAGAAAAGTGATTCTTCAAGGAGTCTCAAAGTAGTGAACTTGTATCAGAAACGTCAATGCATTGTATCAGAATCAGAAACCTCAAACTTGCGCTTTGCGAATCCAGTACATCAAACGCGGTGTCATGTATTTCAGCATTCGTGGTAGAGCAATCCATTTTCGCGAGCATGTTAGCAATGCCCTTAAAAGCAATCCTACCGAAACCACTATTATCTAAAATATTTGCCTGGATACTATTTCATTTCCTAGGGATAGGCATCAGACTCCTAGGAACAAAGTTTCACCAACACAACCGTGTGTCTGCAAATCAATACCTTTTTTTTTTCATGCACAGCTGCCCAAAGGAGAAGCCAGACAGCAATTGCGTACATCGAGCGCCCGGACCCTGGCCAGATTGCTGCAAATTCGGTTATGCTTGCTAATCCAAGTATACGAAGAACCCTTGAATAAAGTATTTTTTACCTTTAGCATTGAGACACAAGTTCTTGGTCGAATGAAAACAGCAATTTATTTATCCTACGTTGCGGGATGTACATACAGGAGTCGAATCGTAGCTTATTAGGTTACCGCAATTTTACGCCTTAACTTTAAAAAACACTATGATTCATTACTTATTACCACATTGACCTATGCAATGCAAACTTTCTGCACGGTTCATAAGAGAAGCGTTTAACTTACACGCGTTTCAATACGCTATATGGTGCTAAGTGCAAAATTATTCAACAAATTTTGCACTTTTGATGCGTCTGCTGCAGGCCCCCATTGTCGCAAAATACTAATCTGGTGACGTATTTGGGTGGTTTTTTGCGACAACCTGAAAGCGCAATACTATATATATATATATATATATATATATATATATATATATATATATATATATATATATATATATATATATATATATATATATATGTGTGTGTGTGTGTGTGTGTGTGTGTGTGTGTGTGTGTGTGTGTGTGTGTGTGTGTGTGTGTGTGTGTGTGCGTGTGTGTGTGTGTGTGTTTAACTTATTTGTCTCGTAGGGGCACTCGCACCTCGGCGTTGGTGTTCTTTAGGTTAAGCGAACGAACGCCTTTCCTCTGGCACAATCTACGGGTGAAAAGCATGGGAGGGCGAGCAGGAAGCGCAGCTCCCGAGCAAGGGGCGCACGCAGCGCACCTTACACACCCTCTGCGGTGCTCACGTCAGAGCTTTTAACGAGCGTGGGTGCGCAGCTGTTGCGAGCAAGCGAGCAGGTGCGCCCCGCGAGAAAAGCGAGAGAGGAAGGAATGATGTCACATCCGCTCTGCTAGACAACCGTCCAGTCTATGCCAGGTAACTTTTTATACTTTATTTAGTCGGTTAACTATGATGCCACATTCTTGCGTGTGATGTCATTAGTGACATCATTGCTTCCGGGTTTCCAGAAATTCCGCCAGCGTCGTGCTCATGTGGCGGGTCTCTAAAATGTGCGATTATGTGCTTTGGTGTGCGGTAATCAGTGATTTCTAATTAATAATAATTTTTCTAGTCACTTCAGTAACTCAAGTTGTAACGAAACTTATGCTCTGTAATGAAACCCATGAATTTTGTACTATCCTATAATTTATAATTTTTTCTGATTTATCTTGAATTTCGTCCCTGGTGTTCTCAAGAGGTGAACCGGAAGTGCTGCGCAAGAAGCAAGAGTGTCCTTCGATGCTCGTGCCACTAATAAGATATTACGCCCCTGCACTATGTAGCCTGCGGCCTATCTGATGGAACGACAACACTGCCCTAGCTTTTGACGTAGTTGCGGTAGCTGACACTAGAATGTCAAAATGTTTTGACAGAGTTATTCGCTTCATAGTCCTTAGCGAACGCCACAAGTACAGTTTTCTTAACAATTTGTCATTTTCCAGGTCCCGCCCCCATCAACGCACCAACCACTAGCACCTCAATAAAAATCCCCTCATATCGTATTCGTAGACATACTGTGAAGGGAAATATTTGGCTTTTCTTTTCTTGGCGTGCCGCTTCCAGTGCAGCGCATCAGTTTTCATTTGAACAAGTTATTTCCAGTATCATCTATCCTTCATCCCTGACAAGAACCATGTAAGTAAGTATGCAACAAGACAGAAAGTGGTTGATTTCTAAATGGGAGCCACCATTTCGGAGTGCTTTCCTGTTTCACCCTGTGCACATTTGCCTTATGGCCCTCAGTCGGCGCTGTATAGCGTATGGCGCTGTAAAGGTGATGCACATAGGATGCCTTAAGAGACAAAGCCGCCGATATCATTACTAATATGGATGAGATAGTTCAAGTGGCTGAGGAGTTCTATAGAGATTTATACAGTACCAGTGGCACCCACGACGATCGTGGAAGAGAGAATAGCCTAGAGGAATTCGAAATCCCACAGGTAACGCTGGAAGACGTAAAGAAAGCCCTGGGAGATATGCAAAGGGGGAAGGCAGCTGGGGAGGATCAGGTAACAGCAGATTTGTTGAAGGATGGGGGGCAGATCGTTCTAGAGAAACTGGCCACCCTGTATACGCAATGCCTCATGACCTCGAGCGTACCGGAATCTTGGAAGAACGCTAACATAATCCTAATTCATAAGAAAGGAGACGCCAAAGACTTGAAAAATTATAGACCGATCAGCTTACTGTCAGTTGCCTACAAACTATTTACTAAGGTAATCCCAAATAGAATCAGGAACACCTTAGACTTCTGTCAAGCAAAGGACCAGGCAGGATTCCGTAAAGGCTACTCAACAATAGACCATATTCACACTATCAATCAGGTGACATGGAGAAATGTGGGGAATGTAACCAACCCTTATATATAGCTTTCACTGATTACGAGAAAGCGTTTGATTCTGTCAAATCCTCAGCATCAGGGTTCAGACGATCCGTATAGAAAAATGCTGAAAGATATCTATAGCGGCTCCACAGCCACCGTTGTCCTCCATAAAGAAAGCAACAAAATCCCAATAAAGAAAGGCGTCAGGCAGGCAGATACGATCTCTCCAATGCTATTCACAGCGTGTTTACAGGAGGTATTCAGATACCTGGATTGGGAAGAATTGGGGATAAAATTTAGTGGACAATACCTTAGTAACTTTCGATTCGCTGATGATATTGCCTTGCTTAGTAACTCAGGGGACCAATTGCAATGCATGCTCGCTGACCTAGAGAGGCAAAGCAAAAGAGTGGCTTTAAAAAATTAATCTGCAGAAAACTAAAGTAATGTTTAACAGTCTCAGTAGAGAACAGCAATTTACAATAGGTAGCGAGGCACTGGAAGTGGCAAGGGAATACATCTACTTAGGGCAGTTAGTGACGGCGGATCCGGGTCATCAGACGGAATAATCAGGAGAATAAGAAAGAATGGGCTGGGGTACGTTTGGCCGGCATTCTCAGACCATGAACTGCAGGTTGCCATTATCCCTCAAGATAAAAGTGTATAATAGCTGTGTCTTACCAGTACTCCCCTACGGGGCAGAAACCTGGAGGCTTACGAAAAGGGTTCTACTTAAATTAGGGGCGACGCAACGAGCTATGGAAAGCAGAATGATGGGTGTAACGTTAAAGGATAAGAAAAGAGCAGCTTGGGTGAGAGAACAAACGCGAGTTAATGACACTTTAGTTGAAATCAAGAAAAAGAAATGGGCATGGGCAGGACATGTAATGAGGAGGGAAGATAACCGATAGTCATTAAGGGTTACGGACTGGATTCCAAGTGGAAGGGAAGCGTAGCAGGGGGCGGCAGAAAGTTAAGTGGGCGGATGAGATTAAGAAGTTTGCAGGGACGACATGGCCACAATTAGTACATGACCGGGGTTGTTGGAGAAGTGTGGGAGAGGCCTTTGCCCTGCAGTGGGCGTAACCAGGCTGCTGATGATGAGGATGATGACATAGGAACACTAATACAAAAAAAAGACCAACACAGACCTTAGGGCAAGGAACGATGGTGACCGATGACTACACCGTCGGAACAATAGCATAAAACTTGACACAGCGACAAAGGAGGCATGACAAACAGAAGCTCTTAGATTCAACATTTTTTTTATTTGAAGTGGTACATACAAACAAATGGGACGCACATGAATGACAGTGAGTTTGCAATGGAGGAAGAGGAGGAGATAACGTTATTGTGTGTCCTGGAAGTTGATCGGGAGAGCCAAAGAACCGCCTAGGTGACGGCCAGGAGGTCGTGGGTCCTGGCGGCATTTTCGGCCCGCTGGACGGCCCATAGTTGATCCTCGAGGGCAGGGCTGATCGGCGCGGCCTCCCAGGTCGTGAGAAGGCCGCTGCTAGAGGCCGCGTTCACGTTATTGTTACGTATCTCCCGGTATTCCCATAATATATGCTTCAGAGTGGCTCTGGATTCACATTTATGGCGTTTATTCGTTTGATATATATGCAGATATATGATGTGCTAGAGCGCAGGATTCGGATACGTCCTAGTTCGGAAAAAAAATTTATTATGGGGCTTTACGTGCCAAAACCACTTTCTGATTATGAGGCATGCCGTAGTGGGGGACTCAGGAAATTTAGACCACCTGGGGTTCTTTAACGTGCACCTAAATCTAAGTACACGAGGGTTTTCTCATTTCGCCCCCATCGAAATGCGGCCGCCGGGGCCGGGATTCGTTCCCGCGACCTCGTGCTCAGCAGCCCAACAGCATAGCCACTGAGCAACAACGGCAGGTGCGTCCTAGTTTGTAACTGCCGCCATGCCATAGACTGCTTTTTTGTCAATTTTGGGTCAGTTCGCGGGAATATGCTCCTCTTTAACCTATAGTGTTTTGTGATGTCATTATATCTGGTCATTCTGTCCTCCCACTGCCACTCATCTACCGCACAGTCACGTCCGGAAGGTGCCGGGGCATCAATTGCGACCGCGGCTCGGTCCGTAAGCCCTCGACCCGCGTCGTATGCCGCCTCGTTGTTGCCGTCCTCCGCGAGGGCGTGACCGGGTGCCCATGTCATGTATATCATTCTTTTGCAGACTTGACCTCCATCAACAAGAATGCGTAGTGCCTCAGGGGAGATTTGGTCGTTGGAAAGCTTTCTTACTGCCGTCTGAGAGCCGCTATCACGGTTGCGTTAGTCTGAGCTACTGCGAGCGCTATGGCTACTTTTTCTGCTGTCTCGTTACTTGTGGTGCATATCGTGGCGCATGTCTTACAGTGTTTCTCGCTATCGATTACGGCTGCCGTAAACCCCCGTCTGCGATTGTATCGAGCCGCGTCTATGAATACTGCGTCCTTGTCACTGCTGAATTTCTTCTGTATCTGATTCGCTTTGCTCTCTCGTCTGTCCTTATTGTGTTGGATGCCTGTTCTTTGGCATGGGGGTAATACCATTGTTTCCTTCGTCTCTCTTGGGATGTCTACCTTGGGACCATGCTCTGTGTGGTAACTTATGCCTTGCCTCACTAGGATGGGTCAGCCTGCTTTAGTCTTAGAGAGGCGTTCGTATTGCGCCGTACACTGCGTATCAATGACTCGTCTATCGTGTTCTGTTGGCCAAATTGTAGCAACTTGTCCGTGCTAGTGCTGATCGGTAGCCCTATGGCTATTCTGTGTATTTTCCGAATGAGGCATTCTAGTTTGATCTTTTCCGCGACCTGCCATTTCAAGTACGGCGGTACGTATACTATTCTATTTAGGACAAAGGCCTGTATTAACCTGATCGTGTTTGCTCTGTTATCCCGCTGTGTTTGTTTACTATCCTTTTGATTAGCCTCATTATTTGCGCTACAGTTCCCTTCAATCTTCTGAGGGTATCGTCGTTGTTGTCCTTGGCTTCGATGAGGAGCCCCAATACCCTGATCCTGTTGACCTTGGGTATCGGTTTCCCATCGGCCGTGTTTAACCGTATTTCCTCTCTATAAGTCAGATCTTCGCTGTAGTCGCGTGGTTTGCGACCTCTGCGAGTCGGTCTGTACAGCAACAGCTCCAATTTCTCTGCCGAGCAGGTTAGCCCTGTCCCCTATAGATATCGCTCGACTGTTTCGACCGCTGTTTGAAGCGTTTGTTCTATTTGCCCGTCATTTCCATTTTTCACTCATAGGAGGATGTAGTCTGCGTCTCAGGTGTGATTGTGTCCCTCAATTTCTTGCGTGCAATGATCACAAAACTATTAAAAGTTGGCGCGAAGAAATGCAAGTTCTCTCCCAAATAACCCGGTAGATGGTGTGCTGATACTTCGTGTGCCCAGTCTGCCTATCATATTGGTGTCAATTATTTCTCTTGCTAGCTTTTCTTTATTCTAGACTATGACATCATCCTACTGAAAATGTGGCTGACAACCGCAGGTAGTGCTGTGCGTGGATTTCCTCTTCCTTCGCATTAGGTTCAGGGATTAGCTCGCAGAATTGCATCTGCAAATTGCCGATGATTCTTGTCGTAAATAGGAAAGAAGCTTTCGCGCTTTGCACTAATCCTCTAAATGCTGCGGATATGTTCACCCTTTCAATTTTGTGCCTGCTTCTCAATAAACTCCTGTTTTGCACTGAGTGCCCTGAATTGTTTTATCTTCAAACACAGCACACGGATTAGTTGTGGCTTTGTTTTCAGCTAGCGTTGAGCTTATTCACGTGGTCCGATAGGTTGACGCAAAATGGTTCATTTCTAGTCACAGCTAACTGGGCAGTGGCACCTCGAGGCAATTTGTCTCGGAAAGAACTCTTTAGAGAGAGAGTAAACGTTTATTGTAATAGAGGCTGTTTGGTTATGGTGGGTGGAGCCCCTCCTCCAGGGCCCCACTGGTTACAGCGGCTCGCCAGGCTTGGTCAAGCGTCACCAGTTGGCTTCCCAATTCCACTTCCGCGAGTCGCGCCTCCCACGACCAGTTATGTAGAGTTTTTAGCAGCGGCGAGGTGGCATCCGCCGGACGTAACGCGCACTGGAATGTTATGTGTTCCAATGTCGGTGTTCCTTCGCACCACGGGCATGTGTTTCTGTATTTGCCTGGGTACATTTTGTGTAGCCTGTATAAATGTGGGAAAGTGTTTGTTTGCAGGCGGCGCCAGTCCTGTGCTTGCCTCCTGTCTAGGTCTGGGTGAGCAAGGGCTTTGGTTCGCCTACTTAGTGGTTGTATTTCGAGGATTTCTCTTGGCGCACCGGGTGTCGAGGTGTTCTCTCGGGTGGTGTGGCCCGCTGCTCGGCCTGTCATGCCTCGAGCCAAGTGGTCCGCCCGTTCGTTCCCCGCTATCCCTGTGTGCGCCGGGCACCAGGTGACGCAATGATCCATGGTGAGTTCCGTTCCTGGGATGCGGAAGACGCAGCCCGGTAAAGCCCCCCCCCCCCCCCCCCCAAGGAAGAGGCGGCAGGCGTCCTGCGAGTCTGTCAGCACGTAGGCCGATTGGCCCTTAGCTTCCGCGGCGCGTATAGCCAGGGCTATGGCCACAGCTTCGGCCGTTGCAACCGATTTCGTCTGTATAGATGCTGCTACGGTTGTTCGTCCTTGGCTAGTCACGACTGCTGCAAATGTATTGAGGGTGCCTGTATTCTTGTGATACGAACTCGCGTCTGTAAAGTAAGTATCCGGATCGCTTCACCGCCTTAGTAAGGTGGCTGCCCGCGCGCGTCTCCGTGCCGCATGATGGACTGGGTGCATGTGACGGGCGATCGGCGCCACGTGGATCCACTCTCGGATTTCAGATGGCAGTAGGATTGTTTCGTCGCCACAATATTGTGGTGTCAGTGGATAGTGAAGTCTTTGTAAAACCGACCGTCCATGAAGTGTCTTGTTTAGCCGTTCACGCTGAGCCATTAGAGTGGCCTCTGCATATTCTTCGAAAGTGTTCATCATTCCTAATTCGTTCAGTCGGATCGTGCTTGTGCTTTCAGGCAGGCCGAGTGCTGCTTTACAGGCGATTCTTATGAGCTTATCCGCATGTTCGATGTTGTTACCCCGCGTGGTTTGGAAAGGCAGAGCGTACGTTAGACGACTAATGACGAAGGTGTTTACTAGTTGCATGGTGTCTGCTTCGGTCATGCCTTCTCGGCTGCGTGCAACTCTGCTAATAAGCCCGGTTACGCTCCGAACAGTGCGTCTGAGATTGGAGAGCGCTATGCTAACGCTGCCCGTTTCTTGAATGCACATTCCCAGTACGCACAAGTGGGATGCCTTCTTTATGGGCTCTCCCTCTAAGGTGAGCTGCAGATCCGGAGCCCTGGTCACTGGGGTATGTCTAGGTCTAATATGAAGATACTTCGATTTCGATGGAGCGCACCTCATGCCTGCTCGCCTCATATAGTTTTGAATGGTGCTGATGGCCTGTTGAAGCGTGTCTTGTCGGTTTCCGTAGGACCCTTTGCAGGCCCAGAGTGTAATGTCGTCGCATATATGGCGCAGCCAAGGTCCCGGTTCATCTGTAAGTCCAGGGCCATTCTACGTAAGCCGATGTTAAAAAGAAGTAGGGACAATATGGATCCTTGAGGAGTGCCCTTATCTGGTAGGCGATACAGGGCAGAACGTGCTGAACCTAGTCCTATTTTCGCGAAGCGGCTGTTCAGGAAGTCTTCAACGTAATGAAATACTCTTTCTCTAACACCCGACATCTCGTAGTCCGTCTAGTATTGTACTGTGTGAGATGTTATCAAATGCCTTATGGACGTCGAGTGCTAGCAGGATTGTGCCCATGCTGCCCGGAGGAGGATCGAGCACCTCATCTTTTAATAGAAGATAGACGTGCTGTGCACAGATTCTCCTGCGGAAACCGAACATGGATTCAGGGAAGAGTGAGTTTCGTTCGATGTGGGCTTCGAGTCGGGTTAGAATTACTCGTTCAAACAGCTTGCCCATATGGGCCTGAGATGGTTGAGCTCGCGCGGCTTGCCCGGTTTTGGTATTAGCACGATGTCTGCCTCCTTCCATTCTCGCGGTAGTCTTCCATCCGGTCGCCTGACCTGTTCATTGAAGAAGTTGACCAAGTGCTGTAGGGCTACGTCACTAAGGTTGCGCAGCATTGCGTTGGTGATTTGGTCGGGTCCAGGAGCCGTGTTCTTCTTGAAGGTTTGTGCTGCTGCGTAGAGCTCTGAGAAGGTGATGGGGGCGTCCAAGCTCGAGTTATCCTGTCCTTGATATTCTCTCATAACGCTTGAAGATGTCTGGGCAGCGCCGGTGTAGGTGCGTTTTAGGTGCTCGAGTAGTTCTTGTTCTGAGCCCTTGTATTCTCCTAAGAGCCGTCGCATGACGTTAGACGTCTCGGTGCGCGTGCTAGTCGGGTCTAACATGCACCGAAGAATGGCCCAGGTCTTCTTGGTGCTGAGGGTGCCTCTGAAAGAGTCGCAGAAGCTGCACCAATTTTGATTATTCAGCTCCTTCGCATAGGTGTTAGCTTCGTTTGCCAGCAGGGCTATTCGGTGCCTAAGCCATCAAAATATCTAAAATGGTCAGCTGCGGTCACTCTCACTACACAATGCTTGTGTACATATACCGATACACATACTCAGACGTGTCGACACTTACTTAATATTCGATATTGCAAAAGAGAATAGAGTTGCAGTCAATGTAAACTACTTCAATATTTCAAGGAAACTGGTGACGGACGACTAGCACAGATCACACCTGAGACGGAATTCACTAAGCTGCGTCTTTCTCACGCAAAAAGGAAGACGAAGTGATCCTTGTATAGAGAGACCACTGTTCCTTCGCGCTGCAGTATTTTCGCCTTTTTCCCGTGTTTCACCGGAAGACGCCGTTCCCATTACCACGGCAATGGAAGTGGAGTCGGCAGACTGCCGACGCGAAGTGACTGCTTAGGCAGGAACCGGCCCGAGGAAGAGAAATTGCCCTCCTAGTCAAGCTGATAGCGATGAAGCTGTGTTGTACTCCTGCTCAAGCGATGACGCCTCAGATGACGAAGTCTTCGAAAGAGCGGTACACCGGAAGGCCAAGAGAAGAAACCTCAGCGGACGGTCTTCGTCAAGTATGTCTACCGTCATGCCACAGCGAAGGACTTCGGCGCACACCATTTTTGTGCCGGACACGCCTTCGAAAACCTCAACCGCATTAATTGACAAACAATTTCCGTTTCTTTGGAGTCACTTGTTCCAGGAGTAATCAAAGATATCAGAATTAATACTTGAAAGGACGTCCTGGCAATTGATGTCCATAACCGAAGCGCGAGCAATGCTTTTATCGCGGTAAAGTTCCTGGGCAATATCAATGTCCACTACCTCATTCCGCAGGACCACGAAACAAGGGCTGGTGTTGTTTATGATAGTGACACATCGATTAGCGACAGTGACCTGCCAATTTGAATCAAACCTGCGACAGATGGTGTTGCCTTACTACAAGCTCGTCGCCTTGGCAAGTCGACCTGCGTAAGGTTCGCGTTTAAAGGTCACGGCCTACCATCCCATGTAAAAGTCAGGCACTTTCGGCATGTAGTACCACCTTTCGTACCCAAACCACTTCAGTGCAGAAAGTGTCAAAGAATTGGACATGTGAGTGCTGTCTGCCGAAATACAAAGATATGCCCACGATGTTCCGAACAACACGACACTGACACTTGCCGTACAACAGAGTTCAAATGCCCAAATTTTCAAGGCTCGCACTCTCCATCCGCAAAAGACTGCCCACGCCTAAAGAAAGAGCAGAAAATCTTGAGAGAAATGGCCAGACACGGATCATCACACAGAGATGCTTCTGAAGCGATATGGCGACATTGCTCCCGGAAACGAAAGTCTACGGAATCCTATTCTGGTTCAAGCGGAATGTCTCCTCCTGTTCCATCGGTCTCCAGTAAGAGCATGAATGTCAACGAAACAAGCAGCCATGTTCTTTATACTTCATCAAGTGAGGTGTGGCCAGCACTGCCGACGACATACCACGCGCCCGATCCACAGCACATGACTCGCCACTTAAAGCCAAATGTCATTACAATGGACCAAATGCGAGACAAGGATTCACAAGTGATTGCTACGCTGAAATCACTCACGAATGACATGCGTCTACTACTGACAAACATGGACACTCCGGCTGCTCGTAGTGCCCAGCAAGTACTGGAAGCGCTGACACCAGTACTTCAAAGCATCGCATAGCACCATGGCCCGCCCCTCGCTGCCCTTCCACAAGGAAGTCAAGACAGCATCTCTATTGTAGTGGAATGGCCGTGGTATGAAATCGAGAATTTCAGATTTTATGCACTTTGTTTTCCAAAACGGTTTTCCCATCCTCGTAATTTGAGTACCAAAGGTGCAGAATGTCATACGCATTTCAGGCCACGAGGCATTCATGTCCTTTACCTGTGGTGATGTAAGCAAAGTCATTGTATATATTAGATGTGATCTGACATACGTGTTGCACGCAGTCCCGCCTCACGACGACAACCAGTATGTTTGTTTCATTGTAAAAACGAAGAAGCTTACGTTCACACTCGTCGCTGTTTACATTGCTCCTTCAAGTGGTTTCGGCTCTAAACGTCTGCATGACTTGCTATCAGCGACACCCGGCCCTGCGATTCTCACCGGAAATTTTAATGTTCACCATCCGCTTTGGGTTAGATTGAAGATGGATTCCAAGGGAAGGAGACAAGCATCCTTTGTCACACAGCACGACTTTTACTGCCTCAACGATGTAAGTCCGACATGTTTACGCGGGCTTACATACAGCAGCTACCGCGACCTTACTTTGGCTTCTCGGCGTCTTCAAAGAAACGTGCAATGGTTTCCAGACATCGCATCACATGAAAGCGACCATATTCCGACGTACCTGAAGATGAAGGGACAACATAAATGCTCCTCTACGACCCACCGGCGAATTTGCTGGTAGGCGTTTCGTTCACGCATGGAAGAAGTTTGTCAGCAAGGAAACCAGTCAAGTCTGGAATACGAAATTAAAAAAAGCCATGCAATTGGCTAAGCGCGGTTTTCAGCCTTTACCGAACTTAGAAGAATTTGAAGCCGAACTGCAGCGATTACGAGCAATTCGCCGGCGGGCTGAAAGAAGAGACAGGAAAGAAGCGACAGTTACCGGAAGGCTCTTTCAATAGCAGCACTTTCCCATATATATACATATATATATATATATATATATATATATATATATATATATATATATATATATATATATATATATATATATATATATATATATATATATATATATATATATATATATATATATATATATATATATATATATATATATATATATATATATATATATATATATATATATATATATATATATATATATATATATATATATATATATATATATATATATATATATATATAGCTCTTCACCATGGAGCGCCCCCATTCATTCATTCACAAAACTTTATTAGCGCCCTGAAGCCCGGTCTTTTCAGACCGAGGCGGGCAGCGTCCACGTCGGCACCGCCAGGCCGAGCCTTATGGCGTCATCGTGGACCCTCTGGACAGCCCGTAGCTGATCTTGATATGAAGAGCTTGTTATGAACTTGTGCCAGTAAAGCCATTTTTCTTCGGGGTCGGCGAGAGTCGCGGGACAGCCCGCCAGCATGTGTCTGATGTCAATGATGCCATCGCACACGTTACATTCTGTCCTAATTTCTCTTTCTGGGTGAATTTTATTTATGAAATACGGAGTGGGGTACGTCCCGGTTTGCAGTAAACGTAGCGTCACTGCCTGAGCCCTGTTCAATTTTACGTGTGGCAGAGGGAATTGCCTACGCCCCAAGTAGTAATATTTAGTTATGTCGTTGTAAGTTAGTAAGTGATCTTTATGTTCCCCGGAATGGTAGTGGGCGTCGGTTCGGTTCTGACCGGCACGGCAAGCAAGTCCTCGTGCCAGGTCGTTCGTCACCTCGTTGAGGTTGGGCCGAGTCTCGTCCACTTGTCCCATATGTGCAGGAAACCATCGGATTTCAGTTTTGATATGGCTTCGACCTTGTCGATAATTTTAGCCGCAGTCCCAGCTACATAGCCTTTGTCAAAGTTCTTAATTGCTGCTTTGGAATCGCTATAGATGAAACACCATTTACGGTTCCTGATGGCTAGAGCAATCGCGGCTTGCTCCGCCACCGTGGAATCCTTAGTGAAGATGGTGATGGCGTCCCGTACCTCGCCCCGGCTGTAGCGCCCCCATAACGTAAAACATTTCCAATATTTTCAATATTTTTTTGTATTTCAATCTCATGACGTCAAATGTGCATAACCGCCGACGCAAGCATCGGGCGGCCACTGGCGGAGTTGTCTAAACAAACTAATCAAACACTCACCTCGTTCATAAGAGGTCAGTTTTGTTTGATGCAAAAATGACTAACATTGCCTTGTCTTAACATTAACATTAGCAATTAACAATAACAGTAACATTACCTTGGCTTCTCTTGTCTGATTGGCTCACAAGAGGCGAGGAGCATGCTCAAGTAGAAAAGGATCGGGAGATCTTGAAAATCGACAACCGGATGAAGAGGGTGGTGCCGGCGTCTGGGATCGGTACGCTTTCCTTTACTTAGCTTGCGGTGGCCGGCGGAAAATCGCGGCAGCATGCAATGGCAGCTTAAGAATGACGCTAAAACTGACCCTTAGCAAACAAGAGTTGGTAGAAGGAGATCGTAAACGTGCCGAAAGTTCTCGGAAACGTTACACGGCCACTACAACAAGCTTTATTATACGCAAATAAACCCATGCTCTCCGGCAAGTGCGAGTAGCCAGTGCCTGAGCAATCAGCGGTAGCCATCTTTTATTCCTTTCGGAACGGGGCAGCTTGCCTCTATTCAGATGAAAATTCAGTTTTGTTCGACATATTAATGGATCTTTAACGCGTACACGTCAGTTTGACGCTGTGGGTTTTGCGGTTTTGTAACGTCGCGTGACAGGCAGGTGAAGTGGCTGCGGCCCGAAACTTTGTGACGAATAACAGAGGGCTAATGGCGAAAATGCGTCGAGTCAGAAATAATTCTATTTGTTCGGTCCAATCATGCATAATAAGTGTGTACACGTCATATCAGATGGGGAGCAATGAAACAATGAATGACGTACACAAGAGCTGACTCCCACTACACTAAACTCATGCAAATATAGCGATGCGCATACTCAGAAGTGTCGGAACTTACTTATTTTTGGGTATCGCATGAGAGAACAGGGCTACATTCGACGCAAACGACTTCAATATTTGAAACAAACATTAGACTGATGACTAGCACGCAACACACCCGTGGAGGAGTTCACTAAGCTGCGCATTTCGTACCGATCTTCATAATTAAAAAAATAAATATATTCTGCAGACTCAACTCCACTTGACATCTACGTAAAGCGAAGCATTCTTAGTGTATCTGGCTCATGAATCATGCGTGTGTGCATAGGAAGAGTTGTTTTGGAGTCATGAATATAAGGAATCAAGAGCATGCAGCACGTTTGTTTATTACGCTTTATCTGCCTTAGTGGGCAGAAATTTCATGGCTATCTGTACTTTTCTTAACTCAGATGGCTCTAAGGCTTGACGAACAGACGTAATTGCTGCTAGTTGCAGCGGAAGCGAGTGTCGAGGTGGCCGAATCAAAAGGCGCCAAAACACGCCGGCTTGCCCGCGAAAAAGGGCGTTCTTTGTCAGTTCTCGACGTATGCGTCCATGGCATAGCGTTTTCAATATCAGGCTTGTGCGCTTGAGGCTTGTGTTCAAATCGTGCTCTCAGAGAATTTTAATACGGTTTATTTAAATACTTCATCTTCATCATCGTCATCGTAATCATCATCAGCCTGATTTAGGCCCACTGCAGGACGAAGGCTGCGATCTCCAATTACCCCTGTCCTGCGCCAAGTGATTCCAAATAGCGCCCGCGAATTTCCTAATTTCATCGCTCCACCTATCCTCTTGTTGTCCTCTACTGCGCTACCCTTCTTTTGGCACCGATTCTGTAACCCTAATGGGCCAACGGTTATCTTACCGGTGCATTACATGACCTGCCCAGCTCGATTTTTTCCCCTTGATGTGAATTATAATATCGTCTATACTCATTTGCTTCTGATCCAAACCACTCTCTTTTTATGTCTCTTAACGTTATGCCTATCAATGTTCGTTCCATCGCTCTTTGCGCGGTCCTTAACTTGTTCTCAAGCTTCGTCGCCAGTCTCCAAGCCTCTGCCCCATATGTCAGCAGTGCTAATATGCACTGATTGTACACCTTCCTTTTCAATGATAGTGGTAAGCTTCGAGTCAGGAGCTGGCAATCTTTGCCGTATGCGATCCAACCCATATTTATTCTTCTGCGAATTTCCTTCTCATGATCAAGGTTCCCTGTGTTTAATTGACCTAGGTAAACATACCCCTGCACAGACTCTAGAGGCCAACTGGCGATCCCGAACTCTTCTTCCTTTGCCCGGCTATTTATCATTATCTTTGTCTTCTGCATATTAATCTTCACCCCACTCATACACTCACCCTGTTAAGGTCCTCAATCATTTGTTGTAATCCGTCTGCATCGTTGCTGAAAAGAACATTGTTATCGGCAAACCGAAGGTTGCTGAGATATTGGCCGTCGATCTTTACTCCCAAGCCTTCCCAGTTTAATAGCTTGGATACTTTTAAGAACGCAGTGAATAGCATTGGAGAGATTGTGTCTCCCTGTCTGACCCCCTTCTTTATATATATCTTCCTGCTTTTCTTGTGTAGAAATAAGGTAGGTGTAGAACCTTTGTGGAGATTTTCCGAGGTATTTACGTAAGCGTTCTGTACTCTTTGATTACATAATGCCTTTATGACTGCTGGTATCTCCACTGAATCAAACGCCTTTTCGTAATTTATGAAAGCCTTATAGAGAGGCTTATTGTACTCTGCGGATTTCTCGATAACCTGGTTGATGATATGGATGTGATCCACTGTAGAGTATCCCTTCCTGAAGCCAGCCTGTTCCCTTGGTTGACTAAAATCCAGTGTTGCCCTTATTTTATTGGATATTATTTTGGTAAATGTTTTATACAATCCTGGGAGTAAGCTAACCGGCCTGTAGTTTTTCAATTCTTTAACGTCTCCATTTTTGTGGATTAGTATAATATTTGCATTCTTCCAGTTTTCTGGGACCCTTGCAGTCGATAGACACTTCCTAAAAGCCTAAAAAGTTTTTCACGCATCATGTCTTCTCCATCTTTGATTAAATTGACTGTTATTCCATCTTCTCCTACCACTCTTCCTCGTTTCATGCCTTGCAAGGCCCTTCTGACCTGATCGCTAGTTATAGGAGTTCCTGTATCTTGTTCATTACTGTTTCTCATTGAGGCATCCTGACTCCTCTGGGTACTGTACAGGTCAGTATAAAAATCTTCCGCTGCTTTTACTATATCATCGAGATTGCTGATGATATTACCATGTTTATCTCTCAATGCATACATCTTGGCTTGTCCTATGCCAAGTTTCTTTCCCACCGATTTCAGGTTGCGTCCATTCTTTACGGTTTCAGTCTTTCTCACGTTATAGTTTCGAATATCCCTTATTTTCACCTTGTTGATCAGTTTTGACAGTTCCGCGAAATCTATCCTGTCTCTTGAGCTGGACAATTTCATTTTTTGTCGTTTTTTTATTACGTCCTTTGTTAATTAGGAGAGCTTGCCACTGGTTGCCTTGGTGCCTTGCCTCCCACTTCAAATATATATAAGGCCGTAATGTTCCATCTGCAAAGTCAACAAAGTCGTTTCAAGTCAGAACCACTAGGTTTAGCCAAATAGATGTGCTAACCATTTACGAAGCAATCATGAAGCCTACATCTGTCGGCACAGGGGCTTAGCCGAGGAGAGGGTGGAGGCACACAGGGCTCGTCCCTCCACTGTTCCTGAAATTTGTGTGTTGACCTTAGTACGGGATTTCATCGAAGCATCACAAGCGAGAGAATCGGGAGCGTTTATGGGTGTTCACATTGCTAATATCGAATATATCAAAATGGCTTTGAGAACAACAGTGATCCAGCGCTTTAGGTGGCACGGCCATTTCGCCGGCCCATTCAGTTGATGGTGAATGAAGTTCCTGCTAAGCAGAGGATGTGCAAAGGGGCTCTTGCAGCCTTGCGGTTCTGGAAGGAGAAGCTAAGCATGGAGCTTCTTCAATGCGCATTTCTCAAGCAAGAGCAAGTAAGCCAGTTAAGTGAAAATGGCTTTGTATAGGAGCGGCAGGGGTAACTTCAGACATTCAAAGCTTATTGCATTTTTTGCACAGTTGATTCTGTTGCCAGGGCGCCCGTGCAAGGTGTTACTCAATTCAATAACTATTTTGGGTGTGATTGGTACCTGAAGGAGCTGGTGAATCAACACAATACCCAGCAGAGTCAGTTAATTTCACTGAGAGAAAAGAAGGCTAGGTGCTTGAAGACATACAAACAGCAGTTGCGGAAGGGGTGACCGTTCGTGGTGTGAAAACATTGTCTCCGTTGATCAGCCTGCCACATTTTAACATAGTATGGGTCTTTGTTCCCGAGTGCATGCATTGTATTTTGCTGGGGATAAAAAGACAGTTCTTAGCTTCATGGTTTGAGTCTTCTGGTGGTGCGTGCTCGTTAAGTCCAGAGCAAAACAAAGTCGACAAGAGGCTTATGGCTGTCAGGCCACCCAGGGATCTGAAAACATTGCCAAGACCAATGAAAGAACGAAAGTGGTGGAAAGCAAAGGAACTGGACAATCGGATATTGCATTATAGCATTCCAGTGCTTGATGGCATTTTTGAGAATCATCTTCAGCACTGGGCATGCTTGGTTGCAGCTTTGCATATTATGCTGCAATGCAAGATAGAAACTTGTGATTTAATTCGAGCTGAGCAACTCTTGCTGGAGTTTCATGTGCGTTCTCAAATGCTTTTTGGCAAGGCATTCATGACATATAACATGTGCCAGCTCACACATACTGTGAAAAGTATTCGTTACTGGGCACCGCTATGGGCACACTACACATATATATTTGAATCTCGGAACGGCAGTCTCAAGGAAGGTGTAAAAGTTGAAAAGTGGATTCTCCATCAGCTGTTCAGGGTTTTGCAAATCAAAAATACTGTAATGGAACTGCTGGGCCTGGCTGTTAACCCTAGTGTGGTGCCATACTGCAGTTATGTTGATGCTAAAGTAACACAGAAAGGCGTAAGCAGCAGTGATGGCACCCGTTTCTTTATTTTTTCCTTTTTTTTGGGGGGGGGGGGGGGGGGGCAGTTTTCAGTATATGCCACCAGCTTGTCAATCGCCTTGTAATCAAGAGATCGCACCACATTCTGTCCAATACAAAAGAATGATGTTAAATGCGTCAGTCCTTACTTATCTTAGTCGTGCAGCCCTCGGACAAGTATTTGCCATTATTGAACAAATCATTTCCAGTGGTGATAGGGCTTACATGTGTGTTAAAAAGCTTAGGTGCAGACCATTAAATATCATTTGGTGACACTAAATCATGTGCAAGTGTTTCACAAAGAGTCGACCACGCTAATTCTGCAGCCTGCGGTTTTAAAAAATGTTAGCGTACTTATCGATTTGGAAAGTGCTGTACACGTATGTGCTCCTCCCAGTACGTTTTCTCTTTAGTCTTTTTGTTTGGCGAGCAGTATGGAAGCAACCATTCTATTTCTTATCCTTTTTATATTTGATATAGGCTGTGAGAAGCACATTAGTAGGATTCCCGGTTTAATGTTCTTTTCCGGATTTTTATTTAATTTTTAAATCCATGCTCATATTCTTTATTTCCTTCTTGTCCTTGTGTTTTCAAGCATCCAGTATGAAATCAGATTCTTTGAGTATGTTTTTAAAATGTAAACTGGAATTTAACTTGTGACCATGTACGCAGCAGCAGTATTGACATGCTTGTGTTCTTGTACACACTAAAGTTTTGTTTGTACAAGCTGCTCTGTGATTTGTAGTTTGTAATGTTGTGCTCCTTGAATCTACGTCAAGCCTATCGGGGCCACTTTGCCCGAATTTACATAAGCATTCTCACGTATATTGTATTTGTGCCTATCTTTTAACGCATCATTCCAAAGTTAAAAGGACCACAAACGACTTTAACATATTCTAAATAACCACATGCATAATGTGCTGTATACTATCACAATTAATTTCGTGGTGATCCTTCTATTTAACTCTATTCTCGTTTCATCATTGCTTCTTTCTGCGCCATGTTTTTGTTTTTTTCTAAGTCCACTAGCTGCAAAAATGTTTCTTGTCGCTGGTGTACAATTGTCCAATAATTTTTTCTAATTCTAGTTAAAATATAAATTAAATTATGGAGTTTTACGTGCCGAAACTAGACCTCTATATGAGGCAAGCCGTAGTGAGAGACTCCGGAAATTTGCTCATCTGGGGTTCATTAAAGTGCACCTAAAGCTACGTACACGGGTGTTTTCGCGTTTCGCCCGCATAGAAATGCGGCCGCCGTGATAATTCTAGTTGTAGTTGCTGTACCTTGTCAAACATTGTGTGCACTGTTAATTTGTATTATGAAGTAGCTCACTGTTCTAATGAATTTTGTGCATTTTGTACATACTGCTTTGCAACATATGTACATAGTATATTCCATGCATATAAATTAATACCTTGTTTCTGTGCCCTTATATCTGAACTCTCCTGTAATTTTGTCCATCTCAATAAATATACCGCTGTGGGAGCAACGGACTTCTTTTGAATGTTTGGTGGTCTTGTTTTATGCACACAGTTAAGTTTATGACTGTGCTGGTGTGCTTTAAATAATTCTAAGAAAACCGTTATCACGCCCTTACTACTAGCTTGCACGGCTGTAACCAATGGCATACATTTCTTGTACATTCGTCAGAAGATGAGTCCTCTTCCTGTAAACTCACTTAGTTTTGCACTAAAAATGACATTTTTTCTAAACATGCACTAGTCAGTTCTCGCACCTAACCTTTCACTTTCTAGAATAAGTAAGCTCATGTTTATGTGAAGGAACATGAACGTGTTTAGGCAGAATATCCAAAAAAGTGACAAAATTACACAAGTTATTAAGTTTACTTGTAGCATTGGGCCTATTTTCATCTAGGCATTTGCTCTACAGGATAAGAAGGATAAAGAGCAAAAAGGCGGGTTACACAAACTTATAGAGCTAACTACATTTTACGCTGTAGCATATATAAAATGATTATCAGCTGGCAATGCTCCAACCAGCTGTCCAATATTGAGATAGCATGCACCCTATCATAAAGATTGTTTTTTAAATCAAGCAAAAATCCTAAGGATTCTTGCTTGATTTCCTAAGGAATCCTAAGGAATCCTAAGACATGCACCAGTTGAAGTACCCTAGCATGGATTTAAGTTCAGAATGCACACGCTTGATTCAGTTGGTTGGAAAGTTATAAAGTCAAGAACTAATTAAAAGGTTCAAGGGATCTAGCATTCTAACCTGAGCTAAAGGGAACTTTAATTAGGCTGCCATGTCAGCAAGAAACATTACAACCAGAATTTTAATTGGAAGAGCAATGTTCCAATGGGTCTAATCGTATTGGAGATGTACAACCAATTGGACATACAGGCATTCCAACTGGAAGAGAAATTGGTAATCACTCTTCTAATGGGTCTCCAATTGCAATCTGTGCGACCAATTGCACTGACAAACATTCCAACTGGAAGAACAAGTGATAAATAGTGGATCATCCCGTATCACCAACTGGAACTGTGAAGTCCAATTGGTTTTTCCAATTCAAATGTGGCATTCCACTTGGCTTCCAACTCATTTCATTCAGGTGCAATTGCTGTCAACTGGTACGACCACTTGGACCAATTCAATTTTTTTGACTGGGCGGGAATCGAACCCGCTTTCTAGAGCCTACCAGCTCAACCAGGTGCACACACCCCTCTCAACACTCTCCTTTAACACTCCCCTCCCAGGAGGATCGCGACACCCCTCAAAAACTTATTCCAGACCAACCCCTTTCCGCTCTTACAAACAGCCATTCATCCTGAAAAAAAAAATACGCTGATCCCATGCACTGTGATAATAGCTTTAAGAAATATTCACTCTTTGCGGAAACGGACGTTACGTGGCCCCAATTTTGATGTTCGGCCCGCAGATGACAGCGCTACACTGCGACCTGCAGGGAGCGGAGAAACTTCGACGTCGCGGTAAACGCAAGACGCGTCCGTGTGTTTTTCGTTTAGAGTTGCACGCCGTGCCGTTGTAGCTATAGGTGCTAGGTGACACGGTGACACTGTATTGCTTGTGTAGTCCCAGCTTCTTTTTTTTTCAATTATTACTTCGCGAATAAGATAGCCATGGCTGACCTAGTCGTTTCTTTGAACATTGTGTGCACCGGAATGCAGCGGACGTGATGCGCATATAAACTTCTTGCCCTGAGGTGTTATATTTTAATTGTGTTGGTTAAGGTATATAACTCTTCGTCGTCTATTGTTCTTAGCTTTTCTTTTTCTGGAGCAAAATGATATTTTACTTAGTTTTAAAAACGCCTGTATTTTGTTTTATCAAGACTTGTACATTAAGAACTTGCTTCACTTGTTCTGCATAGAAAAAAGAACTCTGTGCAATCAAATGGTCACTCTAACCGCTGTCCCTCATGTTCTTGCAATTTTCAAATGTGTTGACAGATTGCCATGAATGTTTAAATATAGTATTGAATTTATAATCTCTCAAAATGAGGCCCACATTTTCACCTTCTATAGAGCGCTCGTTCATGCCCGTCTGTCTGTGGGCGCCTGTCAGTTTCGTCGTAGTATTTTTTTTCCGCAACATCAGCTCGACATGCACCAACAAGTACGAACTCCTTCGTAATGTAACGGTAACAAGAGTCTCGCATCCGGCAACACTGATGCCTTCAGGTAGCATGCGTGGGTTTATTGACCACTTGCCTTCACCCAAAAAGATCACGTTCTCAGAATGCCCGAGGCAGAAAGGATGTTCCACATCCACCGCCAAGGTTTGTGAGTGGTGGCACTGGCTAACACTCCTAGGGTTCCAGTAGGAAACATAAATACCCAAGAAAGCAGATGGTAAAATGGCGCCGCCGTTGCTCGATTGGTAGAGCATCGCACGCGTAATGCGAAGACGTGGGATCGTTCCCCGCCTGCGACAAGTTGTTTTTTCATCCATTTCCATTATTTTGTCATTTATTTAATTCATTTAGTAAGTACAAGTAATTTCCCCCATGTTGTCCTTGGTGTCAGTGTTTGTTGGCTCTTATCATTTCGATAATAAAAATCGGGCCCCTCACTTAACCCCCTCTTCTCGTCTATTCCCTCGTAACATGTGGTTTAATAAATTTGTCTAAATGTGAATTGGTGTACTTCTGCTAATTAGCAGCTTTTCCGTCATCATTTGTTGAAGAAAAAACGTTGAGCCTTAATTAAATAAAACTACGTCGTACAAAGAGCGCTAGCCTATTGAACCTCTGCACGCCACCCCCTCCTTTTGCTGAAAAGAGATATAACCAATTACTTCGTATCGACACCCCAACCCCGCTTTCTTGTAACTCCCCCCCCCCCCCCACCCTAAATCGACACCCTGGATAAACTCCTGAGCGCAACATCTTAACCGCAAAGCTACCACCTCAGGTAAAGCAACATTTCTATACACGTACACACCGTATTTTCCGTCTTATTTTATTTGTTTATTTATTTATTAACAAATAGTGCTGTCTCGTAGGGGAGACATAGCAGGAGTGGGTACATGCATTAGTAAAAACAAATAACATGGGCAGTATAGAAATAGATAACACGGAAGTATTAAAGACAGATCAACAGGTCAAATTGTAAGGCAAGGCAACTGAACAACGAGCTCTTAAATTGGCGATGCGCGAAGTGAGCCGTCCAATCGATTCCAAATTTCAACAGTTAGCGGGAAAAAAGAAAATTTAAAGCAGTCTATATGTGGTTTGAAAGGAACAATATTTAATGGGTGGTTCCGTCGGGTTGCACGTGCGCTTGAGGGCACAAATGAGAAGGGTGCCTGAATGCCAGATGACGTGTGAACGATCTTGTGCAGCATGATGATACGTTCACGTGTGCGCCTATGTTCTAACGTCTGCAAGGTAAAGTGTGCATGTGTGAACAAGGTGAAAAGTTGCGATCGTAGCGTCCGAAGATGAATCGTATTACTTTTTTTTAACTTATTTTAAACGGTCAATGTCACGCGCGTGATGAAGGGACCAAACAGTTGAGGCGTACTCCAGAATCGGTCGAACTAGTGATTTGTAAGCAGTTAATTTACATTCATTCGTGGCATTTTTTAAGGTTCGTTTGAGATAGCCAAGTTTGCGAAGTGCTTTCCCAGAAATGTTATTAATATGAGCATTCCGTTTTAACTTATATGAAAAAATAACGCCCAGGTATCTGAACTCGCTGACATGGGTCAAGTAGTTACCGTCGTTACTGTAAGAGAAATGCAGCGCATTCTTTTCGTCACCGAAAGTCATTGCAACAGTTTTAGTGAAATTAATTTTCATTTGCCATGCGTTACTCCATTCACAGAACAGTGAAAACGCTTTGTTTAGTTCCTGTTGCTCATGGGCGTTAGCAACGTTACGATAAAGCACGCAGTCATCTGCATATAGGCGTAACTTCACTGCCGTGTCACGAATAACATTTGCTAGATCATTAATAAAAATTATAAATGATATCGCCGGCTACGAAGGGCAAGGCATTAATTTTAATGATCATCATCAACAAATTTCCTCCAGCGTGTCCGGGCGGGCCTAGAGCTGTGAGGTGCGGAGCCGGGTTCCGGCCCTGACCTGATGCCACAGGCCAACCTGGGTCGTGATACCACAATTTCCACCCGGGCGGGCCTAGTCACACACACGCGAGCCCTGGCTAAGCTTAGTAAAAACGCCTGGCCCCGCGCTGCGCTCGAGCTTCATAAAGCGGGCCCAGCCAGGGCCCCCGTACAGTGCTCTACCGCAGCATCGCCTATACAAAGCTTTGCTAACCATGACCTCGGAGTAGGCGTGGCATCTGAGATTGCAGCTGAGGAAACTGTTTCGCCTCTTGGGAAACCCGAGAGATGACGCCACTTGTCTAACCAAACTTCCACGGCGCGAATTTCATTTGAGAGCGACGCCATAAGACGTGTTTTCATTGCGCTCAGCCAAAGTCTTGAAGCATTGGAAGACGTGGGCTATGCGAATAGTAGACAGCTGGTCTGGTACGGTCTCATATGCATACTTAACAGAATCTTTAAAAATCACCCGAGGCATGAAGCATAATTCTATCTCTTGAGCTGGGTTTCTTTCGAAGACGATTGCTTTTTGGCTAATGATTTCACTAAGTAAAATGGATCGCTAATTAACTTCAAAGCTAATTATTTTATTACACATATTACAACCTACCAACTTTAGCTGATCACTTCGCAAGTTATATCCACTTGGAACGAACAGGCTCGAGATATGCATTTACAAAGTTTGCGACGAAATGCATTGGTTTTCCAATAATTCTGGAGATTCAGTGCCTAAAGAGAGCTTGCGCTAAAGAAGTATGTAGAACAACAACGCATTTTTAGCGCAAGTTTGACAGCGGTTCTCTCAAAACTGGAGCTAGTTTTAAAATTAATTCGAAGTGCCCAGCTACCTTTGTGAAATCACTGGCTCATAATTGGATTTGTATATTGCAGTTGGTGCGCTAAAGTAGGTCAGTTAAAAAGGTCTTTATTTAAATTTTATTTGGTCAATTACACATTCTATTTTAAGTGTATAAGTAATGTCTGCGTCTTCTAGGTATACAACTCAATGAGTAGATTTGCTTATATATATATATATATATATATATATATATATATATATATATATATATATATATATATATATATATATATATATATATATAAAACAGGCAATTTTTTTAATCGGTTGACATTAAAAAACACCCGATATATAGTCTCCTTTCTATATCCACTGCCTTCAATTCAATTTATTCATGCGACAGCGTAAAATGGCTCATTGAGCGAAAAAGCCGGTGTCGGTAGCAGCGAAGCGGCACCTAAATTCCTATTGGCTTCGACGCCACGCCACGAGCACGCCTGGTCGGAGCAGAGCGTGCGAACACCTGCTGCCTCGATAGCGCGCCAGATGTTGCGTGATGCGAGAGGGCAACACCGCGACACCACGCGGCCCTCGCTCTCGCTCTCGGAAGCTAGCAAGCGGTCCAGTATCTCTCTCTTGCGACCCCAGTAGGCTTGAATAGTGGGCACGCCTGCCGGCCTGCTGATAGCAGCAGAACCTGTAGCCTCTGTGTGACACTTTGTTGAGCTAATTTGGAGGCTGCCCCTTTTCTATTTTCGTGGTTTGTGTGTGTACATGTTACGTAAACTAGACTGAGGATCATTGACCACTGCAGTTTCGTTTTTGCAGTTTCACTTAGAGAATGGCTTCTGCATTTCTGGAGCACAAGCGGCTAAAATAGTAGCCGTGAGAAAGGGACGCTTGCGTGCAAGGATATACCACCAGTGGGCGCTTGACTGGTGGGCGCGTCTCCCGCCCTTGGTCGCCGCTGCTGCTTCCTCGGTCTCTCGCCACCCAGGACGTCGGTGGCACGCGGCGTTGGCACCGCAGGCTGCTGCTGCTTGCTGGCTAGGACAACACGTGCCGCTATGGTACATTAGTCGCAGTGCAAAACCAGAATCACCGTTGAGCGGCGTTTAATTGGGCAGTAATGCTTTCGCATTCACAACTCACAAGAAGTGGTTAGTGCGAATTTTTTTCGCCATCACATCAACACGTGATAGCCGAGGAGCCCCCGGTAAAGGCTATCTCTCGTAAGCTTCACAAAGCACCTGTGAAGGTGCAAAAAATTTTATCGCATTTTGCCTGATGAAATCAGGCAAAATATATAAGCAAAAATACATTTAACGTTGAGATATAAGTCCATGATGTGTTTTGTGGACACAGAAAGAAGAAAAGGAAGAGAAACAAGATCATGTGAAAATACATGCTAGCGGCAAAAAATGTTGGAATAGCAGTACCCACATATGTCGGTGAACCATTTAATTAAAAAGCAATACATGTAGCTTTTAACCTTATTGTTGTCACATATGTGTGTAGAACAGGCATGATGCTGACAGTTCCAGTAGTTTGCAGAGGTGCTTTACAAAATTTTATCATAACTCTAATTTTACCTGTGCTGTTTTTTGTCACCTACTTCAATATTATCATTAGAAGTGTTATTAGAATCTATCAATCTATTTGTCTTTAGGCTGCCATGTTTGACCTTTCACTATAGGTGGGCAATTGTTAAAGGTGGGCCATTACTTGAATACATATTTTTGTGTGTAGTGGCTTCTCGATTGCTAGTCAGTGTAGATGCTCAGATTACCTGAGGCTATAGATTCACTGATGAATTTGCTACCTCTACAATTCACTTTGCACTTTCTTGTGCAACCAGCATGTTAACACTTCCAAGACACGGGGCAACGTTCTCGTTTGATCACATCATGAAATACTTTCAATTTTCTATGACGCATCATCCAAGGTGATGCATTATTGGTGTGAGGTATTGCCCTAAGCTAATTAGGGTCACATGAAAATATATGAATAAAAGTGCTTGACCCAGCCCCAGAAGCGTTGCTTTGGGATACTACTTTATCACCAGACTTTTGTGTTGCCACGTAGTAGTGACGGTGAATAAAAGCAGCAAAACTGTGAGTTTTCACTCTAGTGAACGTCTCGTTAGGACATGGCGCATGCAGTTCCTTTCCCGTCCATATTTCCTTACATAGCGTTTAATATTTGAGCATTCAATCATGTTAAGGAAGCGAGTATCCGCTGTTCTTTTCCAAGCAGTTTCAACCAGTGTGTGTCTAAGTCCTCCTTGAGTTTACCGTTCCTTTTACTTACCGTTCCTAAAATTTTTGTTGATGTAGGAAGACGTAAATTAATAATCCATTAAAAGGTCAATATTACGAATCTTCTGCTTGTAGTTGTTATATTGTGTCAGTACTCTTTGGTCATGCAGAACATTAAACTACAGCTCGCACTTTCAGATGAATTGGGTTTTTCTTGTTGCAGTATCTGAAAGCTGCAGACCGCATAACTCTATTGTAGTGCTCACTACCTAAGCCAAACGCTATGTGCTCGGCTGGGTTTATGTCAAACGTACTTTAGATGTTCAGTACTTACCTTGAAGCCTGGCCGGGCGTATACTTACGGTATTAATTTGCATTCTGGCTGTGCAACCACCCCCCAGCCGCGCCCCCACTTTTCTTTGTTCTTTTTTTCCTGGTGGTGTCGTTTTCTTTCTGACAAAGGTATAAGGTCACCACGGGTGCGTGTCCGCACATTGGAAAGATACGCGAACAGCCTGCTTGTACCGCAACTTGAAGATAACTTTCTTTGAAACAATCTTCATTTGAACGATTTTGCAGCTGTTATCCAAACACAAACCTGTAAAGGTCTGACAACTAACATTGCATAATATGGTTTTCAAAAGTTGGCTTTTTCGCAGTATAGTCGTGTTATGCGGCAACGCATACTAAAAGTGAAAAGGGGCCACTACGCAATGTATTACGAGCTAAAAAAGACACCTGCAAGACACTCAACTGTAAACTCAGCAAAACCAGCTAATGTAATATCGGCCAAAACACCTCGCACGTCCGCGATGAGCTCACACTCAATGAGGATTGCGTTCCAGCTAACCATCGATGTGCGACGTTAAATCTGGAGATAAGGGTGCCTGGCCTTCGATGCAAAGCAGCCTCTCACGAGGCACATATATCCCGTGTCCGATTATGCGGATATACGCACGCATGTTTGCGAGTGGCTTCTCCGAGTTCTGTGGTCACCCTGTGAGACACAAAATGGCATCGACTGATTTAGCCGTAAACAGGTACCTGCGCTACTTGGACACAGCATTACTAGTGTAAAAGCGTCGTTTCGCATTCGGAAAATTAACTTGATAAAGAGAACACCTTGACTTCTGTATGTCTAAATCTGTTGTGCAGCAACAACGAACGCTTTTAGATATTATTAAAGAAATAATTCAACATTTCTAAACGCACGAACCACGCCAACGTCGACTTGACAAACAAAATACATTACCTTCTTTTGGGCCGCACTTTTCGCCCCGAAAGAAGGAGTCTAAATCGCATCAACAACGTCAGGAAGAGCCTCGAATGACTGTGAGCACACTTGTCAAACGTCTCGGTACTCGTACTGTGACCGGAGACTAACACAAACTAAAGAACGCGTTCCAGCCCTTGTTACAGTCACATACACGGGACGCGCAAAGTGGGCGAAACAAGGGCTCAGATCACCACAGCGTCAAACGTCAATTTCGTGATTACACTCGTCGATGACAAAGTTTGTAACTGTTGTACAATCTCCGCAGCCACATCTGAAATAGATCTGAAGGCCTGTCAGAGTGCGTTTATTAGTAGGAGTCTGCAAATGCACGAACATCACCGAACCGAATCGAATAGGGAACGTTCGAATAATTCGATTCACTGAACTAATATCTACTCTTCGATTTTCAAATAGTATATACGAAGAGACACGCGGTGTTAGCGACCTGCGCAGTGCCCCATGAGGCGTGCGCCTCAGAGCCCCTCGTGATCGATGCATCCAAAGCGAGCGTTTCACTTCGTTTTCGACGCAAAAAGGAGCGCCGAGCGCGCCACGGACAAGCCGCCCCGGCTGACGCGGTAGCGGAATTTGTCACATCGAGCACGTCCAGTCGTTGGCCCGATGGCGGGATCACACACGCAGCGCACGAACCGCGTCGGCCGGGGACGCCTCTATCGCCACAAGGTTCGTCCGGGGCGACCGGACCGATTGAAATGCTACGCCGGACAGAGCAGTGCATATTTAGTAGAGTGCGGAAGCATGTGTGAAGATCGGGCCGATTAGCGGCTGGTAAACACGCAGATCGTGCTGGTTACGCGGCGACGAACTTCACGCCGCAACAACAGCCGTCTAAACCGCACTCGTAACCTCGGGACCGATAACTGACGAGCTGCCCGTACGAAAGTATTAGCGGCAAGCATTCAGCAACGACTTGCGGTCCGTTACATCAGCCAGCGGCACACTTTCGCCATGGCGTGTCAATGGCCTAGGCAACGCTGCCTAGGCCATTAGGCCTAATAGCGCTGCCTCATGGGGCGTCGGTGTCTAAAGTTACGGTTTGGTCATCGAGAAAGAAATTCAACAAGAGCGGACAGTCGGCGAAAACTGGCAACAGGAAATGCGTCATGCTAGTATTATCCCTTTCGGCCCTGGTGGTGTCAGAGCAAGACATCACAGAAAATGTCCCACATAATTGATGAAACAAATAATATAGTTTCGCTCGAAAGCGAAAGCATCGGTTGCGATAGCAAATTAGTGCACAGCTATATATGGAGCAAGGATAGTAGTTTTATCGGCCATATAAACTTATAAACAAAGGCATACTAATAAAATTAACAAGCATGCTCTCATGCACGCACAAGCAAACATGAGCACATCTCACTCGATGACCGCGAAAACTCGCTGTCAAAACGCTGGAGTGAGGAAGCGCGGCAGCAGTAGCGAGCGAATGACCTTCGTGTTGCATCTCACATCAACGTGAACTAAGCCGCGAAAGCACAGCGCACGGGTGAGCTCTGTACATGTCGCAGTCGCAGATGGCTTTCAAGATACAGCGGCCCCTGCACGCGCGCGTGGCGGCCCGGGCCGCGTTTTTACAATTGCTAGTAGGTACAGCGGGGCGTGGCGTCTCTCATAGCGTTCGATGTTTCTGCGCCGGCGCGAGTAAGAGCGGGTACGAGAGAGAAAATCTTGGGAGTCTGCCTAGGAACCACGGAAGAGGTTTCTTAACGCGTGTTGCATGCGTTGGTCCCCTAGGCATGCCGACATTGCGGAGTGCGGTCGAGTTCGCTTACGCTCCGCCGCTGGCTGCCCGCACGGTGAGGCAGGGGTACGGACGCCCCATTTGGTGATCGCTGTGTCCGAAGGAGCAAGGTTCTGACTGGTGTTGTATACGTCGCGGGTCGCTTTTTAGTCGCGACGATAGGTTGCATTTTTTATAAGCACTGCTCCAGGAGGGCTCATGTGACCGGCAAACGGAGGCCTCAGGCGAGCACCTGAGGTTGTATTAAATCAGGCGGCACAGGATCTCCAGAGCACCCAAGCGGCAGCGGGGAGATCAAAGCTGGAATTAAGGCGGCCCGTGGGTCGGGTCCGTGGAGGCAGAAACGTGCCAGGCGGTGTTCGCATAAAAAATTGGCTGTCCGCGATAGCGGACAGCCCTCCTGGCAGACGCATACCTCGGCGAGCTGGGGGGACGCTACCAGCGCGCGTAGCGAGCGGACGCATGGGACATCGGCTCCGGCGATTTTCGACCGTGGCGGCGGCCCAACGCGTTTGATCCCGACAATTTTGGACTTGACAGGACCAGCAAGTCAGCCGGCACGCAGGGAGACCACTCCCACTCCGGTGGGCCGATTTGTTGACCTTTTAAGCGTTTTTCCTCCCATCCGCCATAGCGCCGCGACGCAGCCTCAAGGCTGAACGCCGGCGTTCGGCGGCGGGGAGGCCGCTCCAAGCCAACATGGCAAGCGCAAACCAGCAACGCGGCTACGACCCGGAAGGCATGGCATGGACAACTGTGCCGCAGACCAGTCGGGACCAAGCCTGCAACGCTAATGTGATCCGGGCCTTTGAAACAAGAGCCCAGAAACTCCAAGCCTGCGCACAAGGGAAGACCACGTCAGCTCACGGAGGCCACCATGCGCAACCCGACAAGGCACCCGATGAGCGCGCAGCCGGAGGCCCAAGGCAAGTCAAAGCTGCATGGAAACCCAAGTTTCTCTGCAGATTTAGACCAGACGATGTGGTGCTAATCATCAAACCATTAACGGCGACAAGCTTGAAGAACTTACAACACGGTGAGCTAGGCCTATAGCCCTACGACAGCGAGTCGGGGAGGCCGAAGCGGACAACTTTTACTTCACAATATCCCCGGACCAAAACCTGATCATCGTGGGCACGTCGAGCATCCACGCGGCAGACAAACTGGTCGGGGACTTTGCGATAAAAATCCAAGAAGGAGCAGACCTCCATTTGCACGGGTACGTAAAACAGAGCGAAGACAACGTGATTCACGGAGTCATCACAGTGGCCAATCTGGAAACCACCGAGTCCCTGCGAGGGAAGGTGAAAAGCTTTCACGGAGAAAGCACCATCCTGGAGATCCGAAAGTTCGGAACTTCTAACAAAGCCAGAATCACCTTCGAAGGCAAGTACAGGCCCAGAGCTGTACTGTACAACGCGCAAGTCATACCGGTAGCAAGGTACCGCCGCACCATACCAGCGTGTAACTTGTGCGGCACAGTGGGGCATAGGCCAGATACCTGCCCGACACCGAGACAAGAAAACTGCGGACTCTGCGGAACGCTAGCCCCGTTTGTGGAGGGAGTGCGGTCCCCTCACCTGTGCAACCCAAAATGTGCGGTGTGTGGCGGCGAACACGCCACGAACTCCAGAGACTGCACGGCGAAATTTCGCACGAACGCGCAGCAACAACCCAGCAATCAGGAGAAAAGGAGGAGGAAAAAGAAGAAAAAAAACAAGAAGAAGAAGAAGGGAGGAAGCGGGAATCTCCCGCCCCCTCCACCTAGCAGGGAGTCGACTTCTGATCAACCCAAGCAAAAGAAGACCTGGGCCAGCATAGTCCAGAACGGGATGCGGCAGGTGAGTGGGACCGCCTCTCCTCCTCCTCCTCCCAAACCTTCCTCTCCACCCACACCCAACCCAGTAGAAACCGAGTTACGAAACCAGATAGCAGCCCTAAAAGCGCAGATCGCGGTGCTAACGAGCAAACTAGAAAGTGCGCTAGCTAAACCCCAGCCACCTCAGCAAGAGGAGGCGATGGAAAGCGACACAGAATCTAGTCTTGAAAATAAACTAGAAGCTATGATGAGAAGGGTCCAGGAATCCATTCCCACCATAGTCTCACAACAGATAGCGAAAGCGATGACGGTTCGCAAATACGCTACCACGAGGAGACTCCAGACTCCCCGAGCCTACAGGATGCGTAGGGTGATAAGCGAGGACGAGGAGGAAGACCACCAGGAGCAATTTCCCCTCCAGAATAACAACAATCTCCAGATACAACATGGCGAGACAAACTAAAAAGAGTCCCATAACATTAACGCAGTGGAATAGTCGAGGCTTGAAATCGAGGACTAAGAGAGCGGATCTTAGGATGCACCTGTCTACGTACGAGCATACTCCGGCAGTGGTGGCCGTACAGGAACCTGGCGGGAACGTGAGCCTCACAAACTACAAAACGTTCCAACTCGACCCCCTAACGTGCATCTTTGTGCACAAAAACTACACTGCAAATTTGGTAGATCTAGAATTACAAACCAGCTTTTCGCACGTGATGGTGACTCTTCTGCCACTGAAAAAGGAGGATTCGCCGCTACACATCCTGAACGTGTACTGCCCACCTAAAGCAAAAAACGTAACCTTCTCCACACTCCTGAGCAGAGCTATCAGGGTAGCAGGACGAGACCCGTTACTAGTAATGGGAGATTTCAACGCGCAGAGTCCCTCATGGGGCTATCATCGAGAAGACATACGAGGACGGAAGCTAGCGGAGGCGGCGTCCGCGTTAGGTCTAACCCTACACACTGACCCGGCGTGTCCCACGCGGATAGGGAACTCGGTGCAGAGGGACACGTGTCCCGACTTAACCTTCACGAAAAACGCGAGGCGAGTAGAGTGGACGAATACGGAGGAAACTCTCGGTAGTGACCACTGCCTGATCACCATAACGATCCGTACGAAACCCCTTACCAGGCCTACGGGGCACACTATGCTGCCGGACTGGACGAAATTTAGAAAGGAATACGAGGTAAGCTCCATCCAGGAGCAGGGATATCAAGCCTGGACAAAACAGCTGCTGATCAACCTGCGTTCGACGGAAACGCAGGTAAAGCTCTCAGAGGCGGTGACGGACGTGGACACCCACCTCCTCCACCTCTGGGCAGCCAGACGCAGCATGGTCAAAAGATGGCGTAGACAGAAGCATAACCGAAAGCTAAGAGCTCGAATCGCGGCAATCACTAAAGAAGCGGCGGAGTACGCGGCGCAACTCGCGGACGCGAACTGGGTAGATAGGTGCAACGCGGCCGCTGGGCAGATGTCTAGCAAGAACACATGGCGCCTCTTCCGGGCACTCATAGATCCCAACCAGACGCGCACCGAGACGCACAAGCACCTGCAGAGAGCGGTACATGCATTTCAAGGAAATACGGCCCAGCTTGCACTGAAGCTTCGGGACCAGTACCTGACCACAACCCAAGATCCAAGGGGAGACGCTTACAGATACAATGGAGCCCAAAATGCTGAGCTGGACGAACCTTTCAAAATATACGAACTCAAGGCCGCTCTAGCGAGGATGAAACGCGGGACCGCGCCAGGAAGGGACGGGATCTCGGTAAAACTCCTAGCCAATCTGCCGGACCGCGCATACGAATCCCTCCTAGAACACTTTAATTCGATTTGGGTGGGCGAAGCTCCATTTCCCACGGAGTGGAAGACGGCGCTGATAACTTTCATCCCCAAGGCGGGCAAGGCCATAGATACGGATAACCTAAGACCTATTTCTCTCACCTCGTGCGTGGGTAAACTGATGGAACCTATGGTCAGAGACAGACTATCTGAGTACCTAGAAAACAAGCGAGTCTTCGCCGACTCGATGTACGGCTTCAGGCCAAATAAATCGGCTCAGGACATCCTGCTGCAACTCAGCAGGGAGGTACTAAACCCGATCGAACATCCGAACGGGGATAAGATAGTGCTGGCCCTAGATCTAAAGGGAGCCTTCGATAATGTGACACACGAGGCGATCCTCACACACCTATCAGAGACGGGATGCGGCAGGAACGCTTTCGGGTATATAAAACGCTTCCTCACGGACAGACAGGCCTACGTGAGGATCCAGAACGCGGAACACGGCCCCTTTCTATTAGGCACGAGAGGGACGCCACAGGGAGCGGTGCTATCCCCCTTGCTTTTCAACTTGGCAATGAAGAACCTGCCGGTCCACTTGGAGAAAGTCCCGGGTGTGCAACACGCGCTGTACGCGGACGACATCTCCATTTGGGCCACGCAGGGCTCTCTCGGTGAAATGGAGGCCAGCCTGCAGGAGGCGGCCACCGCGGCGAACGAGTACGCGAAAAGATGTGGCCTTCATTGCTCCCCTCAAAAATCCGAATTCGTGCACATTCGCCCCAACAAAAAATGCACAAACAAGATAGAATTGAGACTTGGATCGGAACCGATACCCGAAAGAAAAGAAATTAGAGTCCTAGGTCTTTTCATCCACCAGCGTCGGCTGGCGACGACCACGCTCGACAAACTAAAGAAGGTGGGAGATCAGGTGGGCCGAATGGTCCGCAGAGTCTCGAACAAGAAAGGGGGACTGCGAAGCAAAGACGCCTTGCGGCTGGCCAATGCCTTTGTAACAAGCAGAATCCTGTACTCGACCCCCTATCTCCGCCTCAACAAACACGACCAGAACATCATCGAGGTGATAATACGCAAAATGGCGAAGAAGGCCCTCGACCTCCCGATAACCACGTCTAACCTGAGACTCCAAGGTCTGGGTATGACGAACTCCTTCGATGAACTTAGAGAAGCCCACCTCACAGGTCAATACACGCGATTATCGCAGACGCCGTCAGGACGCCGCCTTTTGGCCCGTCTGCACATAGAACACACGACTCTAACCGAGGAGAGAGTAAGACTCTCTCAGGAATGGCGTTACGCCCTGCACGTAAGACCACTCCCAATTAAGATGTCCAGGGACGACCACGAGGGTAGACGCAGGGCCAGGGCAGAGGCCTTAGCTCACCACTACGGAAGGAAACCCGGGGTATACTACGTGGACGCATCCGGCCCGCACCATGGCGGGTGGTACACGGCGGCAGTGATCCACGAGTCCAAAACGGTGAACGGGCTCACCTTCAAAGCCCGAAGCGTCACTCAAGCAGAGGAAGTCGCCATCGCTTTAGCGGCAAAACACTCCGATTCCAAGACAATCATAACCGACTCGCGAGGGGCGTGTCGGAACGTCCAACAGGGCTGGGTCCCGTACCTGGCCTACCGGCTACTGCAAAATAGCTCGTACGTAGGAGATCCATCCCACCGCTTCATAGTCTGGGCTCCGGCCCACTCGGGGCTAGGAGGAAACGAGGCAGCAGATGCAGCCGCCCGCGCGCTCTCTAACCGGGCAACCTCGTCCCCCGCCACCTCTGAAGAAGCAGCGGAAGCCACGCCGACCTACACTTACAAGGAAATAACACAATTATACAAAGATAGACATAAACTGTACCCCTACCCGTGTAAAGGATTAACGAGAGCGGAGGAACGCCTGTTCCTCCGCCTTGTCACGAACACCATGATGTGCCCGGCCTCGCTAAAGCACTTTGACCCTGCCTTCTCCGGGGAGTGCCCGCACTGTGGGGAGAGATCCTCGGACCTCTACCACATGGTGTGGGCGTGCCCCTCCAACCCTGCTTTTACTCCACACCCAAACCCCACCCGGGAGGACTGGGAGGCGACCCTACTCGCCTGTTGCGACCTGAAAGCCCAAAAGGCGATGGTCGAACGAGCTATGGCGGCAGCGGAAGCCACTGGGGTCCCGTACTAGGGACTCCACCTAGTATTTGTGAGGGGAAAGGCACTAAGCCTGACTCCAGAGCACCCTCCATGTAACTCCCTCTTTTCAGAGGAAATAAACGTTTTCACCACCACCACCGGCGAGCTCCAACCCACGATCCAGTGATGGTTCTAGCTTTGATGTCCCCGTCGCCGCTTTGGTGTCCTGGAGGCGCCGCCAATAATGCAAAATAATGACACGTTCGTCCGTGTCAATAATGCGTCCGTTACGTTTTCAACGACGCTGAAAAAGCATTCATGGACACGCGCCACATCGATAAGAAAGACGGCAGCGGCGTGATCATGGAGCCATATGTTCAGGCCACAGCAATAACGACGACACGGTAAGTTTTGTCGCAGTTCAGCGTGTATATTTCCGAGAACGCTGGTACGATCAGGTAAGACTTAACGCCGCATAGGGCGCACTTGTCCAGAATATTATGACGCCACATAGAGTGACTGAGTGCATGCCACGCGGAATGGGAAGCGCGCATACATTTGCAGATGTGCCTCCACCAGCCTTCAAACCATGCTTCAAACCATAAGCACTTTGCTGCTGCCATGCGTGCGGCTTACTCTGACCCCCCATTCTTCGTGGCATATGATTTTCTTATACCTGCTATGCAGTGGCGTAGCCAGAAATTTCGTTCGTGGGGGGCTCACTTTGCCGCTCGGCCTCCTCCTTACAGAATTAGTCGAGGGATCTATATATATATATATATCATTCAACAACCTTGTTTACATTTTCGTACATATGCAACGACCAGGGGAAAATCTCAATGACGCTTTCCTTTGTTAGAATGTATTGCGCAGGAGCAGCTGTCACCGCTCGTGTATTGCGAGCAATTGCTCCGAAATTATAGTCGCAACAGAGAGCGCATGTAAAAAAGCAGGAGTTCTGCAAAATATACGAGGGCGAGTCCAATGAAAGTGAGCCGATGCGAATATATGATAAACGGGGTACTTTATTTAAATGTAGTCACCATGAGTATTTAGACACTTGTCCTACTAACGAGTCGCATAATTCCCGTCTCATAAAACTCCTTGAGTTGCTGCCTCAAAAATCTGTAAATGACTACACGTCATCTTCCGATACGAATCTGGTTCCCTTGAGCAGTTTTTTTTTTTAATTTTACGAAATGTGGAAGACGCAAGGAAACAGGTCTGGGCTGCATGAGGAATGTTGCAACGTTTCCCACTTGAACTTTGCCAGTTTCGTATTAACCACATCAGCGACGTAGGAACGGGCAATGTTGTGAAGCAACATGTTCCCAATGCTCAATTTTCCACGTCGTTTGTTCTTGATTGCGACACGCAGCCGATCCGACCTTTCACAATACCTGAAACGATTTAGAGTCTCTCCAGGTTTAGAAAATTCGATCAATAATGGCCCCTAACGATCTAAAAAGAAGTCAACACTTTTCCGGCAGAAATGACGGCCTTTGTTTTCCTTGGGAGTGGTGAATTCAAATGCTTCCACTGTAAGCTTTGCCGTAGTGTTTCAGGCTAGTAGCAGCGGCACCATGAGTCATCCTCGGTCACAATTGCAGATAAAATTTCGTCACCCTCATCTGGGGTTCTTTGATGTGCACTTAAATCTAAGTACGCGGGTGTTTTCGCATTTCGCTTCCATCGAAATGCAGCCGCCGTGACAGGGATTCGATCCCACGACCTCGTGCTCAGCAGCCCAACACCATAGCCACTGAGCAACCATGGCCTTTTCAATTGTCTTGGGGATGATTGCACGGTGGCTTTGGCCCGGCCATGGATCGTCTTTGTAACTTTCATGTCCTTCTTTGAACAGTTTGCTACAATGCTTCACAGTGGCCAATGACACGCAATGTTCAACGCATACGGCAGCCATATGGCGAATGATTTCTTTTGGGGAAACATCTTCATTTGTCAAAAACCTCACGACACCAAGCTGTTCAACTTTTGGAGTGTCCATTATGTCACGTAACCCTGTTCAACCCAGTGTATGAGAACATTAAAGAACATTTACCTGACCTCTGCATGTCACTTGTAAATAAGATGCGTATGTGCTACGCGCATGCCTCGAAAATAATGAACCGAACCATTATTGCGCGGGGCGGGTTGTCTCACTTTCATTTGACTCGCCTTCGTACATTAGAAATGCGAAGATACAATGGAATATACATATGTGAAGATACAGCGTGATACAGGGCAAAAATTGGCACTGGAAACAAAGTTCACTGCGCATATACAGAAAACCTCGCAACAAGATGTTTAAATATACGTATAAGTCTCCAATAAATCTACGTACCTAAGAAAAATTTACTATATATAATGCGTCAAACAAGGCAAATAAACAGGTTGCGCAACCACAGATTCACAGATCACAGCACCCCCCCCCCCCTCCACTCCCAAAATGTATCGCGTGCGACAGAAAGCGGCGCGCTTCCTCCCCGCTTTTCTCCCTTGCGCACACAAGCGAACGCGTTGCAATGCGTCGAGTCCCCGCAATGCTGGCGGCGAGCGACTATGCATTGTTTCTTTTTCTCGTCTGCTAGCCAGAAAGCGTCCAAAGCTCTGCCAGGTGAAAGGCAGTCGGCCAGAGAAAAACGAACGCGCATCCGAGTGCGCCGCGCGGTTGTCGATGCAGCACGAGAAAAACGCATGCGCTCTGGCTGGATTGGCAGCCCGCGGGTTGCGAGAACAAAAAAAAATGAGAAAGAGGCTTAATGTATCCTCGCGAATAAAAGTCTAGGTAGAAAAATAAATAAGAACTTAGTTACAATGGTGGCTTTAGTGTCTTGACATGGATGCTTTGGCGCAGGTCAAAAAAAAATTCATATTCTTTTCTGTGACCTGATGGCACAAATGAACCACCACAACGCTTTGTCTCATCGGACCTCGCTGCGTGCTTTGTCAACTTGTCTGATAGTATGTTGATTTGGCTTGTCTCGTTGTATGGCCCTATGTACTACTTTAGAAAGGTCGATGCACCATTGGCGTCAAATCTTTACAATAGCATTAAACCCACAAAATTCCGGAATCGAAAATCTAAAGCACGACTTTGGAAATGTCAATGCACCTTTCGCATCAAAATGTTATGAGAACTTTATACCCACAAAGTTTCAGAATTGAAATCCAAGCGCTCGGTAGATTCCGCGGCCTCCACGAGATGCCGAGACGAGCCCGCTCGCCATCAAAACGCCCTTGAAATTTTGTGCTCGGTGGGGCTCCTTGCGTTACGGTATGTGACTCCCGATGCATGGGCGTTTCCGCGAAATCCAGCCCGATTTCGCTATGTTCGCGCTAAAAAGTCTTTTCGAGCATTAATTCAGGACATTCTAGACAAACTCGAGCATGGTTTCCGGCGCCGGGAGTTGTTTAGGTCGGCGGCGCATGACAGCACGAATAAATGTCGGGGGGGGGGTGAGCTCAAGCCCCATAAGCCCCCCCCCTACCCCTGGCTACGCCCCTGCTGCTATGCGTGAAGTAAAAGCGCGTGGCCAACGCGTAATTGTCTCGTCTCTTATTGGTATAAAGCGCAGATCAATGGGGAAACTACTAAAACACTGAGCTTGCTTGCAACGATTCTTCAGTTATGAAAAAAAAACTAATTTCTGATTGCTTCAGCGCACGGCAGGTCTGTAATGCGGCGAATCATTCAGTGTATTTCAGTGAAGCGAGTGAGAGTTTGCGCTCATACGCAGCGTAAGCAACGCGTTATTGTAAAAACTGTAAACCTCACTCGGCCACGCTTCTGGCCTTTATTATCTCAGGTGCTCATCTGAGGCTTCCGCGCTGAAGCATACAGTGTGTTGCAGTGAAGCGAAAAGAGAATTTGTTACAAAAACTGGATACCCCACGGAGCCACGGTTGTTGCCTTCATTACTATCTCAAGTGCGCACCTGAGGCCTTCGACTGCCAGTATTATTATTCTTCTCGCTTGCTTTACAGTGTCACCGCAGTACATATAAGTATTGCGGAGAAGCTTATTAAAGCACATTCACCATCATGAAATGCGTTTCTTTTTGTACGTCTTTTTATACTCTAATTCGTGAAGTAGGCTTGATGGCACAATAACAACGTGCAGGTCTACTGTTGCTCATGAAGACAACGCTCTGCAACGTTATACGTTTGGATGAAAGCATTTTCCTTAACCACCCTTCTGCACGCACATGCAATGAACTCAAGCTTACTTCAGCATGTCTTGAGAATTAAGAACAAATTAAGAAGTGATCCCCTGTCAGTACACCGTTTCTTTTAGGCTAGCTGAGTGATCTCCGAGTTATAAGACCAAGTGTAGAAACAATATGCTACCATGACGTGGATAACCTCTCCATTTGCTTTGTTTTGTCAGGCGGTTTCTCTGACGTCTCTCGTTAGCGTACCAGATGTGGGTCAAATATTTCCGCTTGCGCTCGTAACCGCAAGGCATTATAGAATCCTCTACACTTTTTCAGATTATATGCCTTTTTTGAAAAAAGCATTGGTTTCAAAAAGTTGTGTCTAAACAATACCAATAAAACCAAGACTTGTTCGTATATTTAAAAGATGAGGAATCATTTCTGAAGACTGCGCTGCTGTTTCTGCTTCCATTTCATGGACGCTTTTTTTGCGTCATTTGTGATCTGGTAGATATTGTTCTTGTTTTTTCTTTAGGGGGGAGAGAGAGCGGTTATACGCATTTCATGATGGTGAATGTACTTTGAAAAGCTTCTCCAGAATACTTGTATGTACTGCAGTGAAATTGTATAGCAAGCGAAAAGAAAAAAATGGCTGTGGCTTAGGTAAGGTTAAGCCCAGGATGCGAAGCATACTAGCCTTTATTTTAGTTGTTGAACCACTGTTTAGCCTGGTGAACTGCTGTTGCTTGGCTATATTTGGTTCGGCTAGACGAAGAAACAACTCATGCATTACTTCTTCGCCTTCAAGAGTGGAACGCGACAGCGTTCCCGTCGACCCGCCAAGGGGTGTAAGACAATGGGCTACAGGGCAGCGACTACGCGCCCCGCATTGGACGCGGTGAGCGTCGAGCAAAGCAGCGTTCGGCGCGGCAACGAAATGTGCGCCTGAGCAAGAGACGCACGCCTTAGAAACAGCGCGTTTCTAAGGCAACACCGCATTCACTAGAGGCGCTTTTGTACCGCTTTGAAGCGTTGTACTCGTGGCTCAGTGGTAGCGTCTCCGTCCCACACTCCGGAGACCCTGGTTCGATTCCCACCCAGCCCGTCTTGCAAGAGTTGAGCCAAAGCCACTTCTCCTCTGTCGTGACGTCACGGTGTCACGTGATTTCATGGTCACCGCCGCGCCTGAGGAGCTGGGTTGAGCCCTCGTAATATGCTTCGCATAAAATAATACCGGCAAGTGGAGGCCTCAGGTGCGCATCTGTAATAATGAAGACTACAATCGTGGCCCAGTGAGGCTTCCAGCTTTTATAACATGTTACTTACACTTAGTATCCGTGCAAAATTTTTCTTCACATCACTGAAACACACTGTATGCTTCAGCGCGAACGCCTAAGGTGAGCACCTGAGAAAATAAAGGGTGGAAGCGTGGCCAAGTGAAGTTTAGTTTTTATAATAACGTGTTGCTTAAACTGCGTATGCGCGAAAATTCTCACTCGCTTCACTGCAATGCACTGAAAGCTTTGCTACGTTACACAAGTGCTGTGCGTTGAAGCCATCAAAAATTGCCGTTTTGCCATTTTCTTTTTTTCCTAACTGAAGAATCGTAGCAAGCTTGGTGTTTTAGCAGAGTTTCCCGCTTGGCCTACGCTTTATTCCAAAAGAGACGAGACAATTATGCGTTAGCCACGCGCTTTTCCTTCACGCATAGCGGGTATAAGAAAATCATATCCCAGGAAGATTGGGGGGTCAGAGTTAAGCCACACGCGCGGCAGCAGGAGAGTGCTTATGGTTTGAAGCATGCTTTGAAGGCTCGTGGACGCGATCTGCAAATATATGTGCGCTTCTCATTCCGCGTGGCATGCACTCATTCACTCTGTGTGGTGTCGAATTATTTTGGACGAGTGCACGCTCTGCGTACCGTATGCGGCGTGGTCTTACCTGGTCGTACAAGCGTTTTCGGAAATATGCACTCTAAACTGCAACAAAAAGTTACCTCGTTGTCGTCATTGTTGCGGCCTACACACATGATGGTGATGATGATGATGCAGAATCAATTAATAGCACAAGCCCACTACGGGGTATAGGCCACGAATCGAGTGGTAATATGATTAAAACTTAAAATCAGTTAGTTAACAGATAACACAAAAAAGAAAATGAATGAATATTCTAAAATGAGAAATAAATTATTCATAAATGAAGTAAAGTAGTGTTTAATACGATAGTCAGCCTTGCCTTGATAGGAGTAGTAACAAGAACCTAATACTGAAATACAAAAAGTAAAGGATATACTTAAACATGAGCAAGTTAAGTTTTGAATAATGATATTAATGTTTTATCTGTGAATTTGTGTTTTTACTTTTTGAATGATCTAAAATGAAATACAAGTAAATCATATATAGAAACTACGAAATATTAATAAGAAAGTCTTTTTGTGTCACATAGGAAATTAAAGATGGCTAGGCAAACGTTCCAGTGGCTGTATCCTAATACCGTTGCTCCAAGAAAGAGTATAGCAGTACTGCTTAAATGCAGTCCTATAGATTTCGAAGCGCAATTTCTAGACATCGTTTTCGATGCCAGAAAAGCGCCACCCGACAATGAAAAATGAGGGATAGATTCCGACTCATTGCAGAGGTAGCATAAAGGGAATACCGCCAGGTCAAATCAGTGCGAGTAGAAATTAAGTGTTGCAATACGGCGAAGCAGCTTTGTAAATGATACTTCGAATTGCCGGTCAGAACAACATTGTCAGTTTCAAGAATAATTCAGATGCATGAAATCTGTAGATTTTGCTAATGACAAGCTTTTTTTTTTTGTCTTTGGTCAAAGAAAACTGCCTATATCTGGCTGCAGTGATGTGCGTAGCTGCCGACAGCACAGACATCACCGGACCTGTTAAAGAAGCTGATTCTAAGGAATCGGCTATTTCATGGCTGTCTTGTTCCGCTGCCTTCTTCCTTTTCGATGTGGCGCGTGTCCACGTTACGCATGAATGCTTTTTCAGCGTCAGTGAAAAGAGAGCGACGCGGCTTTCGGAAGCGAGGCGTGACGTTGTCAAAGGCCTGCACACAACCCTTGCGCAACGTTGCACAGGCATTTCTTGGAAGCATTTCAGGTGCTTCACGCGCCTCGGATACAACACAATGCAAGCGATGCGTGTTCCCATCGCCAAATGGGTGTTGGTGCCCAGTAATGCATCGCATTCACCGCGGCGACAGCCCAGCGTCGGAGCGTAAACAAACTTAAATCTCGGAGGCAACGTCGGAGGCCGCGTCCCTCGGTGCCGCCACGCTAGCGGAAGTGGCCTGTGGCGAGAGCCAATAGGCGCGCAGCTCTGACCCCCACCCCGCTCCCGGAGCCCAGGGGATGTTTTCCTTATGTGCGCCCTGGCCACTCAGAGTATGTAGAACGCGCACCCCCTCCCTCCCCTCCCCCTAGAGCCTTGCGCGCGACGGACGACGGCGCGCGTCCTCCCTGCTTTCCTCGCTTGCGTGCGCGAGATTATTGAGCCCCGATTACCGGCTCATCCTCGTACGCGTTCACTCGAACATACAGCACAAGGCGCGCGGCGACGATTTTATCGCCTTCGCACGAAACCTCACGACCACGCCGACCGCAGAAATGCACTTGGAGTGTCCATATAACTGATATCGCAAGAAAAGTTAAGCTTTTGACGTGAAGCCAGCATAGTCCTGAGGCAATAACCATAAGTTTAGGTCGAATGGACCAAAACAACCATTGTTCTGTGGGAAAATCAAACTAAGAAAATCAATAGTAGCAGTCACGCCCTCTGTTTCACCTTAGGACGTCGTCAGGGTCAGTTTGCACATCTGGCTTCATAATTTCTTTTACAATAAAGATATGCTGAAGAAAAAAATATGTGTAAAATGATTTTCGCAACTCATATAATGGCTCATTTTGCGGTGTGCAAATCTGATGGCATCAGGGCTCAGTGACTGTAAAATTGAAATTGCGAGTAGTCGATTCATTTTTTTTTTTTCGTCTTTCGTCGATCCGAGCATCCGACGCGATTTCTTTGCCGGCAGGGAGACTGTATCCTTGCAACCCTCGAAACCGAGATGTCGGTCCGCTTCAGGTCATCCTCAGGTCAAAAGCTCTTCTGTGTTGAATTTGTAAGAATCTTGGCTACTGGTTCATTATATAAAGTTAATTTATCAACCTCCTTCAGAGGCCCCCTGCATGCTGATAATTACATCGAAGCTCGAAACAACATCGCAAAAGACTCTGCCCTAATCAATGACATACAATACTTATTTTGCTAACGGAATCGCTAAGATGTCAGAACAGCTCGTAAAGCAGTTGATGAATTCAAGGCACAAAAATGATATACAGGGTCTCTGTCCCACCTATCATGCGCCAAGATTTAAAAATATGCAAATGCCACGTAGCTGGACAGAACCAACGTAATGTTGTTTGCCATCACTTGGAGATACTCAGACTATGTTTTGCATTCTGCCTAATTTCATACTTATCCTTAATTAACTTTTCAAATGTTATAATTAGATGAAAAGTGTCAATGACAAAATTGCAGAGCTACACAAAAAACTCCCGATAAAGCTTCCTGTTCAATATGCGATAAGCATTTTTCCAAGCATGAAAGAAGTCCGTGAATACACACAAAATTGCCACACCACTGGCTACTCGAGGCACTTTGCGTGTATTTGAGCGCTTCTGTTGTGCTTGTAAAGAAGCCTGTGTGTTTAGATGCACAGGATCATCATATACAATATGCCTTCCTAGTGAATTACCTCGTTTATGTGAGATGCGATATGCTGGAAAGTTTATGAGCTTCTCGCATTCATGTTAAGCACCGCTATCAATTGAAACTACTGGTTTTCCATGGTTCCCTTTTGCTATTGTTTCTTCCTGTTTATCTTATTATCCTAATAGGCTTACATTACTTTCTCGCATAATTTTTCTTTCTTTTTCTATTTATAACTAAGTTGTCTACCCTCGGTAATGCCTATTGGGCCCCGAGGGTATAATAGATAAAGATCCGGTGTTTGCATTTTGTCCGGTGCCGGCCAATCATGCAACCTTAATAAGTACTATATTTTGTTTGCATATCCTTCGGTATTGCCAAATCGGTCTTCTTAATTCACTCTACTTCCGAGATCATCCCACACTTTTTGCAGAACAAACCTCATCAAAACATTGTCATGTCCTTCAGCGTGATCTTGCTGATCTTGGCTTCGAATAGGCAAAGAAATGCTCAACATTTAACTTGTTGTTCTGCATTATTAACCATTCCATATGCCTTGCATCAATTGAGTGTGTGAAGTTCAGCGTAGTCGTTGCTAGCGCCTATCTCAGTACAAAACAGCTGGCACACAAATCCACACTAAAACCACTCTACAGTTCTTACGATATCAATATAAAAAAGAACAGCAAAGGATCCAGCACGCTACCCAGCTACCATAGGTGTTGCTGCGAAACAGTTTAGTATTTTCCACCTATTTCAACAAAACCGGTTTTCAGTTAAATATGCATCAATCTATATCTGCTAACACAAGGCCTGAATAAAGAAAAGGTTCACATGAGCATTTCCTTGTCCCTTGTGTTAGCGCTGTTTTGATTATAACTAAGAAACGCACACCCAACTAGCCCAATTCACAGTTATAATCTATATTTCAGGCAAGTCAAGATTCCCAGGTTTAAATATTAAGCAGTTGTGATGTAGAAAGTCTAATGGTTTGGTAAAACAGAGAGAACATACGCTGTTAAGCCGTTGTTGTAGAGATGATGCCAGTGTGTGGACTTCTGCAATTAACCGAGTGACTTTTGAGTGGCCTCTTCAGAACCCATGCTAGAAGCTTGTAGGAATGCTAGTCTAGGAATTTTGATTTTTTTTGACATGCTCCCAATGTTTACAGCGTAGGGCAATTGGACGGAAGTTACTTGCTAGTTGCTCCCCCCCTTTTTTTTTTGCGGGAACTACTCAGACTATCCTTCAGTCATCAGGGAGTTGCTAGCAAGGAAAGAAAATGATTTCTAGAAATTTAGCAACTGCCTCAGTGCAATGCCACATAAAACATGAATGTTGTCAGGGCTGCAAGGTTTCTTTCAGTTTCTCAAGCCAAAAGTAGCTACAGAAGTAGGTACTAATCACTTGTACTAAAAGATGCAACCCTGTCAGACGTAAGTTAGCCAGATAACAGCACCATCAATCCTAACGCCAAGCTGGAATCGCCTCAGTAAAGGCACATGAACTCACTGCCATCTAAAGAGTTCATGGTGGCTGCCAATTATAAGAAAATGGTGGTGCATCTGCTTGCGGTGGAAAGGAAGGACATTATACTTCCTGCATTTCCAGGCACCCAGCAATGGCAACAGCATAGCAAGCAACATATTTCTAAAGCAGTATATTTCAGCAAGAACAGGAAAATGCCCTGAAATGACTGGAACTTTGTGCTTCCACCATGAGAGCTCATGTTTTTCAGATGGCTTGTCTTCAGTAATCCTTTTTTTAGGAACGCCTTCAATGTGGTTCCTTCTATGCAATTCTCACCTGAACCAGTCATATTACAGACAGGCGCTATGCGCTAGGGATGTTAGCTCACCCATCTGCTTCGCACCAATCAATACCTGTTCTGCTGCGTCTAATCTCATGCTAACCCTATACCACTCAGAGAGAGCTGAGATTCTTCGGTACAATTTGTAGTAGCTGGAGAAGAGAGAGGGCTCCAGCACAGCGGGTGTGAAATAATGAAATAATGAACAGAAGCCTCGTTTCAGTTTATTTAAGGTGTGCCTTTTTTGAAGTTTTTCCCTCAGTAGTGACTACCTAAAAGATCATGTAGAAAGTGCACACAAGCTCTTGGTGACGCAATGCTGTCACATTTGTGTAATACACAAAGAAATATAGTAAAATCACTGTTTATTATTGCAAATCATTAGAGGGTTTATATATATATATATGTATATACAAAAAATTGTGACTAGATTCACTGTCTTGGAAGAGGACGGCTTGCAGGGGACCCGCATCCCTCATCACTTGTGGTTGTAGTGTTGCGCTGCTTTTTTCTTGCGTGCCGAGAGCATGTCGTAGAACGGGTTGTGGCTGATGCTCTGGCTGCAATGACACAAAAAGGTGGAGTGCAAAGTCAAGCATAAGGAACTCCTGGTTGACATTTGCAACATAGTAGTACTCATAGGCTTTCAGAGCATCAGTGGAATGTTTTCACACATCCCTTCTCGCAGATTATTAGCAATGCTGACTATGTGCAAGCAGTTTGCAGAGTTCACTGCATGACCATGAAATTCAGCAAGTAGGTACCGGCAGATAGAACTTTATATGCTTGCCTAATCTGGTGTCCATGACAGCTACTGCAAAACATACCTCTCATCCCTTACTATTTCAGTACCTTAATTTACATTTGCTTTGCCATATTTAAACTTACATAAGGTAAACAGCCAATCATGTAGACAAAAGCCACAAGAAATGCCACAATTTAATATGCCAAAAGAGCCATGTGTCATAGCACTCTTGTTGCCACAGTACAAAAGCATTTCAGCGTGACAGCAGTTAGCCTGAAAAAAAGCATCTAACAAACTTCGGATTTTTAATGGCAAATCATTGTAGAAAACTATTCGCATGCAATAGCATAGAGCCTGAAAGCAGCTCTAGAAATTAGGAATTTTTCGTAATTTTTCTTACCTATACTTCACTGATTCTACCTTCATTACATCAAAAAATCAGATAATTCGGGCTTGTCCTCTGGTCCTGGCAGGCGTATGCATTACTTAATGGAATCAAACTTTCATTAATTCGGACGTATCTGGCCACATACTGGTTAACTCGGACAACTGTCAGCAATCGCAGAATGACACAAAACAGCAAAAATGGTACTAGCGTCCAACCAAAACGAAGTGGCATAGTCTGCATTGCCATGTCATAAGTGGAAATCGTACATGAACAACAGGAAAGTTTGAGTGCTTCGCGCCTGTTTGTAGCTTTGTAGCCTTTATGCTTGCATTGACCGCCAAGCACAACAATGTGTTGGCCACGTGCCTTCAGAACTGTGTCGTCGCCATCCATGATTGCACTCACAACAACCAAGCTTTAGCCGGCAGTGGTTGCGGCAAACAGTAGGTTCCTTTTTACTCTAATGCGTTGGCCAGCAACCTCATAACTGCACGGCTGCCATCCATGATCGTGTCAATAGTGACCGCTGTTTCGTCCACAGCGGTTGCGACAAACAACATTGTTGCTGCAACAAGTGCATGAATGTGTACACAATGTCACAAGCACAGCAGAAACTGTCGAGAATGGAATGTGATGGAGAGGATCGTGATGGACAGACGTTCTGTTGGCAACGAGCGCACTGGCGAAAAAATAATCTAGATGTGCACGTGGTAGAGAAAGGCACGCCACAGATGAATACGCGTGCCACGGCCACACTGAGAAGCAAGTCGTGTGGCCTTCATCACTGCTAGCACTTACCGGTCATGAGATGATAAGAATTGCAATTTCTGCAGTGCTTTGCACAAGATAGAAACGGGGTTTATTCATTTAGTAAATAAAAGCGTATTGATGTAGTAAGCATTTGTTTATTATTTTATTGATACCCTCAGTAATTCGACATTAGGTTAATTCCAGCATTTTTTTCTGCCCCATGAAATCCGAACTAACAAGGCTATACTACGAATGGCATTTTTCAAAATTTTTGGCCACACATAATTGTTTAACGAACAGACTTGCATTCAGCAGAAACAGGGTGCAACTATATAAGCAAATTATGTGAGTAAAGCTCTTGGTAGATGGCTACAACCACATTCTTTGCAACACAAAGTGAAAGGCTATATGTATATGTGCAGTTGATGCAATACGAGTAGCAATGCACTGCCCGTGGTCGAACACGCTCCAAGACTGCACCATAACACCGACATATGAGAACTTGGAGAAGTAAAAGCCACATCAAGTAGTGGTATTTATCAGACAAATTTTTCATATGTTGAAGCCATCATGCAATTTCGGAGCCCATTCAACCACCGGCAGTGTGTTGCAGCTCATATCGCAGGCGACTCTACAAGCAGCGCTACATAAATGAAAGCTTCCCAACAAGCCAGATGGCGAGTATGTGGGATGTAGCCACAGATGAAAGTACTACTGACCGGAGGCACTGTATCCACTGGTCCTTTTCCTCGGGTGTGGCAGCCGACATGCGGTACACTGTATGCTTGCCTTCGACCACCTTGCCTTCCGAGTCGGTCTTGCATGCCTTGATCAGCTCGCTGCCCACCGAGAAGAGCTCAAAGCAGTTGGGCTTGTGCCTGTCCTGGACCTCCTTCACTTGCACATTCTCCAGTGGGATGATGCCGCGAGGCTCTTTGTCCTGTGTGAAGACAAAGGCAGGGCTTAGCACACTACTAATGAAGTATAGGGGAGGGAGCAGAGACAACGTGTAATTGGTGGTACCTAAAGACAGTATAGCCATATTAAATTCGCCTTTACTACTGTTTCAACTGCTCTGTTCAAGCACAGTTATCTTACATCTACCTGCTCATTGTCCCAAAAATGGTGCATCGTGATAGCCGAAATTTTCCCATTTTATATGCAGTTACATACGGCTGCCAAACAACCATAGAACTGTGCCCATATAAATCAAGGCAAGTAGGAAAGAAGCTAATAATATATAAACGTGACCACAGCCTACATAGGAATGGGCTCTATAACAAATGAATGAAGAGTAAAAATATACCTTGTATTTTGTGACTGCACAGGCTTGTACCAGGTAGTACTTTACAACAGGGCATTAAACGACCTCATTGCTTTTTTTCTATATGACCAGCAGCTTAAAGGTGGCTGGCTTATAAGCAGGTCTGCTTAGACCTTGGCCCTTTCTTTTTAAAGCAAAGATTTCTTCGCCTCTTTCTTCGACTTTCCCGTCACTCCTGTCTTTCCGAACAGCTTTGAATATGTGTAAAGTAATGACGCCATCATTGTATTCTTGTCATCTCAGCTGGCTACAAGCTAGTCTTGCAAGTTTGGCTGGTACTGGACATAGTGCAAACAAACACTAGATATAGTGCAAATCAAGGTGGCCTGCAGTGGCAAATGATGCACATAAGGGAGGACGTGAGCAGCAACACCAACATGCCATCACTTCATCGCCTTGATGCCATTATCATTCCTTCATTGTCATGTTACCGTCATCCTTCCACCACCTCCACTCTGCCACTGCCGATGCATTGTCATGTCAGGTGTTGTCAGCCCATCACCCTCTTCAACCCGTCATCATCATACCATCATCGTCATGAAATTATCATTGTGTCTGTCACAGTCACGCACGCCATCGTGATCATTCTGCCATTATATCGTAGTAATCCCAATGTCATCATACTACTGTCATCATGTCATCACTTTCATTCTGTCATTGTTATTCCACCTATATCCCAATTATTGTTATGCTGTGGTCAACACGCCTTCGTCATAGTCATCTTCATTAAATTGTCATGCCCTTGTGTCATGCTGTCACCGTCAAACCATTGCAACCATTTTAGTATTGTCATTCTGTCATCATTGTCATTCCATCAGCATTAGTCCAGCATTGGCAGCATATTGTCATCAGACCGTCATCTTCATCCAATGATCATGTCATTGTGGTTGTTCCATCATAGTCATTTTGTCGTAGTGATTCCAAGTGTCGCCCTGCCATTGTCATCATGCAGTCATCTTTATGTTCACATGGTTCCATGGTCACTCCAGCATCATCATGCCTTTCTCATCATGCCATTGTTTTCATGCCATCGAAGTCGTTCCATCATCGTCATTCCTTTGCCATCATGTGGCACGTGCAAGATCCAGCACAAGTTTCAATTGAGCAAGCCTGTTATTAGTGAAATTGTGTCCAACTGGATATGTGGCATCTGCTTGCAAACTGTCACTAATCAAGAACAGCGTTTTTCACTAAGACTAATAAAAGCTTTACTTAAACCATTTGCCAGTTTGTGGGATCTTCCAATTTTTCTTTTCAAGAGATGTTTCCTCATTTGATGTGATTGGCAACTGAGACTGGTAATTCTGTACCTCTGGTGGCTGGTACATACTTTTTACGGCACAAAATTAAAATAGGAAAAGAATATTCTAAGCTAAATACATCTCCCAAGAAGAATACATCTCTCTAAAGTAGTCGCAGTTCCCACCGGAAAAGCGAAGCACCGATTTCAACAGCAAATTAGTAGATAGCTGTACGAAGTAAGAATAGTAGTTTGCTGTATAAAATTGCAAACATTCACAATTCACTAACTAAATTAACAATGATAGAATGCATAAGCATCACTCAACAAAGATGTAAAAAGAAACAGGCACACGGAGACAAAGCGGTTTGTGTGTCTGCTTCTTTCAATGTTTTTGTTCAGTCGCACTTATACATTATATCATGGATTCACACCAACTAGCCCATCAACATATTTTAACTAAATTAACGAGCATGGTGTCATGCACGCACAGGTAAACATGAGCACACACCACTGGATGACAGCAGAAACTGTCTGAAAACGCTGGAGTTAGGGATCGCGGCAGCAGCCGTGAGCCAATTGACCTCCATGCATCTTTCGCTTAAATGCGTACGAAACGTCAAAAGCACAGCGCATACGAAGCTACCGGCACTATGTGCACTATGCAAACATTCCACATCGCTTTGAAGATGAGGCCCGCGCGGGTGCGCACTTTAGTCACGTCGCAGACCGCTTTCAAGATACGAGCGCTGGCAATGCGTTCCTACAGCGTCCGCCAAACGCGTCCACGATTCACGTGGCCAACGCCGTAGTAGGCGCTGCAGTTGTCTCTCCACTCCTAAGAGGACTTCGAGGCAACGTAGTAGTCGCCGGAGAAGAACGTCCCTCCTCCTTAGCCTCAGCCCCCTGCCTCGCACGCCAAAGAAGAGGGAACGCATCTGGGCCGCGTTCCTCACTCGCGCACGTGAGATTTAACCGCGTTCGCCAGCTCACTCTCACACATGTTCACTCATACGGAACCTCACAGCAACGGCAGAAATGTGCCTGGAGTGTCCATATAATTTCTATCGCAATAAAACTATACGACATTGCAGAATCAGTGATCAAAGGCCAGTAAAACCTCAAAATAGTGCTTGCCTGAGCTAGTTGGGTGCACAGAGTAACAAAACGTTTCTAGCAGAAAGCACCGACAAGTTGCGGTCTATTTTGTTCTTGTCAGTGTACACTGACGTTAGTTACACTGAAAACCTTTGATACCAGTAATGCCGTTATATTTTCTTCGTGAAAAGGTATGTCATCTTGATGCACTCCACCCTCTAATACTTCTGGTGCATTACAGTGCTACACAAACTGCACTTTCATTATTACAATGGTCCTAATGTCTGCACGCCGCCATGCTGCACGACTACAATGTATAGAGACTTAAAATTGCAGAAAAAGTTTTTGCACTTACTGCTGCTTTGTTCCTGCTCAAATTTTGCAGACGGATTGCATTTCATGGCTTGGATTGTTCAATGTAGAACTTGGCACTGCCACATTTCTTATTTTCAAGAAAACAAATGCCAAGTTGCTTTCAATTGTGACTCCCAGATGCAACCCCAAGCGATTAATGGAAACCATCTGGAATGTTATGATTTGCTGTACTGAAGGCACCGGAAGTGACATAGGTACCAAGTCTTAGACATCCCTCACTGCGAAGAGCGCCCAGGAAGGCAAATTTACACTCTCTTGACAAAGCATGCAAGTGGCAGCGCAAAGTGTTATACTGAATGAGCCGGTACACAAAATGTGATTGTGCTTCAAGATCTGAGCACGAACAGAGCAGCAGTAACTTCAAAATAATTTTCCTATAATTTTAACAGGAAAACTCATGCCTTTACGTCCATGAACGTCATGCTAAAACTTCGTGATTAAGAAAATCGTTCACAATCTTGACAATAACTTCAAAAAGCAAGCATTAGAGCAATTTGCTAACAACCTCACATTCCACTAACCACTCCAAGAGCTGTCACGTTCCTGTGAAGATATACCACAGGTCAAATAAGAAATAGATAACTATGGTGCACAGTTCAGTAATGCAATACCAAGTAAATGTCTCATTTTGTATGAAAACCAAATGCATATGTCTAAGTGCAGTAGCTGGTACTAGTTTGTTTTGGCGTAATGACTACCTTTTTTTCCAAGCATAGCATATGCCTAATGCACTAACCAAATGCACAGTACATTTGAAGTATTACAGTAAAAGCTCGTTAATTCGAACCGCAAGGGGAAGCCGCTTCAGTTCGAATTAACGAAAGTTCGAACTAACGAAAGTGAAGGAGGGCAACAGTACACTGCAATTTGGAAGTAGTAGGGCATGTCAGAAATTTGGCGTGTCAGAAAGTGATTGCGTGTGCCCGCGGCACACGCCATCTTCAAGTCGAAGCTTTGGGTCCGACTGTGCCGCACCACCGATGTCCACCGAAACGAACGTTAGCCGAGGCCTAACACCATCACAATGAATCGCGACGGCTGATACCTCCTACGCTGAAAACAGAGATGCACAACCGATGAAGACTGCCGAGACAAAGACGCTGAACATGTGAAAATGGCGAAAGCCCTGATTCGTTGGTTCTTGATTGCAAGCGCAGCTGCGACGTACTTGATTCGCTGTGTTCTGGAGCTTGCAGTGCCATCTCCGCACATTAGCAACTGTACAAGATTTGCAAAGCCTCCGAGATTCGCAACGGCCAAGAAGTCTCGGAGGTTACGTAGAACGGGTGGGCGGCAGCCACCGCTGCCTTCTGGCTGACCCCACGTCGGTTAGATTTTTTTCCGATTTTGCCTTCTCTCGCCGTTCTCTCCGTTTCGGAGGCAATACAGCCTTGTGTGTAGGCAGTAGGCGCGTTTCTCTGGCCGTGTGCCAGGCGAGCGTAGTTCGAATTATCCATGAGGGAACCTTCTGGCGTTCGAATTAACGGACTTTTTTATACATATACTTCCGTGGAGCTTGGCCGGACCAAATCGTACAGTTCGAATTATCCATAAATTCGAATTATTGAAGTTCGAATTAACGAGCTTTCACTGTAATATGTGTTGAGCAAGCTCAATTCGTTGAATGTATGTACTGAAGAAAAGCAACCACAAAAACTCACCGTGGTGTACTCAAAGTAGTAGAGACAGTTGTCATTCAGAATAAACCATCGCCTCTTCCAGCTTTTATAACGACCACCTGTAAAAAAAAAGGTGATCATAAAAACTTAGATAACAAGAACATAAGTAGACAGCAGTGCTAGTGAAATGCCCTTACACATTGAATTTCAAAGTGTTGAAGTCATGTTTAATGCAACCACATGAATCTACTGACCACAATGCAGCAAATTATTATAACGCAACCTTTGAACATAGTGTACACAACCAAATTCCATGCAGCATAAGTGGACTCATTGGCAAGCAGTTTAGCCGTATGTTACATATTTCTTTGTGAAGGTGCAGTGACTCCTTCCAGTCAAGCTCCTTTGTGCATTTGATAAGCAAATGCGATTCATTTCTATGCGGCTTTAAGAAAATATAAAAAAGCAAAGCGTCAATGACCACATTTGAATTTCCCGTCAACCACATTTGAACTTCACGGAAGAGGTAAAGGCTAGCTCCATCATAAGGAATAAACGTCTGTCTGCAGTTTCTAACCAAATCAAGGCACGCCAGAACTGGTGCACACACATTCCTGAAATTACACCATGATTCCTAAAGTCTCCTGCCATGCGAGTATCAAATAAAATGACCTAATAAACGAAAGGCGTTCCAAAAATAGAGTACTTCAAAGATCAAACTGCAGGCAAGACCACCCATAGCACAGGTCATGCTGACACAATCAGGCCAAAATAATGCCACAATGAATAAACCCCACAGGAAACGCCGAAAACTTCCTTGCACGATCTTTTGACCATGGTTGTTACAGGTTTGTGCAAGAGGAATCAAAAAGTATCCCAGTTACCAATGCACTATTTGCAAACCCCTGAAGTCAGCTTTCCTGCGCAACAAAACCTCCTTCCTTACCAATAGTCTATAGATAGGAACGCAAGCACAGCCTTTCAAGCACAAGCCAGGTTCATGCTGTGAACTGGCGTGCTGAAATTAATACCAATAAGACAGTGAGGTCCTCTACCACAGCGAAGCTCCCTGCACGCAAGGCCCCAGAAGGTGCCACAAGGCACCTAATTTCTGCCTCGAGAGCGGGCACGCTCCAATGGAGAAGAAGCTCTAGCCATTGTAGGTGAATAGGAAGTGTGACATGTCACCTTTGTTACTTTTAAAAGAAATTCCTTTCCTTTTCGCAATGCGCTTCACGACATATCATTTGCCCCCATTGCCTGCTACCACCATTACTCAACCTTTTTAAGAAACTCTCCCAGTGCCAGTGTATAAGAAACTCGGGAAAGGGTGCGACAACCGCGCCACACGAAGCGCACCCGTCCGAATAAAGAAAAAGAAGTCGAAACGAACGGGGCACCACGCACCCTGCTTCCAGAGCCAGCCCTCGCGGTCCGGGTTGAAGAAGGTGTGCATCAGGTCGTTGCCGTCGTCCTCGGGTATCTTGAAGGGCTCCTGGCGGATGCTCTCGTAGAGCGAGGCGAGCAGCTCGCGCGGCAGGTCGCCGCCGTTGTTGATGCCGCGGTTCATGACGACGAACTGCTCGAGCGACGGCTTGTCGCGCACGCACGGGTTGTGCAGCGCCGTGTTGAGCATGATGATGGCGAAGGAGAGCACGTAGCACGTGTCCGCGTTGCTGAACACGCCCGGGTTCAGCTGGCAGTAGCGGTGCGCGAACTTCTCCATCATGCGGTCGATCTTCTGCGCCTCGCCCGGCAGCCGGAAGGACCAGAGGAACTGGCGCAGCGCCTGCACCAGGATCAGGTCGGTGAAGTCGTGCAGCTCGACGAACGCGTCGAGCACGCGCATGTTGAAGTCGGACCGCTCGCCCAGGTACTCGCCGATGGCGGTCTTGTTGAGGCCCTGGCCCCCGTACAGGAACTGGGCCACCTCGAGCGGCGCGTCGGCGCGCAGCAGGCCGTGCTCGACGAGGTACTCGATGCCCTTCTTGGGGTCCATGTTGAACTTCTTCTTGCCGATGGAAAGCTGCTTGCTCCGCGTGGCCCCCTTGGAGCCGTCGGCGGACTCCTGGGCCTCGAGCCGCTCCATCTCGGCCGTCACTTCCTCGATCTCGTCTTTGAGCTGCTGGATCTCCTGGAGGAGCTCGGCCTTGCGCTGCCGGATGTCGGCCAGCAACCGCTGCTCCTCCAGAGTCAGGTCTGCGAGGAAACGGGAGAGAACGTCCGTGAGACAACCGCGCGTCTTGGCTGAGCTTCTCTGGAAAGTCTCAGCGCGGCAGAACGAAAACGCGCTAGAAAAGTTGGGGCCACGCGGAACGCTCGAAACCGCGTGGGGAGCACTCCAAGCCACATTGCGTATGCAGAAAAAACCGCGGAAGTCCTTCGAGAAAGTTTTGAGGACGCCGCATAACTTACGCTCGCGCAATCGTTCTCTCTTCGCCGTGGACGGCGGCGCAGAACTGTGCTTCCTCGCGGGTGACGTTATACGCCAACACGGTGGTTGCTTAAACTTAACTGCACAAACAGCCGCGGAGTGAATGCGGACGAAGCGGCGTTCACGACTCCACGGGCTTGCGGAAAGAGGCGTCCCGGTGTGAGAAATTACGAAAACGTATCGAGGCTCGGCACAACGGCTCGCGTTTACGGCGAGGCGAGGCCGCGTATGCGGCGCGACAAAAGCCACGCCCTGCTGGAGGCGCGAAAGTTCCATGCAGTGGCCACGCTCTCAAAAGTGTCTCCGCGCAGGCACCCCCCTCCTCTGCGTGTACACTATGGCCCTTTTCCCCAATCCCAAAACAGCGGCTGGCGCGGATATAAATAGCACTCGCTAACGCCGCTATGGCGGGCGGACTGGCCTATGTAACAAGCGCCATGCAGGGCAACCGACGCTGCCCGCTTATCTCGCGTGCTTATCTGACAACGCGTCGCGGGCGCACGCACGGCGTAAGTCTGGCGCGCCCCTGGACGGCGCGTCAGAAACGAAGCGGCGACGCCGATGAAGCTAATTAACTAATTCATCCCGACTCGGTCCTCTGCTGCGAAGGACCAGTAGGCATTTGTGCCGGACCTAAGTCCACGACATCGCTGCATCGCCAAGGTCGGGCGGGTGTGTGCGATCGAAACAACGATCGGCAAACCTGGCGGTATAGCGCAGATATTTGGAGCCGCATGCTACAAGTACTGCTTCATTCTAAGCGTATTTACTCCCGCGTTATTTGAGGCCTTGCGAGGCTGCAGTTCAATAACGACAAAGTGACATCAATAAGGAGAATGTCGCACGACGACTAGCAGTACGCTACGCAGCGACAGTGTCGTAGTTCCTTTATAATAATAACCGGTTATAGTGAACTTTCTAATGTACGTACGACGAATTCCTAAATGTACAGCGAGTTGCCATTTGAGGGACGCAATTAATTTCGACCAGCTTGGGGTTTCCTTAACGGGCCCCCCACACGATCGCTTTTACACATTCCGCCACCGCTGGAATGAAACGGCAATCGTAACTGCAACGTCGCGTTCAGTAAGCGCATCGCCAGAACCAGCGAACAACGAGCGTACAATAACTGTGCACCGTTACGACATAACGGGTCTTCCTAATTTATGCACCCACGGCTGCAAAACAATGCGGATTGCGCTAGCGCTGCTGCTTCTACTGCGGCGTCCCGCACTTACACCGGCGATAAAAGCCAACCTCGGCGCAGGCGAGACGGGACGAACGGGGCGGTGGGCGTGACCAACAAGGAGGCTCGTCGTCCAAAACGCTCGACTCACCTCGGCCGGGCGGAGGCGCTAGCACGCCCGCATGGCGCATCCGCAAAAAAACGCAGCCAGCAACCGCGACACGCGCGCCTCCCCACTCGTGGCTATACGGGCTCGAGTGAATCGATCGCGGAAGAACGACCCCGATACACGTGCGTGAGCTGACCCCGATGTGTGCGGGGAGAACGAGCACGGCACGTGCGACGACCCGCAGCCGCGACGGGCCCGTGCCTGCCGACCGGTCACCCGCGGTGCAGAAGAGCAAATTATCAGTCAAACAAACGCGCAACGTTGTTAATTATTACTATATACCGTGTCAATCGATCGGCTTTAACGCCCTAAAGCGCTTCCGACCAAGGGCTGTTAGAGAAACCGTAAAGGGGAGCTCCAGATTAATTTCGACCACCTCGGTAGACAGGTGTTTTTCGCATAGTTCCGTATACACACACACATATACATTGACACACGCGTAGCTATACCGCCCCGCGAAAAGCTGCGTCAACTCAAGCCCGGGGTTCGCGGCCGCTGCGTTTAATCCTGCCCACGCGAGCAGTCTTGCCCCGCTTGCGCCACAACATCCACGCGCCGCAGGGAGCGCAACGTGCCCTTCGCATCAGTCGAGCACGCCGGAAGAGAGACGGGCATTGCGTCAACCAGCGGTCGTACACTGCACACGCAACGCATTTGCGAAACACGCAGACGCGGGAAATGCGAACCCCGGGCGCATCGCTCAACTGTTCGGAGGACTCAACACTGCCGAGGCCACGCATATGCGAGCAGCGGTGCGTGCAAGCTCGCGTCATATATTGGAGGGGGGGGAGGGGGGGGCGAAAGGGTTGCGACACTCGGCAGCAGCACGTGCCGGCGGTGTACTTTAGTGCGACCCGCGTTGAGGCAACGCGTGTCCGGGTGCGACAGTGATGCAGTGCCTCTCTTCAAACGGCTCACTCTGGACGAGACACGTGCGAGCATCGGCAGTACATAACGCGAGGCGTCCTGCACTCCTCCATGTCGTCGTCACCGTCATTTCACTAAGGCGATAACGTTAAGGGCCTCGTGCAGCACAACGTCCGGCTTCCCGCGTCGACCATCCTTTGGGCGCAAACCCTTCCAAACCACACAAACCCAACCACGCAGACCGTCCGCGTAGCGCAAGTTACTGAACAAATTGAACTTCTCAAACTAAAATACATCAGAAAAATCGTAAAGTACAACTTACACACAACCTACAGGAACGATAGCGTCGGATTGTAATTTGAATACGCGAGAAAACGTACTTATGTTACGGAGAAACTCAAACAAAAAGCCTTTTTTTTCAGCGTTTCTACCATTCATAGAGCGGCCACGGCCTATCTCGGAAGCCACGAATCAACGCGCCCGGTTCCCTGCAACACCTTCAGATGGCGCTCGCCTCCGCCGCATCGCAAGGAGGAACAAGAAGCATGTGCTTGCTGCAATAAAGCTAGGGAAACTATGGAGCATGTCTTATTAGAATGTGAAGACGTCTACCCAGCGGTCGATTTAGGCACCACCGGCCTCCTTCAAGTCCTTGGATTCAGCAGGAGGCAGTGGAAAAGTAAACATGACCGCAATAAGCATTAGTAAGAGGCAATTGGAGGATTGGTGGACGAAAAGTAGGGAAGCGACAAAAAACGGAGACGTACAAAAGCAAAGTTAGCAATAGGGGATCAGAAACTTTGGGTGTGGGAGCTCATAGTGTTTATTTTTTTATTGTTTAACTTAGGTGTGACATTAGGCAGTATAATAGCAAGAGCTTGGTGGCGCAACCCACCGGCCCGTTCCAAAGGGGACGCTCATAACATCCATCTATCCAGCCATCGCGGCCTACGCAAGAGGCCGCCTTTCAGAAAGCTCGCCTTCCTGCAGAGTGTTCGCCACCAGCGTTTCCCGGTCAACATTACGGTTACATCAGCTGCAGTTGCCGGGAAGCGTGAGAAATAAGCAGTCAGGGATCTTTGAATGTGATCGCGTTCCGCTCTTAAAGGCGAAACTTAAGCATCCTCCAAATTTTTTCTTCGTCACGGCGAAAAAAAATTGTCACACGGGGGAAACAAACCGGTATAGCAGTGTATTTCATGACGCATTTTGAATAAGTATTACCGAGAACTGATTAACGGCACAGAGTTTCTACGAAATTATTTGATGATTGGGGTTCCAGCTGAGTGAAGTTCTACAATCACAAAATGCTCTAACTTTTTAATTAAATAACTGTTTCAGTGAAAGCACTGCTACCTTCGGGCCCGATCTCCAGTTTGCCAATGAGCCGTAATATAGGACGTTTTAGATACAGATGACCCAAAGTTAGTGGGGCGCTATGGAGCAAGGTTGTATATACATTAACTTAGAGCGCTGCAGGCACACAGTACGTGTAAAAAGGAATACACACCACATCACACAGGGGACGCGTGTGGTGTATGTTCCTTTTGTACGTCCCGTGTATTTATAGCACTAATTTCGTTTTTCTAAATAATGCATTACGAACTAGCCCAGTTATCCATCTTTTCGCATCGCATATACAAGTGGATGAACAAAATTATTACAAAGCAAGACAAGCTGCGTTAGAGGTCTGCGCAGCAGTGAGGCAGGCCATCTTTACAGGTACGTTAAGCCGCTTCGGAAACTCCCTAGTAAACTGGCAGGCTAAATGTAAGAGCTTGCCAATCTATTCGCCACCTGCGCTTGTCCGGCTGGTTGGCTGGCAGCTCGGAGAAAGTTCCACGCGCATGCCCATCCCACGGCAGGGGTGGGGGGGGGGGGCAGTTAGCCCGGAAGTGGAGGCAAACCCTCCTCTCCACTTCCGCTCTCATCCTCCCGTCGTGGTTCGTCTCGCCTCGGTGTCGTCCAGGAAGAAGCCAGCGCCCGTAGAAATGGGGGGGTGCATGCCGCAGCGAGCACGCGCGCGACTATGCACAGGTGTAGCCAACCGGCCGCCCCTGCCAGGTGCAACCTATTCAGCCGTGTCTGTGAAGGAGGGGGAGGGGCAGCACCCCGATTCGAGAGAGTACCCTCGGCTCCCCTCCTGCCCCTATGGCGCCAGATCTTGCATCGGCTCCTAAAAGACACCACGCTTTCACCACCACCGAAGCACGCCCCACGGACACACGTGGTCCACCTCCAAGGCACGGCAGATGTCTCCAACACCAGGCACCAAGTGGCTGCCCCGTTTTTTATATTATATGTATGTACGCTCTGTTCAATTGCTTCCTCTGCCCGACCCCGTCGCACGCAAGGTCAAAGCACCCGACTATGTTACGGCATGTCGCAATAAATGGAAGGTGCCGGTTAAGCCTATATCGCCCGTTTCAAGAGCTGGGCGCACGTGTGCCTGTTAGGGAAACGACAATGCGAAAGAGTCACGTTTGCGAACAAGTGCTACTGCGCGGCAACAGCTTCGCGAAGCTCACCTACACATACATAAAAACGAGACGTCGCCGTTTGAACCGGCGCAGTCGTTGAGAGAGAGAGAGAGAGAGAGAGAGTTGTACACAAATGCGTCAACGGCGGCCCTCAAACCAGCGAAAACGAAAATCGCAGAAAACTGTAAGCCCAAGGTAATCGGACTTTTCGGTTTCCAGTTTCAGGCGACGGAGAAGCCGGTGCCATCGGTGCGTTACAACTTGGACAGAGGTGGATGTCATCAGCACGTACTAACAGCATACAAAATGGCCCGTCGTATGCTATGCAGGAATGCGACTACTACGTTATCCGGCCAATGAATGATACATCGACAAGACGGTAACATCACGCTTTCTAGTCTGGGCTTTCAGCTCACGATAACGCGCCTCCGCAATGTCGCTGATAAAAGCGAAGCTGCTTACGAAACACACTGCAGAAAGCAGAGAAGTTGACCCATTGAAACGTCCAAGCCCACGCAAAGCGCACAAGAACGAAACAACCCTCCCTCCTCGGTGTGGAAATATATAAACGACGTCCTTTTTAACGACTCCTTCCCGGCACCTTCACCTCGCCTACTCGAAAAGTACAACTGCGGTCACGGCGTTCCCCGTCGAAACTGGGCGAGGAGGGGAGGGGGATTTAAACACAAAGCACCCACCAGTTGCAGAAGAAATAAAGCCGACATCGAGGCGGCGGCTCGTCCGAAGCAGCAACAGTCGCCAGCGACACGCAACTAAAACGTCGCCCGCCGTTCACACGTAACGTGGACCCCACTGTACAGCGAGCCACCGGGGTGTATAAAAGAGAAAGCCCACGGCGGGCTGCCCGCCTCCCCATAGAAACGATTCTCACGCTTTTGCAGACGACGAGCACACATACACACACAGAGTGAGACGCTCTTCTCTTTCTTCCGTTTCGTCTGCTACAAGTTTACCCTCCCGTGTTTTCGTTTCGTCTGCTTTTGTTTGCCGCTCGGCCTCCTCCTCTGCTGCAACGGATCGAACGCCCCGGAGGGATTTCCCACGAATGCGCGGCCACCGATGCAAGAGTGAAAGAAAGTTACTACCGCCGGAATGAATAAATGAACGAGAGAACAAAAATAAAGGAAATGCCTGTCCGCAGCACCCGCAAAGCTAGAGATAGAAGGGCTTACGGATGGCCCTTGTCGGAGCGGGCTGGAAGAAAAATGGCCGCGGGGTGGCGACCGCCATATTTCGTCCGCTTCATTCGCAAAGCCATGGAGAGATGTGGAACGGAGGGGGGGGGGGGGGGAGCGAGGTAGTCGGCCATTGGAACAAAGGCTGCCGCTTGACTCCACTGCTGGCGTATCGTAAACTGTTTTTGTTCACGTCGTCTGGATTCGAGCTAGGTCAAAACACGATCAAACTTCGTGGCTATATCGGCAGGCCTTAAACGAGGTAGTTCATTGCCACCACTGTTCAGCCTTCGGAATGGCGGGTTCTTTCCCACGGCGTTTAGGTAGCGGAAGTGTTCGGTTGCCTGTAGGTTTCAGAAGCAGGCGATCAGATCTCAAGAGTAACGCGACAGCGAGCACTCCACCTAGTGTTCTCGTTTTACAGTACAACGCGACTACAGCAGCCGCTGGATAATGTGCAGCACAGATACGGACTTCGAACCGCTGTTCTATGTAACCGCAGCTTCCCTGGCGTTGTTTCACAGTTGCTAAAAAAGTTTTCTTTATTTGTTTTTGTCGCCTTCAGCACGATACGAACTACAGTCATTCAAAAAGCACCGTCACCTCCTCCTCGTCCTCCTCGGTGGTTACTGCAGACGTCTACTGCTGAGCGCCACATTTCGTTCACGACTCCCTCCCGCATATACCGGAGGAAACTCAATGAACAAACTCCGGTGTGCTGGGATTTCGGTTCAGCGTAATACTGAGAAACCAAGGGAACTATACCCACGCCACACGCCACTTTTTCCTAACGTTGGCTCCAAGCTGAGGCATTCCCTTGTCCGGCTTCATGCAAACCTGCATCGCTTTAACTTGTTCTGCGACAGAGCACCGCCTACGGAGCCAATGTGTGAAAATTATACGTGTCGCTACGTCGCTGTCGTCAACATTTTAAGTGAAAAATATGAAACTATATAGTTCAAACATATTCTCATCGACTCCACATTTAACGTCTGCTCACGTAATCAGGTCACTAAAGACTGGCAAACATGTACGAGCATCTATTCGCTGCCCTTGCGGATACGACAATGAATCGAATATACGTTTGCCAACTGAAGAACAAACTTCAAAATTACAGTGCCCGTGAAAACGCAACAACCTCCATCAATAAACGCATCAGGGTATACGACTGTTCAAGCGAATAAATTGTGTAAAAAAAAAAAAAACCAAGGCAAATGTCTTATTGCCAACCTATACGGAGCGGACACTCTCGATCAGTGCGTTCAGCCGTGTTTAATTGAAGAGCCCGCTAGAGTCGATGAGTCCGCGTTTAGGAAATTGCTTTTCCAATAACTCAAAAGCCACTAAGACGGAAGTGCAAGCGCAGCAGCGCCTCTCCCTGGTCGTACGGGGAGCACCCCGTCTTCAATCAAGACCAGCCTAGAGAGTTACAAGTGCAATGTCAGCGCAAAAGGAACACACGGCCAAACGAGGCGGTGAAAACTGCTTTGTTAGCGAAGAGGGAACAGACGGTGGAACAAAACAAAAATGAAGCAGACGGGCTCAGACGATGCAGACGACAGAGCGTCGCTGCCTACCATGTCCTAAGGCAGGGAACAGGGCTCGCTTCCCTCAATGTAGCAGAAACCACTCACAATATTTCCTCCGTAACGGGTGCGGAATCGTCGATGATGAGATTCATTAAACCCCTCGGTATAGAACGGTACATGTTTACAGCATCCGAAGTGACCAGATTTGCCGAGTGCAGTGGTGGAACAGCCATTTACCCTTTCGGCGCAGCTCCTGGCGCAGGGTCCAACGCATGTGTGTTTACCATATACCATGTAAATTTTAATATCGACATGTTGTGGAAAAAGGTTCGCGCGAGGCTTACCCTGCAAGTGCAGTCAGGAAAGGACGCGACGGACAAAGGTCGCTACTGTCGGGTTCGTCGATAAGGAGCAGACAAGGCACTACCGACATATTGTCAGCGAACGCGCGTTTATTGCCCAGAATGCAACACTGCGACAGTCACAGCTTGCGGGCAAAGGCTCACCGCAAGACCGATCGTGTACGCGCGCTTGCACTGAAAACGACACCATGCAACAAACTCATGTCATGCGATGCACATTACGGAAGTTTCTAATAGGGTCCGCATAGGTTTTGCGGTCGCAGAAAAGACAGCGTGAACGCCACTGCGCATGCGCGAGACGAAAATACGGTTTCGCGTTTGCGTCGGCGACGCTATTTCACCGAAATAAGGCCGCGCCATGAACTCGACGCCAAAATACTTGCATCAACGAACATATGGTGGCACCCGTGGAAGTGGCGGCTCTGTGTGCCACATTCGCTAATACCGTTCTTAACTATGCACCACGTGCGATTCTGATCGCAGCGGCTCTTCTGCCAGGCATCGCTATCATTCATAAACATCGAAAACGTTTACCTTAATTTAATCCTAGAATGTGACATCCTCCTTGGGCAAACTCCGCGGTATCACGCGGGTTCGATGAACGCCGTCATAAAGCGGCAGCAAGACGGTACAGCGGCACTACATTAGAAACCTTTAGCGTGTCCGCTATTCCGGCAAACCGGGGCGGTTTGGGCGGATTACCGGATGGTCGGGGAGCGTAAACGTGAGCGGCCAGATTGGTGGCGCCAGCTGGTGGTGCGAAGCTCAACCACCCGAACACAGTGCCAATTACTATATTCTTCTTAGCTGGGGTGTAAGTTTTCGACAGCGGCGTAATTGTGAACACGATTACGCCGCTGCCGAAAATTTGCACCAGCAGCGAAGCAGAATAAAGTGGGTTACTGCAATTTTAGCTCTGTGTTTGTCTGAATGAGCTCTACAACACCAGGCGGCTGCACCGCTCCGGCCGCTCACGTTTACGCCCCCGACCATCCGGTAATCCGCCCAAACCACCCCGGTTTGCCGGAATAACGGACACGCTAAAAGTCCATTGTGCGTATGCCAGGCAAAAATGCGCGAATGATGAACCGGACGACTCCGACGGGCCCATTGAGTTTCTCATTACAGAGTGAGAAACTACGGACGGGCTCCTGCTTCCTTTTGTGATGGTGGTGGTGATGATGATAGCGTGCTGTTGATTTTGATTTCAGTTTTGCTAGCTGCGAAGCATCGATGGAAGGAGGGTTTCGCTTACATGCATGATTTGGCGGCTGCTCGGTGCAATGTTCCGCTAAAATGCCGTTTTGGCGCAGGATGGCGCTAAGCGCCGCTCTCGACGCAGTTTGGCGATTGTGTACCACCTACTGCGACTGACGTCTTTATACTACATTCGCCACAGCACGTCTGGCAAAGAGTATGACTTGCGATGAAAAGCCCAGTTCCAAAGGCAGTGTTTAAATCCATTATTAAACAGCGTCCACTGCAGTTGAGTTTCATCAGGCTTTTGTGCAAACTTGAGAATCTCCGTACCATACAAGAACAAAAAGGGACAAAACTGCAATTTAGCGAAGTTTGCTGCAGTAGGATCGAACACGTAGCCAACTGAAGCGGGGAGAGAAGATATATGCAGACAGACGATCGAACATCGAACGCGTGCAATCACCCGAGTGATCCATGCAGTGCGGCCGCCCCGCATGTCCTTCCTCGTGGGCACGTAGCCCCCTGCTCCCTCCTCCCATATCGGCGCAGCTGGGATTTCACGCAAATGAGGATTTCCAAAACTTCCCCGTTCCTCCCTTCACACGCGAGGTGCATAATTCTTTTTTTTTTCATCGCTTTGCCTGGCGGTGCCTCGTCGCTAACACGCCCAATCACGAAGCCGCATACGCTTGCACGCGCAACTTATTCAATCACTTCCGCCCTCTAAACGCTAACAAGGTTGGCGTTGCAGCGCCCTTCGCGCGCGACGGGCGCCTGTCGTCTGCTCAGAGGTGTAGAGCAGACGGCATCTCTGCGGCGACAGAAGACGCGTGCGCCGTATTTGGAAGCAGACGACGGCACGATCCGAAGCTTCTAGGATCGCATATGCCTGGGAAGCACCAATGCAAAAAAAAAAAAAAACGATAGCAAAATAACTTGCACCGCGAAACTGAACACCCTAGAGAGCCATTTCCGGAGTTTCAAAACATCCGCGATGCCGCAGAGAAGCCGCGGAATCTGCAAACGTGTAGGAGTCACCGATATGGCGTGCGCGCGTCATACACGTATACAGCTATACACAAACTTCGCGAGTACCTGGACGCGATGGCAATGCTACAGAGGCGTGTTCGCGGCTGCGCGCGCAGCACGTACTATACAGCTACCTTCCGGTTAAACGTCACGTCTTCGGAATCCACAACAATCTCCCACGCGGGCGTCCAGGTAAGAGGTATACAAAGGTATCTGATATAAGAGCGGTACACAGTCCTACAGAGCCGCACTACGTTCCGGCAGGCGTCCGGCGTAAACTCCGAGCTGTGTATACGACAAACTCCCACGCACCTTGCAAGATTAGAGGAGAAGAAAGAAAAATGAACCGTAAAGGAACACGGGCCGAAATATACGGGCAGCTACGATGCGTCCTCCCTCAAGTTGGGTCATAAAGACCGGGCTCGCCTATCTTCCGGGGTGTGTGCGGAATAAACAAAGGGGCCCGACCGCCAACCTGTTCCCTTCGGAGAAAGCGAAACGACCCCTTCCAAGGACCTCGCTGCAATACAGCACGGTCAATGCGTTGACCGCGGCGATCACAGAAGTCGGTATATACCGCTGCTCGCAGCAACTGGAGCGCGGAGGCGGGCGGACACTGATACTGCGCGGATGCAACGCATTCCGATCCCACGCTCGACGAAGACCCCCCGATCACGACCGCGATGATTGCGCCCCGGAGGTGAGAGGGGGTCACGGTCAATCGAACGAGGGATCATCGTCGCGTCCACGCGCGAAGTCACGTGATAGCGCACGGCTCTCGCCGCCTCACTGCAACTAGGGACTCGCTGTCCAGGTCGAATGCGCTTTACGTCAAGCGCGAAGGCACGACTTTTAACGAGACGCATTATCTGGCCTTTTTTACCAGGCCCCTTGCTGTAGGTAGGTTCCTGTCCCGCCCCATTTGGAGCCTTTTTGACTTAAACGGTGCGACGGTAAGATTTGAACCAGCGTCAGCCATTTGGCCACAGACGCATGCGAGGTATAAGAGAACCATAACCTTACCACTTCCCTTCGATCCTGCTAGCTATATATAGTGCTTTGAGATGGCTGGAAAGCGTGCAGCTTCGCACAGCGACTGTCTGCTTCCCTCGTGCTACAGCGCCTCGCTTTCCCCATCTTTCCCTAGTGGCAGCTAACTAGGGATAGGCCCGAGTCGTAACGGTGGAAGTAGCCAGGGGAAGAATTCTAGAGCGATCACTTTCGGCGATACTACAACTTTCCCGCGACGTAGTGCACGGCGCGTTGGACGATTCAAGCGGTTTTGCTCAACCGCCCAATTGGCGCGCACTGAAAGTGATACCTACGACAGTGGCCGTCCGAGAATACCGTCTCCAGAGTACATTAGGGCAGTCGCCGTGCGATTGCCGTCTGGCTCGTCAAATTCCCGAGTACGAATGCGTTCCCGTTCGAGGGTACGTACAACGTCTACAAAAGCGCCTACATAGGCCCTACACGCATGGCATGACTTTCTAAGAACTGAACTACACACGCATTGACGCTCGCGAAGCTGTAGTGTTGAAGTTGTGGATGTGTAAGCATTCCAAAGCGTCCACGATCCGCAGCTGACCCGTTATAAACCGCGCTGGCCGCCTCCTACACTGTCGCCATTTTCTAGCAGGCAGCTGTCCCCAGGGCGGAACCAAGCACGAGCTCCGCGTCCCCGTTCTGCTCTGTCGCCTCGCTGCACGCCTCCAAAGTTGGACAGACCGCCGCAGCTTTTCAACGACACCTTTGTTGTTTTTTGTCATGTATGCGGTGTGACACGCACAGAAGAGGTTGCGGTTCTAGGTGGGATGCCTTCCAGGAAGTCGTGAACTCTCTCTCTCTCTCTCAAACACACACAGACGCAGAAAACGTTTGAAGAACAGTTATAATAACTTTGCGACCTTGAAATTTGCCACGCACGAACAAGCAGTTATTCTGTTTTTTCGGTGACCCGCCACGAGAGGCCGCCAGCGCGGAAGTCGTTACGACCCGGTGTGAGCCGCTGTAGAAAAAAAAAAGGAAAAGCTAACCCCGGAACGACGAACGAGCCCACCCCATTACAATGGTCGCACGGCGGACGACACCCAGGGACAGGAAAAAAACAGAAGTCGTGAGCGGCGACGACAAGCCAAGCCACGAACGAACCAAACGCAGAGGGAGCGCCACCTAGGGAGAGAGGAGGGCGCGACGGACGGCAGACGATACGCAGCTCGGATGGAAGGCGACCGCCTGCGCGATCTGCGCGATCAAGCAGCTACGATGCAAGACAAAAGAGGCGCTCATTAAAGACTCCCCGCGTCCCCACAGTTCGCCTAACTTGCAAAGCGAAAAACAACAAAGCCGCAGAGCAATGGACTGATGACGCTACAGAAAAAAGAAAAAGAATGAAGTGGGCAGGGAGAAAGACAGGCACGACATAATTCCAGAGAGAAAGAGGGAGGGTGTACCGGACGCCGGATGTGTCCGAGAGGGTCCGAACGCGGCGTAACCAGCCAGAGAGCCATAGCCAGAGCCGGAGAAAGAGTGGAGGGTGGCGGAGGGGGGGGGGGGGGGGAACAAACCGGGGAAACCGAGCGTGTCGGCGGCGCCGGAGACTGCGCTAAAACGCGTGATGAACGACGGATGATGCCCCCGGGGGTCCGTATAACAACTCGTCCCCCCTACTCCTCCAGTGTGAGCCTCGTCCATTTCTTGTTTATGCCGCCGGGGCGCCTCCGTCCCGGTCGGGGCACCGGAAGGGATAGCCGCTCTGCAGTGGCCGGAAAGAGCGCGCGGACAGCAGACGTCTAATTCTAATGCACGCACACCGAGTCCTCCAGAAAGGAAGCTGAGGGGGGGGGGGGGGGGGGATTGCAGGCGGGGGGTCTTTCGCGTATGCTAGAGCAAGACAACAAAGCCGGCTGGCGACCCCACCCCCCTCTCCACGTTCTTGCATTTAATAGCGCGCGCCGACATACTGTGGGGCGGTGTCAGTGAACCCTCATATCCCTACAGCAGCAGCAGGCAGGCTGCCCTTTAAAAGCGAGCCACGCCGGAACACGAAATGAAGGGGGGCGAATTAAGAGGGAGCGGGTGCACCTCGCGTCCGTGTCCTTGCAATGTGACGTCGTCAGCTGGAAGGGACGCCGGCGTAGCAGGGGGAACATTATAAAATGACTCGGGTCGCGCGCCTGTGATGGACTTAAGGAGGCATAATTACAGCCACGGCCTGCTTTCCTTATGTAATTGTTATCATTTCAGTATCCCCGTCGCCTCCCGCATATACGTTCGCGCTATTACAGCGGCGGGTGTCAAGACAGCGCAGCCGGCACGCTACACGGACACTTGGTAAAGACAACGCTTGGCGTCATTTGCCGATTAAATAATTCGGCGCAGATTAACGAGAGATAAAATGCGTCCACACAGTGAGGGGACGAGTCCGCGGACAGCAACAAATGACGAGGGTGTGTGTGTGTGGAGGGGGGGGGGGGGAATGGAGGGGGAACCTACGCGCTAAATATTGCGAGTGCACGGACACTCTTCAATGTCCCAGTATACTCTACACACTATATACGTTCGCTGCGGCCGTTGAGGCTCACTTCGCAGAACATACGCTCGCTCAGTCCCAAGGTGAACTGCGACAAGGCACAACCTCGTTTTGTAAAGGGATACCAATTAGGAGACAACAAAACACGAACATCCCGGTCCAGGAAACGCAGCTGCAAAGCCCCACACATGCATGTACAACCGACCGCAAAAGTTTGCCGGACACGTGTTACAAGGTTCGTACACGTACGTTCAAACTTCGAATTCTATTCACGCTACGTGCCCAGGTTGCGATTTTTCGCCAATACTGTGTCCCATATGGCCGACTATACGCGGATGCAATATAATAATAATATATGGGGTTTTACGTGCCAAAACCACTTTTCTGATTATGAGGCACGCCGTAGTGGGGGACTCCGGAAAATTTGACCACCTGGGGTTCTTTAACGTGCACCTAAATCTAAGTACACGGGTGTTTTCGCATTTCGCCCCCATCGCAATGCGGCCGCCGTGGCCGGGATTCGATCCCGCGACCTCGTGCTCAGCAGCCTAACACCATAGCCACTGAGCAACCGCGGCGGGTAATGCAATATCCATAAATGCACCTGCATTGAGCAGAGAAGGATTTGCTAGATTTAAAAAAAAAAAAAAATGTCAGGATGAAATAATGCGTCGTCTCCCGTATAAACTAGCAATGCACCGCCGCAGTACTCAAACGTGAAACCAACGGTTCGACCAATCAAAAGAAACGAATAAGCAAAGCGGTTGTACAACAATACACCCAAGCATCGCCGTACCTGTCCACCACGACGAGTCGTCTTCCATCTCGTGCAATCCCTGGTGCGCGTCCGACAGAAGCATCGCGCGGCTGGTCGTCGACGTTAGCTGCGACAGCGTTCCCATCACAACTTGCAACGTACACAACTAGCAGTGCATTCCCGTTACATGGGTGTACAACCCCGGGAGTTCTGCGTCCCCAACTGACCACGTGCAGAACAACGCGGCCGCTCTTTGTCGAGACAAAACGACCGTTTGACATTCGCGGCGAGCGCAGATGTTTGGCCCGCTGCCAGTTGTCTCAGTTGGCAAAGGTCGCCGAGGCTGGCAGACAATGCAAAATGCGGCGGATGACGCAACCACGCCGCGCCATCGAACCGACCGCAGCGTACGCGCAGCTGCGCAATGACGTCACCGAAAGCTGCAGCGCCTCGTGCAAGTGCGTCGTAAGTGACGTCACGGGCAGGCGTCACAGAAAATCCCCGCATATAACGGAAGAAAAAAATTGGACGACGCGCACTGTATCGCAATTATGTTTTGACCGGTGTCTGTGCCGGGCGATCAATCAGTCAAGGGAGCGAAGCGAACAGAGCGAATTCAAGTGTCGTGACCTCACGTCTCATCGGAAGCACTGACGCGCGACGCATTCCGATGATCATAAGAAAAAAATGCATGACACGTCAAGATGTTTCGGCATTTCGTTCAGGCAAACAAGGAATCACCCCTGTTTTCAAATAGCATTATTTGCGCGCGCACAGCCTCGTTCTGCATATTAACAAGACGGCGAGAAATGTCAGTCAGAAGAATTTTATACGCGTACGTGGTGTTGCCTCTCGCACAGTAATAGCAGATAGACACGACGAGAAAAAAGATGCGCTCACAAGACAGGCAGGACGAACGTTGGATTTACAACCATGCGTATGAATTCCTAATCGTGGAAAATATCAAACCGCCCGTCCGCAACACCCTCCATCTTTCCGTCAAGAAACGTTAACGAAGAGAAATTAGCGAACGAGATCAAGAAGAAAAACGAACATTTATAACGGAAGTGTTTTTTTTTTCTTTGCTTTCGCAACCGCATCCTGTATTCTTTCTGACGCGCGCACCGAGATCATCATGCACGGTAGCTTTCAATATGAGCTGCAACCCGCTGCCAATGGTAGGGAGGGCTCCAAGACAACAGCGGCACCGACATATCAACAAAACGGTTGCAAGAAACAGCAGTCATCGGAACGGTGCTTGCTCCTCCAATTTATTCGTAGACGTCGGCACCGCCACGAGTTTTGCAGCCCCCTCGACCAGTGGCGCCGTGTCGCAGCTCGTACTGAACGCGACCGTATACGTTCCCGAGGCAACCGTAGTTTAAGCGCAGCGCTCTTACCAGTATGTTACAACTATTTTCTTTCTCAAACTGTCCAACATTTATCCGCTCTTCGATCACCAATAGCGGCAGGCCCAGCGAAACGGCTCCACTAGCAACCACGAAACCATTTGCCCATTTCTAAGACCATTCGAACGCTCCTCACGAAGACGTGGGCGCCTACCCGGGATCGGTAGCGCACTATTCCTCCGGCTACACGTGGGCGCCAGTGTGCCTCGCGGTCCGATCAAAGCTGCCGCCGGGGAACAAGGGCCCCGCACATGAAGACATAAAAGTGATAACGGCGTGAGACGACAGCCGCCGAGGGACAGGCACAGGGCACGGACACGGCATGGCGTGACCAAGTCACATCGAGGAGAGCTGTCCGGCACAATGGTACGACGAGGCCGAAGGACATCAATGGATAACAGACACATACACACACAAGCACAGTGGAGGGGGGGAGGGGGGGGCGTGACTCAGCGTAGCTCCTCCGAGGTGCCCAATCTAGACGGGCTTCGACCGCGCGCAGCGCACTGGTCAATAACGATGACGTCAGCTCTGCAGAGGCCAGGCAGGCATCATCACGTATGTACGGGAGTCCGTGTCCCTCACATAGCGGGTCCCGCGGTCGGAGTTAGTATCGGGAGCACCTGCTTATCAAAAATTAAGCGGGAATACGGGCGCAAGGAAGAAAGGAACGAAAACGAACTCGAAATGCAGCAACGCACGGGCACCAGTCATGATGCTTATACATAGTCTGCGAGCCGCAGTTGCATTACGCATGTACACTGAGCCGCACAGACGGAGTCGACGCTAAGCCTGAAGGTACGCACACACTGGTTTGGGTAGAGGTGTAGCCGCAGCCGAAACCCCATAAGAATAGTCTTTCGTGGCAGCAGTAGGTTAACATTTCCCAGATAGCTGCGTGTGCGTGTTTACGCGCAATCTGGCTCCACGAAGGAGGAAGCGTAACAGCGGAGTTCCAGGCGCAGCGACAATGAGTTCTAGAAAGCCGCGGCGGAAACTGGGCCACTAAAACCCGGAGAAGCGGAGTTTAAGGAGGACGGGGAGGGGTTAACAACGCATTTCACGCAAGGGCGAAACCATAGCAACAACACAGAAGAGGAGGGCAACACCGTGCGCGTCCCTCGGGCGAAGTCGGGCTGAAGAAGCGCGCTGCTTGTTTACCTATAACGCGTCCATCACGGCGCAAGCCGTTTTTTTCCAGCGCCAGCTTCTCTGTTCAGAACGCGACTCTTTACAGCCTCCCCTCCTCCTCTCCTCTCTTACCCTCCCTTCTTTCTCATTTCCGTCCAGTTCACCTTGTGGGCGGGCTGCTGTTTCTGGTGCTCTTTCTCTCCCCCTACTTTCATTCCCTACCCCCTGTGCAGCGGGGTTGAGGTGTCCTCTGCTGAGAGACAGTTACTGCGCTGCACTTTACCCCAACCTTTCCTTCCCATCATCGAGAATCTCCTCTCTCTCTCTCTCAAGAGAGGAAGCGACACGGGCGTCCGGTGTGCGTCACACGCGGAAGCGCAGTTGCAGTAGGGGAAAAAAAAAAGAAAAAGAAAAAAAAGAACCAGGGACGACAAAAGCGCGCGGGCCAACAACAACGTCCACAGTCATAGCGACATACGGGCGAGAGGTCACAGAACAAAAAAAAAGAAACAATTAAGCAAAATTGATGAGCGACAACGAGGATGTGGGCAGGGAGGATAAAAACACGCGCGAGTCGAGAGATCGCCAAAGAAGAAACAAAGAGATGTTCATATATTTCTCGCCTCGCGGAGCGTGGCAGATATGGGGACACGCGCCAGCAGCAGCAGCCGAGGGCAGCGGATGTTTGGCCACAGCGGCCACTGGAGGGACAATATATATGAGTTCCGGAACTCGCAGAAGGCCAGCGCACCTTCAGTTCATATATACGAACCCATCACGCGTCACTGCCGATCAAGGAGGCAGAGTAACCGGTGAACAATGTTTTTGGTAAAAAAAGAGAGCCAAGGTCTACACACACACAAAGAAAAAGAGTAAGAAGACACTCGCAGACAAGTGCGGCGGAAAAAGAGAAACGGTATATTGGGTGCGCCCGTACAGGCCCCGTTGGCAATATCGAATGCTGGAAGACAAGGCCGAAGCCAGACGAAATCGCGGCTGCTGGACGTGTCTCCTGGGATCATGAGGGATCTTATACCGAGAAGCTGCGTGCAGCTCGCCGCAGGAAAGGAAGCCCTGGGACCAACACGGCGCGATATTGAAGCGTTCAGCAACCAGACAGCGAGGACACACACACACGCACGCACGCACGCACGCACACAGGCACGCACGCACGCACACACACACACACGCTATACATATATCCTCGCCCGCAATTTATATATGCATCGGGACGAGAAGCGACCAAGGCTTCTCGCGGAGAAGGCGGTAAGGGCGCAGAATGCCGAATGCAGAAGCAAGCTTGTCTTAATGATTGTCTCGCGCCTAGTTTTAACACTGAATGAAAGACCACAATAAGGAAAGTTAAATGTTCACTTTGGCTGAAACTCTAATAGCAGCGCTGTTAGTGACATCAGGTGACATATTCTACAACAATGCGTTGTAATGTTCTTGTGTTACGTACGCCCATTCTTCGTCCAAGGAAGATGATGAGCTCCCTGCCGCCACTAATCGTCAACATGCTGCTTCCTTGGGCAAGAATGCCGTATGCAACACAATAACATTTCTAACGCATTGTTCTACAATATGTCAAATGACGTCACTAACGGCGCTGTTATTAGAGTTTCAGCTTCTCGAGCCCTCTGCGGAATACCAAATTGCCGGATATGGCTTGTAGCACTGCTAGTAGCGCCAACTAGTGACGAACACTTTAACCAGAAAGGTCAAATAACCGTCACTGCTGTGACCAACCAAACACCATCAGCTGTTCTAAACTGCTAGTGTAAAATGCCGGCAGCGACATAGTCGTTAACAAGCAGCCCTTCTATTATTATTTTTTTCTTTGACAAGAACACGCATTTAAGGCCAGAAAGTAAAAGAAAACTGGCCTAACACGTTGTTGAACGACAACGAGCCACAGTATGTCGCTGCAAGCACTGCTTCTACGCACCGCAAGTGTCTCCGGTAGCCCGCGGTTTTCTGCGAAGGGTAATAATAACGCCGTCATGCGGAAAAGCTATATAAACGTCTCGTGACCGTAGAATTCGCGAGCAGTCGTTACCGACGTGCGCTTGGAACGACGTCTCCTCATCGGCACACGGCGACGAGCGTTCGCTCGGGTCGAGACCTCGAGACGCTAAATCCTTGAAGAAACCAAAAAAGTGGCTGTGGCTTAGCTAAGGTTAAGCCCAGGATGCGAAGCATACTAGCCTTTATTTTAGTTGTTGAACCACTGTTTAGCCTGGTGAACTGCTGTTGCTTGGCTATATTTGGTTCGGCTAGACGAAGAAACAACTCATGCAGGCGAGCGCACGAGCTGAGACCCGGCTATGCAGCTACGCGGCCGCAAGCGAGCGCACGAGTTGAGCCTCCGCTTTTGCAGCTGTTATGACGTCATATGGTAGCTACGCGGCCGCGCGCGGCGCAGCAAGTAAGAACGTGGTTGTGCGGCTAGTATGCTTCGCATAAAAAGAAATGGCGGCAAGAAGGTGCGGGGAAGGGGTGCTGCGCAGAAACTGCCGACGATAAAAGTTAGGTTTGAGCACTGACGCGCCAATTCGTAGACGTAAACGCGCAACGTACAAAGTTCGCACGTATAATATAGCCGCGATTGCAAGCCGCTTAACACGACAAGCAAGTACAATTTTCCTAAAGTCTGGCATTGTTGAAAGCACCCTCTGCGTTCGATAACATTGCGCGCCTCACGGCGCAGCGCGCACGGACTCCGAGATCGGGCGGCGACAAATCTCTGAGGCCGTGCACCGCTTGAAATGACTGGTGACGCACCAGCTGCGTGGCGCAGCTGCCCAAAATGACAATGTAGAAATGACTTCGCAGTATTTCGCAAACATTTCCGCGAACCGAGCATCGGCTCTAAAAAAACAGACGTCTGGTAACTTATTTGTGACGCTAAAGCTAAACTGCACTATAGAATACTGATATTTCAGCACACTTTAATAGAACTGCATCGTGCACGCAGTGTTAAGACAGACAACAGCTGGGTGAGCGGTGAACCTGACTTCTCACCATGGGCTCCTTCGATCTCCCGCGCAATCGGGCACCAGGTTTTCGTAACGGATCACTCCGCCTACTGAGTATATTGATAGAGGAACGCGAACGAGTGAAAAAGAAAGAGAACTTGCAATTTTGCGATACCTGTACACTTTGACATTAGTTATATGCTGGCTGTAACTTAAGGGCGGGTTATTATTATTGTTCGTACAGATACACTGCGACGGCGTCGTGTATTCAGTGTTTCAAAACCAGTGCCCGCACAAAAAAAAAAGAAAAGAAATATAGTGTTGCATAATCGCAGTTTTATTATCCGCTTCGCGAGCATCCTCCGCCTGCATTTTGACGGAGTCGCACCGACGCGATTGTTATACCGCGCTAGAAGCCGACTAAACGTGAGCCCCAAAAAGAAAAAAAAAAAGACAAGGGATACCCCGGGAACGCCCCAGGGGTGGGTCGGCGATGCGTCGAGGTTTTCGTGGTTTCTTTTTTTTTTTTCTGTTACCCCGTTCGTTTGCCGCAATAGCGCCAGCCTTCGGACGCCATAAGCGTGCGCAGTTGCCCCCCACGTAGCAGCAGCGTTTCCCCGGGCCTGGAAAATTTCAGTGACACCGCCACTACCCCCCTCCCCCCCTCCCAAGAATTGTTTCGGTTTCTTCGTTTCCCCCTTTCTTCCGCTTCTCTATTTCGGAAGGGGCACGGGCCGGCCCATCTCCACAAAAGGAACAAAGGCCACCGGCAGCCACAGCAGCAGCAGCAACAACAACAACAACAACAGAACCTACCGCCTCCATTCAGGTGCACAAAACAGGGCCGATGCCAAAGTGCTGAGAGAGGAGTGAGCGACGAAGAAGAAGAAGGAGAGAAAGCACGCGGAGAATCTCGGCGGGGGACGCCGTCGGTGGCGGCGATTGCGCAAGAAAGAAAAGACCACGCTTTTCGAAAACGGCAACAAAGGTCGCCGCGCCGCACGACGCTCTCGGCGTTGGCGCAACGGCTGCTGCCGATGGCTCCGAGGGCCCGACCTCGAGCCGAGCACGAACTCGGCAGGGGAGACGATGCGAACGAAGGGAGGGAGTGAGGACCGAAACCACGCAGAAACGCGCGTGAAGCCGAGGTACTACGCGGCGCGGATTCCGTGAGGCCTCTCACTCCCACCTACTTCGATCACCGCGGCGAAGACGACCACGCGCGTATATACACGGGCGCGAGCAGCAAGAGGCCAGGGCGCGCGTCTTCCCACGGGGTATAGAAGAGAAAGAAACCGAGCGCGTGCGGAATCGATGAATGGGCAACGCTCACAAATCCAGGTCGGTCACGTTCGCGGAGTCTTGTCGGGCGATTTTTTTTTTTTCCTTTCGGGAATGAAAATAATCCGAGAAGCAGGTCGCGCGGAGGAGTTCGTCGGAGCGCGAAATTCTAGGGCGCGTTTGTTTGTGCTCGTCATCCGTAGAGACGGGGACGTCTCCAGTACGGCCATCGCACGCGCGACGCGTCACGGAGCGGACGCATCGGCGTAGCCCTTGGAACGGTTCCAACCAGCGAGCTGGGGAGGCAAGTTAACGCACAGCCGCAAGTAGTGTCACGTTATTCAATATAATCGCATGTGCACACTCACGCACACAGACACAAACACACACGCGCGCGCGTGAGAGAAAACCACCCGCAAGAACCAATGATGATTGGTACTTCATTAAAACTTCTTTCTGGGCGAGTTGGTGCATGCTTGACATAAAAACTGTTTGCAGCGCAAACAGATGCAACCACAAGGTATAAGGGACAGGACACAAGCGCTTGTGTCCTGTCCCTTATACCTTGTGGTTGCATGTGTTTGCGCTGCAAACAGTTTTTATGTAAAAAAAAAAAAACCAATGATGACACTGGATGTCTCGAATCATTCTGGAACGCCCGTTCGGTCGTATATTGAGGGAAATTCCCTCGTTGGCTCTCAAGACGATGGCGCGGGGAAACGGCTGCGCCCGAGCAAAAGGAGATCTCGGTCTGGAAAGAAACAAACAGGCAAGCAAAGCGAAGGAGAGAGCACGTCCCGGAGAAGTTAGAACGCGCACTCGACCGCCGAAGACCAGACCGCTGCCCTTCTTCACCACGAATCGAGCAATCGAAGAGAACTAAGCCAAGGTATCCGACACGCAAACACCATTGCTAACGTCGTTTATTTTCGTTATTTTTCTTTATTTTCCCCCCACCGCATACACCTCGGCAAGCACATTGCATGCTCGCACGGAGATGCTAGAAACTTATGATGAGGCGTGGGGGGCTATAGAATCGACCTCCATATATATATATATATATATATATATATATATATATATATATATATATATATATATACGCTCCGCATTATTCCCAGACGAACTTGGACGAGCGAGCGTGCCTCCTCCCTCCCTCCCCGGTCCGGCCCTCGGAGCACGGAGCCGAAAGCAATGCAGGCGGACGCACGGGCGGGCCCCCCTCCCGGAACAACGCTGGCGGACATTCAAAAATTCCTCCTCTTCCCTCCTCCTCGGCTGGTTGCTGCACATAGCGACAGACGAAGAAGCACGGCGGTGCATGTGCGTGGGTCGCAGGTATACGCCTGGATCCAGGGAAATTTGAAGCGAAACCGCACCGCTAAATGTAGTGCAGGAACAACGCCGCGGTTACTTTACGAGGAACGAGAGACAGCGGTCTACCTTTGACAGGGACAATTAAAGAGGGACGCTATACTGGTTAGACTGACGTAAAACATTCTTGTGGGTTGAGGAAGGTAACGTCAGCGCAACGTAGACGAAGACAAAGACGATAATATCGACAGTGTTCTTGAAACAGCGCTACGGACGAGCACGAAGAGTACGCAAACGACAGGACTACCTTTTTGTACAACTCACCCAACAACGTGTGCTATATATATATATATATATATATATATATATATATATATATATATATATATATATATATATATATATATATATATATATATATATATATATATATAAACATGCCCGCTTGATAAAAACACGCCACACAACGAGGCGATGCGGGAGGCACAGGCAACCAGCTCAGAACGCGGCGGGACAACAGTCCCTCGTAAACCAGGTTGACCGGGCGGTTTACGCCACGCGGCGCCCTGGGCTAAAAGGAGCTGCGACTTCGCACCAGAAAAATCCATTTGAACAATAAAAGTTTCTCTCTCTCTCTCTCTGGCACTCAAGAGGGCTTCGCTCAACTTTTACAAAATAAACGTTCGGCGTCGTCACCGGGTCGGTCGTCTAGCGTTTCTGCGTCTCTCCCGGTTTTGCCAAGCAAGCTCCTTCCTTGCAAGACATTACACGGCAAGCGAGCGCCTCCTCGCATTTCGCCCTAATCGGAATGCGGGCTCTACCGTAGTACAGCAATTATCCCACGTTCGCTTTCGGCAAGGGGGAAGAGGCGAGGTGGCCGCCACAGCCGCCCATGCAGGCACTGTGTGCAGCTTTTTGTTGCCGGAACGGCACATGAGGGGAGGAAGGCACCGCGACCTTCAAGCCAGCGCCGGGTAAACACACGCGAGTCGGGTGTGGGAGGGACCCGAGAGGTCGCCGCCGGTGGGTGAGCGACCCACTTTCTCGCCTCGAAGGAAGCGCACCCCCCCCCCCCCTTTCACATGGCAAAAAAGTTACGCGACCTCTCCTTATCGCCCCCTGCATGATTCGAGAGATACACGGCGCCCCACAACCATCATCGTGGCAACCTCGGGTCTCTCACACGGTCACGCGTTACACCATCGGAGCTGGCCAGCCGTGGCTACATAATAGTGTAGGAGGTACATTTTCGCGCGGCTTGGTCGTGCAGCACAATTCACTACAGGGGGAACGCCACTAAAGCGCAGCCAACTGACAAAGAAACCAAGGTGTGCATAGGGTAAATGAACTGCAGTTTCAAACGAAATTTGTGCACCAAGAGACAGCTCGCCGAGGAGTGGGCGCCAAGCCCACGTCTTCCGCATCATACGCGCGCGATTGTCTACCAGTTTATTTCGTCCGCTTTCCTTTTACCCGATCACTTCTACATTTACATTACAAACCGCAGGTAACTTTCTCTGTGCCTTCCTTGGCTTCGTGTGATTGTGCCAAACGAAATATCGACGCCCTCTGTTCCCGTTCAGGGAGATTGTTACCGCGTGTACTCGTCATTAACGCTTATTGACAATCACAGTACACGGCGTTTAGCCACTGCACGCGAGGTCGCACATTTGTTCCTGTGTCACGGCAGCCAGATTCCAGCGTTTAAGCACCCGTGCGTAGTGACATTTTGATGCGCGTTAAAGATCACCGGTAGACCCAAGCCAACGGCAAACCTTGCGCTCCGGCGTGCCTTCGATTACGTCCGTGTGAAGGATTCCGATGATCACTCCGGCGCCCATTAGCTGTCGCTGAGACGACGCGAAAACACCGATTAAGAGGACGTCAGAAATTGGGGAACCTCGGAAAACAGCATATCCAAGCCGATTTGCGTACGCATACTGCCTTCTTTTGTTCGCCTGGCCAATACGGTGCCCCTAACTTTTTAGTGTCGTCTATTTCGAAAACTCCATATCGTCAGCACATGTGTATTCAATAAGGAAAAAAAAGGAAAAAATGAACCTAGCTAAGAAACAGTGAAGTAGACGTCAAAAGGCAAATTAAATAGCCCTACAGGATCCATAACAAGGCCAAGTCATAGACGCAACGCGCTGGCGCAACAAGTAAACAGGAATTATCTAAAAGTATAGACCATCCTCAATCGGTCACTTTCCCCACTAATTTCACACAGTGCTACCGGCGTCCTGCCGATATTATAACGCACGTGGGAAGCGCGTCACTGATTTCGTCGCATCCGCTTATCGAATTTACGGCGCCCTAAAACTGAACCCCCCCCTCGAATGTAATCGAAAATACGCGGGGCCATGGGCTCCAACGGCGGCACCCTGCCATACAGAAGGGCCCCGAGGCAGTGGAAAGGCGTGCATTAATTGCGGGACAAAGAAGTGTACAGGGCCGAACAATCAGACACAGCCACGTGATTCGCGCGCAGTACACCGGATTGGCTCGCATAAAAATAAAGAGTGCGGAAGCGCGAACCCCCCCATGGATACAGGCCGCGCTTAATTCCGGCAGCAGCGGCCTTGGAACCGCCTTTGCGACAGCGCCGAAAAACAACGCGGGGGTCGCCCGTATATTTGTTTCAAGGCGAAGGCTCTCCCTGCAGGAGCGCGGCTAGCTGGGAGAAACACACGCACCTCGGGGCAAATACAAAACTCGCACGGCGGAAACGAACGACGGAGAGAGTGACCAACCAAACGACTTCGAGGCGCAAGGGGGGGGGGGGGGGCCTCGGACAAGGAAAATATACGTGCGTTCCAATCTAAATCACGATCTGCGCGCCTTTATCTCTACAGTGCGTCCGAGATTTCCCACGGTTAACGGGGGGGGGAACGGAGCCTGGGAAAACTGCAGTTTTCCGAGCCCATTGCGCAAACGGCGGGATAAGTTAAAGAAGGACGGGTGTGGCAGGCTCGTAAACTTGACAACGGAAATTGAGACACGCGGCATGGATGGCCGTGTCGGGGCTTATCGGCCACCGTGATACAGACCGCAGCAGTTTGTTTGAGGCCGATTCACACGCTTGCGGCACTCTCTCTGGAAAGTTACTTTTTTTTTTTTTAATGACCATCTCGCAATCCTCGGCTCTCAACGCGGAGATCACTGGAGGGCTGCAATGCACCCGTTTTGTCGTTCACTGCGTTCCCGGGAGGAAGTTGCGGAACAACGACAAAGAAAATGGAACTCGGCACAAACGCCCTCAGAAAACTGTCGCTCCGTAACGCTATAAATTCCGCACTCAATCATAAAGGGAGATTTCGTCCACGAGCAATCGGTCCCCATTCGAGCACGTTCTTCACTACACCCCCACACCAGTGATGCTAACGAAACAAGCCGTCACGAGGTCCGCGACAGCGTGACAAAGGCGACATCGACAACCCGTAAGCTAACCGAAGTGGCCAACGCAAAACATGTGGCAACTGCAAATTTCCAACGAAATCGGCTCCATTAAAATCTAAACCCCGTAATAAGAAATGCAACTTGGATGGCATGCTTGACTAGATATAAATGACGCCTGATTCGAACGCGCCCAAGACGCTCATTGAGTTTCTTTCGATGCGTTCACAACAGGCGTCGTTTAAATCAAGTCATTCATGGGCTTCAAATTAAGATGCATTTCTGAATACGGTGGTTAAACATTCAACCCAAATCCTTAAATCCTACGCCTCAAATCCTAAACCGTGCACCTTAACCCACAAAAATCAGCCTACAGACAAAAAACAAAGCTTGAAGAGAAAAAGCCACGTGACGCTGCCCTATTAGACATCACGGAACTGGTCGTAAGCGCACACTGCAAATGAGAAGCGATTGGCCGATGGACAGACGACACTACAGCACGTGATTGCAGACGGAGCGAAGTTAGGATACTGTAAATGAGAAGCGATTGACCGATGGACAGACGAAACTACAGCATGCGATTGCAGACGGAGCGAAGTTAGGAGAGGTGCGAAAAAGTCCAGAGGAGCCACTCACAGACGCTGACATCCGTCGGCGGGTGCATCCCTTCTTCGTACGCCAAGCGGCCGCGGCAGCCCGACGGGAAAACACCATCTGCCGCGGGGCGCAGACGCGCACAGCACACGTCGTCTGCTACGAGACTGACGCGACGCCGGGGCCGCGCCGTTCACCTCCTGTCGTTACGCACGCACGCACGCAAGCGGCGGGGGGCGAGGGGAGCCGCCATGTTTGTTTTCTCTTTTACTTCCCTCTTCCTCCTCTCCGCGCCCGGCCACCCTCCTCCTCCGTTTCTCCTCCGCCACGAATAATAATAATCGAGGGAGGAGAAGCACACTAGGCGTTCTTCACCTGCCCGATGCTGCTGGCCTGACCCCCACCCCGCACACACATCGCCCTCTCAAAACTATCACCCCCTCGTTTCTTTGTTCGACGAGAACGCTGCTGCACGGGAGGTGGAAGCGACGCGCCGCCATTATGCACGCGATATGGCCGGGCACAGCTTGAGCGAAGAAGCGGACGACGCGAAAACGAAACCACAAATGCTACATTTGTGCCCCACACTGCCATCTTTCTATCAACCTTTGAATGTTCATACTTTTCTATTTCATTGCTTCAACTTTGGTGCTACACTTCTATATGCCCCGCCGCGTCCCATTCACAATGGTCCAACCCCCACCCTCCTATTTTCGCCCCAGACACGCCGTAGTCCCGCATAGCCTTGGCTGCACATGCGCAGTGACCTATCCTCCTTGAGTTTCTTTCTTTTTTTTTTACTATCTCCAGCGCATTGAAGAACAAATGTGACGGCACAGAACCAAAACGGCAGCTAAACGAACAAGGCCAAAATTTTAAAAATTTTTGTATCATGCGTTCCATTCAGCATTCGGCGCACTCCTACATCCTCCCCAACCTCCTCTTTTCCCGTTCCTCCGCGCAGGGGTGTCTACCCGCGACCCCTCGCGGGTAGAGGAATACTTCGCGATTCAATGAATAGCATCACACAGGGTTCGTTCACTATGCATGCGGCGAGTGAAGGCAACGTGTACATGGCGAGGGTAGAGAAGGGGGGATTTCAGGAGCAGGTGTTCGAGACACCCCGCTTCATTCTGTTCCACGCCGACACTGCACCATTACAAATCCGAGCGAACCCTGTGTACGCGGAGAAGGAACCTTTCATATTCGGCGCGCATCAAGCGAAAAGCAGGTAAAAGAAAAAAGACAGTCGACAGGGACACCGCTCCACAAATGTCGCTCAGCGAGACAGACACATACGCCTCTGAAAAAAAAAAAATTGTCATTCCCGCACGCGTTGGCAATGAATTCACAGGCACCGACTGGCTTCCTTGAGAATTCGAAACAGAACGAAAGAAAGGGCTTTAACAAAGGCCGGGGGGAAAAAAAAGGCCATTTCACAAACGACTTCACGCCGCAATCGTAACTGCCGCCCTCTCTCGACAGTTGCGAACACTTTATGACATTCCAACCGCACCTGGGGCCCGACCACTTGCTCGCGGAGCGTTCACAATGGGCTAATTAATGCGCAGAGCGAACGCGAACGTGTAGAATGTGCGAACACCAACTGGAGACAGGTCCGTCTCTATAGTTCGAAGCCTTGCTCGGCGGTCGGGTAGCACCAATCGACAGAAGTACCCGTAGCGATGAAAAAAAAAAAAAGAACAGCCGAAGCTTTTCCTCGATGTCGTATAGCTATAGCACGGCATATAGTTTCTTGCGTGACGGGCTGTTTAAGCGGTTGTTTAGTACGCTGTCCATCTCTGAAAAAAAAAAAAGAAAAGAGCAAGGAGCTCGACAGAACAATTTGCTAAATGTCGGTAGCCCAGCAGTAGCTCGAAGCCCGACGTCTAGCTTATTACCAAAACTCATTAAATAATTTTCTGCGTATTTAATGTGCCCGGCAGTAATTTGTCTGCGAATTTCAGAGGTCCAGCTGGCGTAGTGTTTCAGCGGAACAACTTGCCCGTATGACCGGGATGCTTCTTAATAACCGAATGGTTTGTCCTATTTTGATTGACACTTTCGCGACTTCTCATAGATACAGCGACATTGGTATTGTGCCGAGTTCGTCAGACAGCTGCCGTAAAAGCAAGTACCAATAGCAGGCAAACCGCCGAGTGGGTAAAATAATGTCAAGTGGGTTATTAGAACTCGCATTCTGTTGTTCATTCTACGATGACCCACACGCAACGTTTCCATTTATTCTACCATTTCTCTTATTATCTCTCTCCTTCATTAAATGCCGTACCCTACCCCCATATGCTGTTCACCTCTCAGATGTTAGACAGTTATAGACTGCTGCCAGCGGCAAGTTCCCTTCTTCGTTTTTATCCTTTGCCTCGCCAACTGTGAAGTCACCGATAAACAGCCAACTACAAATACTACTCTCGTACTCCAACACAAAAAGCTATAAACGGAGCCAGACATGACTCACGCTATCTCTGCTCGAAGTCCCGCGGACTTAGGAGATGGGGAGAGGGGAATTCCCGCGCTCATTTCAACATATCTCTTCGCATCCTTCAACCCATAGCCTCGCATCGCATCCACAACACAGCGGGGTAAATCCCCGACGCCCATGTCCATCGATATACGGTACTCCTGCCACGAGTCAGATAAGTTGAGTCAGCAGCCAAGACGTTCCACTGCTAAGCGTTAGGTGACGCCCGGGTCTGCCGGGAGGGAGGAGGGAAGAGGAGGGGGAACGCGAAATCCCACGCGCGTATACCGAGATTTAATTAACTCGGCGCACAAGCTGCGAGAAATTCGGGAGGGTCTAAATTAATCGGGAACCCCCTAACTGGGCGGCCCCCATCAATCACACGATCGAACAATCACCAACCCCGGTGGCGACAGCTTTCCGCGACACAGCAGCATCCCCAGCGCGTTGACTCACTATGCTAGATAGCGATGGCCATCGAAAAAAGCATGGAGTTTAACGTGCCAAAACCACTTTCTGATTATGAGGCACGCCGTAGTGAGGGACTCCGGAAATTTGGACCACCTGGGGTTCTTTTAACGGGCATCTAAATCTAAGTACACGGCTGTTTTCGCATTTCACCACCATCGAAATGCACCACCGTGACCGGGATTCGATGCCGCGACCTCGTTGCTTAGCAATCAATCAATCAATCAATCAATCAATATTTATTTTTGACAAAATAAATACAAGATGGGTATAAGTACAACATTCGGAGGTCCCGAAGTAACAACTGTCGGGGGGACCTCCTAACAAAACATGAAAAGGGGATAGTAGGATCGAGGCAAACAGTGAGTCATGTGATATATTGCTATACAGTTTCTACATTGGAAATAAACGATGAGATAGAAAAAAAAATCGGTTAACAATATCACAGGTATATTCACAGAGTTAAGAAAAAAAAATAATTGATGAAATCTTAAAAATAACATGCAACAATTAAAACGAGGATAAATGGCACGTAAAGCTAACAACGAGGAGAAGTATCATTTAAGGCAAAATTTAGTAACTCAGTAATTGACAAGTACATTGCGTAATGGTAAAGTGAACAACATACTAATTAATTCTAGGTTTGTTAAATTATGCTACGCGTCAGATAAAGTGTTCATGAAATGCTCCTTCGTTCTACGTTTGAATGATAATAATGTAGATGTCTTCATGTCAGATGGTATAGAATTCCAAACAGAAACGCCTGAAAACGCGACGGTAAATTTCCCATAGTTAGTTCTAGCTTTTGGAAGAAGAAGATTGAGTTGAGTTGAAAATCTTGTGTTGTTATAATTGATGAGGCTAGAGCGACTAAAACCTGGAATATTAAACTGGGTATTTATAAGACGAAACATAAGTAGCGACAGCTTATGATTGAATAACATGCGTAAAGGTAAAACATTTAGGGAACGGAATATTGGAGCAGAGGGAGATGTATGCGATTGGAATGAAATTAATCGTAATGCCTGCTTTTGCAAAACTTCTAACTGATGAAGATGTGTGGTATATGTATTACCCCAAGATGACAGGCAGTATGAGAGATGACTGTGTATATACGCGTAATATAAAGACATGAGAATGGTTTGCTGGAAAAAAGAGCGAGTTTTTATTATGATGTGAATACCAAATGAGATTTTTTGAATAAGTGATTGAATATGACACTGGAACTTTAGGTTTTCATCTAGTACTACACCAAGAAATTTAGTAGACGTGGATCTTGCAAATACATTATTATTTAGAGACACTACAATAGAATCAATGTGCAAAGATTTTGAAGAATGGAATACCATAAATGTTGTCTTAGATGGGTTAATGGTTAGCTTGTTTTTTACACACCATGAATGAACATTCGTTAGGTCAGCGTTAAGTTTATCCTGCAATGCAAATAAATGTGGCCCACACCATAAGGCCCACACCATAAGCAAGCACGGCGGGTAGCGACGGCCATTCGTGGACTTCACAACGCACCTATACTGCTACCCATCTCGTCTATAGTGACCTCACGCCAACCTAAGCGAGGTCGAATTCACCGCAAGTTCCGCGGGTGAATTGGCGGCAATCAATGAAGTGCAGCGCCATGGTGAGAAGCCCAAGGGCCACGGTTTCCTTGATCCCGTTCGTAACGGTACAGTCGGGCCAGATCTCTTGCAATGTATTTGTTTGTATATGAAACAATAATAAAGCATTCCAGTGACACGGCACGGGAAAAAAAAATTGATATACCAGGAACTCGCGCGACCATGCGACTTATCCACCAAACACATGCTCCGTTCAACGAGGCAAGAGATATTTAAGAGCAATGCTTAATTCCTTGCTTGACGAGTGCGGGCGAATGGTCGTTCAATAACAAGATGGCGCGTTCCGTTTTTTTTATAGGAAAGAAAAAAGTGTGACCTGAATCCAACAGCAGATAAGTTCACGTTGCATTTAGCGGACGACACAAAAATGGACCTTGCCGCCAGGGCGCCGCAAATAAGATGGCTGCTTCCAAAGCGGACAATTCCCGTGGTTCCCTAAAATGATGAGAGGAGCTGCATCAACCCCAAGTGTAAATGTTTCCGCAGTTTGGCCACTCCGTCTAGTTGCGGCGCATGCGCATGGACGGGGCGCTCATTTGTAAGTTTCACGGAATTTTTCGAAATTCGCCTACGGAAGGTAACGTAAGATAACGTAACTATCCAGAGGGCCGGACATTACTTGCATCATAAATCGAAACGCATATGCAACGAATTAACGAGAATTAACTAAGTAATTCCATAATTAATTTATGGCGCATACTACAATTTACCATTTTTACCCGGTGAGTTTGCGAGACGTATTCACTTCAAATGAATTTTCAGGATTACGCCAGTTTGGAGAAACATGCCGAAGTGTAGGACGAAATACGTGGGCGTCCCGGTTACTTCTGTGCTTCAATCCATAAAAGAGCGTTCTGTTAAAAAAAGTAAGTGAAACAACAGTGAATTCATTACGGCGAGTTTTATGACGCATGCCTCCAAACTGGTGTCATTATGTCATTCCAAGTGGATACGCCCTGCAAACTCACCGGCTACAATTCGTAGTCATACCCGCAGTAAAGCATATAATTAAGTCGATTAGCGAATTCTGGTTATTTATCTGAATACGTTCCGATTTCCCATGCAAGAAAATTAGCGCCTCTTCGAATAATTCGGCTCTAGGACAAGAGTTACCCTATCTCCCACACGCGATTTAAAAAAAAAAACAGCCTAAAACGTACAAATGATCGCTTCGGATAGTGTCCCTGTGTTAATAAGCAGGAACTTTACCAAAAAGAAACAAATAAGGACTGGAACCTCTAGGGATATTATGCCCAGACCCATCTGCTCAACAAAGTCCGTGTGAACGCTAACGGCTGTTAGAATCGCGTGAAAACGACAAACGATCTCGTGAATAGCAGCAGTATATCAGTAAGTGTGTATAGACAAAGCGGGAGCTAGTCCTCCATCGAGCAACTGCCGTTCCGTGCACCGATGCCATTCATACATCGCGCCGCAATTTACGAACAGACTCCTAAACGTTGGCCTCGCATCAGTATTGAATCATAACGCCGCCCCTGCTGGCAGCAAGCATCCTCTCGCCTTCCGTGCACAAACTAAAGAGCTACGCAATGTGAGAAAAGCATAAACGGGAGCGAAACACAAACGCGCGTATAGTAGAAAACGGGGTTAATTTTGGCGCGTTGCACATACAGTATTGGCGGCGAGGAGTTACGGAGTCGCCCTCTATCGGAAGCGCCTCGATGCCGTAGTATGAGGGATCACGTGACGCGCTCCTCATAGGTTTTGCTGTCAGCGCTCACTGAAAACACCACGCGCGAGCTCTCCCGGACATTTCTGTAAGTACTTTCGAAACGAGAGAAGTTTCTTACTGTCTAAATAATAATCTTGGGCAAGCTGAAAGCACACAATCGTTTACAGCCGCTATCTCTTTACCGAATACGTACAGTGAACGCCACTGCGCGCGGTCGCCGCGATGGAGTCTCCCGAACCGGCTTCTTGCGTGAAAGGTAGGTAAACGCCGAGAGCAAACTATGTGAAATATGTTCTTATAGTGTTTGTATAACTAAATGGAGCGTAATAGAATGAAGCCTCAATGCAGCGATCGCGCAGATTCGCAGCGACCGACTGCGCGTCTGCATGCTTGTCCGCGCAATGTTTCGCTTTCTCCGCGCGCGCGTTTTCGCACCGTGCCATGAGCTTTAGCCCGCAGAATATGAGCATTTGACAGTATACAGGCAACCATTGTTGCGTGGGCGCTATCAGAGCTGTTCAAAAATAATTTCATTGTAGAGACTTCGACGCCTACGGGGACTGTGATGTGCCGTCGCGACGATTCAATCTTTTTTTTCTTCTAAATTCTTTGACCTTTCAATACTATTTCTCGAGTTGCGTTGCACTGTATGTTTATCGGCGTTCTCAGCGTGCAATTTCCCGCTGCTCCTTTTTTGTAATCCAGTGCATTAATTCACAACACAAACATGACCATATGCTATGCTTTCTTTAAATGTGCTTCTCACCGCTGCCTTTCCACTCCACTGAACTTGGCAGTATCTATAGTATCGACAAGTTCATAGACCAAGCCGTCATGACATTAGTCGGGCAGCGGACTCAGGCGAGCGTCTCAGTGCGCGTTTTGAGAACATCGCAGACCGGGCGCCGTAGCAGAAATCTTCCTCGCGTCTGTGCTTGCTGCATACCCGAGTTGTAGCCGATGACTGCCGGTTTTATGTTTCGCGAGCCAAGCTTCACACAGCTTCTTGTCCTGCGGCTACGTGTGAATAAGGCCGACACCGGCCTCCGTTACGTGCGTCCGGCCCTGCGGCACCGAGCAGTAGCCTACCATGTTGCGCGCCTTCAAAGGCAGCCACTACCTATTGTAGTGCTTTCAAGCGTTGTAAAGGAGACACTCGAAGCGGGAAAATTTCGCCACTAAATGAAAACCGCAGCGTACGAGGGAATTTAAACTCGTTTTCAGCTCGCTTCGGCGCGCCCGAAGCAGCCGACGCGGCCGCTATGTCCACGTGATCCCTCCTAGCACGTCACGCCGACGGTGGCGCCAGCTTTTCCAGTGGTGGAGCTCGAGGCCAATACGCGCCCGGAACGGCGGGAAAAAGAAGAAAGCGCGCGCAAGCACGCAATTGCGCGGGAACATTTATCTCCCGCGCGAATTCGCCCGTATATATGCGTTTAAGCTGACGGCTATACACGCATGCGCCGCGAGATTCCCACGGGACTCGAGGGCAACCGACTCGAACGCAAAGGCTGCCTCACCGTCCAGCGAGTGGATCGGCGCGAATGTGCAAATGCCGAGGAGATATGCAAGCCGGCAACATTCGCTATAGCGGTAGCTGCTATAGTGACAGAGACACGGAAATAAATGTTTGTTCCGGTAACCCGTTTCTCGCCGCTGGCGACCGAGAATTATCGCTAAAGCAGTCGGGTGGATTAAGCCTGTTTCACATGATGCGATTTTCATCGCACCGGAAGTGCGATTTCCGTCGTTTGCGATGAAAATCGCAGTCGCAGTGCCGACCCCCCGATTTTCGGCTGCGACCAACCGGTTGGTCGCACAGTCGCACCGATCGCTGCGATTTACCGTCGAAATTGCGCGGAGAGCTGTCAACGGAGCTATTTCGCCGGTTTGTTTTGGAAAGTGGCGTCTCGCCCGACAAGTGCAATGCGCGGAGACGTGGATCGTCGAATTCGGTACGTACGCGAAGGGAGAATAAAAAACTTGTACCGCAGATTGCATTCTCCGATTTCTATGCGTTTGTTGGCACGCTACACAGCAAATGAAGTGCACTTTCACGTTTGCTTCGTACGCCTTTGCGAGTTGTCAGTGCTAGCTAGAGATGTTCGATCCCCAGCAGACGACGAGGTCGTCACAATTTTCTTTTGTTGAGTAGCATGGAAAAATCACGCTTACGGAGCAGCTTGAATTATTTCAACCTCGGCAAGGGCAAATGGCAAGACAGCAAAGTACCCGAAATTTCAACGTTGCGCTGAACGCGGTACCGTTCAGTTGCATTTTCTTGTCGGTTTTCAAGCATGAATTTCCCGATGCATCTTGAAAGCTCATCTTGCCTCTTATTAAATTTGACAGAGCAAAAGTGTAGGCTATCGTAATGAATTTGCTACGATAGCATTAAATCCGTGGCTCGAATAAAATATTACATGCACGTTAAGTTGCACCTCTTCTCTGGAGAATTTTTTTTTTCTTGCACAAAAACCAATAAACATTGACTATGTTGCGGAGTTTGTATCCTTATTGCATCTGTATGAACACTTGCTCTGCAAGGTAAACTGTACAGCTAGTAGATTAAGTAAATTGCTTGCTATAGTGGCACAGTGACAACGTACCCTCCTGCACAATCATGTAGAACTTGTGCAACAATGCAAAAAGCAGGCAAACGGCCTGTTCTTGCGGGGATAAAACAGTATAAAACGACACGCTGAAGAAAAGTAAATCAAAACTGTGCAGTGAAATCAGCCAGTACAAGCAGTTCTTGCACGTTCACAGCTGATCAAGTGTGCAGAAATATTCATGCCTTACATGTTTCTAGTAAGTTTCTAATAAGTTTGTGATCACATATATTAGTGTGTAAACCCATATAACGATATCCGCTGCGATTACTATCTTTATAAGTAATGAAATACCATGCTACTTGCAAGAACATATATCACCCGAGGATCTTAGAACAAATTTCTGCATTTCAACAATACACAATATGTGGTTTATTCAGTAAAGGACCACAAACTGGGCTTTTTTTGCAATGACAAATTTATTCCAAACTTTACTTGCATACAGGCAAGAAAAAAAATTATAGACAGAAATATTGTTCTTCAATTTCTTCACCTGCCACTGTGTCTATAGCATTCTGCTGCTAACACAAGGTGAGGGGTTGATTTGCCAGCCATGGAAGTCGCATTTCGATGGGAGTCGTAGGTGAAAAAAAAAAAGCTCTTGCACTTAGATTTAGTTCATCACCTTTTATTGAACCCTTAGACTTCAAAATACTATTGCATAGGGGGGCATGCTTATGAAAATCTAACACCAATAAAAAAGCAATAGAAAGCAGAGGGCAGAATTGTAAAACAACCATCTTTCGTGATAATTCGAGTGTGTAAATATTCATTGCATCAATATGTATTGTTCAACAGCACTGCACAAATAAGCATGATCAGGTATAGCAAGTACTGTGTCAGGAAGCTGGTTCTACAGATGTATAAATGTCAAGGCATGAATGCTCATACTACGTCGCACACATAGCACAAAGAAAACCTTTTTCAAGAGTTGTCCCTTCTGGCAGTTATGAGTGGGCCATAAGCAGCAGAAACTTTATCGCAGGACATTGTGTAATACCGCTTATGAAAGAGTGAAGAGGCCTTTAACAGCAGTACCTTATGCTGCTCTAATAAGAGGAACGATGAGCAAAAACATTTCTGGTACAGCACTTAAACAGTAACTTTCTGCAAGACAGAAAATTCCAGGTCAGAGTTGGAGGTACATTTGGCCCACACACACCAACAACACGGGCATACTACAAGAAACACTACAGCCTATGGTGTATTACAGTCTATGTGAAAGCTATCTTATACAGAAATCAAGAATGATGCAACAAGCCCTCGACAACACTGCAGACTTTCTTGGCCAGTCTGGCCTCTCGCTTTCTGATAAGTCAGCTCATATCGACGTCGGAAAAAAAGAAAAACTAGAATCAAGAACTACCCCAGATTGCACATTGTGATCCACATAGCTGGACAAGTATGCCCGCAAGTCAATGTCCACAAATCCTCAGCAAGTGTAAGCACATGACGGCAGAGCCAGCACGTGGGTGAAACAATTATGCAATGCCTGGACGCAACTTCCACACCTGGTGAAAAGAATAATCTCGAAATAATGGGGGTGGACGAGTGGATACTATAGAAAATCGCAGATGCTTTGCTTGTGTCCAAGGTATGGTACGGTATGAATTACCTGCAGCACACAAAAAAGACAACTCATCGAATACAGGCATCGGGTAGTAATAACAGGTCTTTCCAACTGTACCATGCTTGAAGACCTCTATGAGAAAGAGCTAACGAACAAGCACCTAGACAGAGTAGAATTGCTGCCTGCAGCACAAATTCTTTGTCTCAAGAGCTCAGAACCTCGTACCAAGATACTATGCCAGCTAGCATATGAGATGCAAAGACGACTACCCCTCCCTTCAGAAACACAACCTCGGGAGTACCTGAACTTGAAACACAACAGGCCCATACCGTGGAATATGGGGGTAAAGAATTAGGCCAGAAGACTATATGCAACTGCCAAAACCACAGGGGAGGTTGCTAATCATGAAGATGCAAGCAAACATAAGGCACATATAGTACACTGATCTGGCAATAGCAGTGTAACAGTAGTATGATACTACATAAAACTAAACCCCATATGAGTGAGTACCATTCCAGGTCATCCTACACCTAGAAAAGCTGAACTGAAAGCAATCAAAGCAGCACTTGTAGTGCAGATTACACCCTGCACAACACCCTGCATGGATTCACCAGAAACTGTCTGGGCCTGCACATCACACAACATTGTCAGGAAAATCAGATTGACACGTGACTTGCAAGCACATGGCCAGAAATTAAATTACAGGATACATAGCCATGCAAATATTCCAGGACACAAGCGAGCTTATAAGCCTGACATAATAACTGAAAACTAGAGTTTGTGTGTATTCATTATTAACTAAAGTGCAACAGATAGACAACAGACAAGAACGAAGCGCTATGTGTGTTCACTTCATTCCTGTCCATTGCTTTTCTGTTGCACTATAGTTAATGAATTCATAAGGCTGCACAGGAGAAGAATGATACCTCTGCCCAAGGGCCCGATCTCACATCCAAATCCACATGTGTGCACACACACGCACACAAATGTTGCAACAGTGCATAGCATGAAGCAGTATCAACAGGATGACACTAGATATGGATGAGGACTAACTTTCAACTGAGGTTCATTTGTAAAAATGTGGCGAGTTATACAAATTACCAGAAAAAGAAAGGACGACGAGCAAAACGAGAACAAGGTGAAAGCAGGAGCCAACGTCTCGACTAGTGGACTTGTCTTCTTCAAGGTCCACGTTTGGAAACGTTGGCTCCTACTTTCACCTTGTTCTCATGTTGCTCATCGTCTTGAATTTCCATCTCCTGCCTTCCCCGAGTTTTCCCCAGAAAAAGAAAGACATCTTTGAAAGATAGATAAAAATTGGTGCTTGATGCAGCCAAACATAAATAAAAATGCTACAGAAAGAAAACAGAGAAAAATTCCAAGTGCAGGAAAAAATCATTACAATTGCCAATCCTGCATGCCAGCACCTTTCAAGAAACACTGTTGTTATTCCAATAGATAGACTGACAGCTTGCTTATGCAAGCACATTCTTCCAGTTCCATGCCATTGGGGAAAAAAATGAGTTTCCTGGAAGGTAGCCACATGCACACTTGGTGATCACAATGTTTTTTTTTTCCCTGGACTTGTATATCTATATGTATTTTCTCCCTTTCCTGCTTTTATGTTTGGTTTCATCAAGCACTAGTCTTTATCAGGTTTTATTGTTGTACTACTTTGTGGTAACCTTTATAGATCATTGCATTTTCACAATAAACCTTTTAATTAGAAGTTAGCATAACCTGTTCTTACTGCTTCACACTGTACGTTCTTGCTACATTGGCCAAATAAAAGATTTTATAAGGTCTCATGAGGGCCATTAAAGTGACTTGTTGCAGTCTAAAAAAAATGAATAGCCTGGCTGCAAATGGCACCAGAGAACACATAGGACAAACAAGAAAACCGAGATGATCTAACAACCAAAGGTTTAATGTACACACCAAGTAAATGCTCGCTGACAAGCAATAGACTGAACATACACAAAAAGGAGAAGCAAAAATTCATGTGCGTTTCCTGACAGGAAATGCATCCATTCTAACGGAGGCCGTGATGACAAGATTAACACAGCATTTTTAGATCTACAGCTTCCGTAATTTCTCTAGGCAGCCGATCTGCACAGAATGCTTGCTTCTTCCTCTACAATGCATGCTCAGATGTGGAGAGTGCATTGCAGAGGAAGAAGCTAGCATTCTGTGGAGATCGGCTGCCTAGAGAAATTATGGATGCTGTAGATGCAAATACACTGGGAGAATCTTGTGACAGCATGGTCGCTGTTACACTTAGAGATGGATGCGTTTCCTGTTGGGATCTGTATGGACACACATCAGATCTTGCTTCTGCTTTTAGTGTGAATTTGATTTATTGATTGTCGAACAGCATTTACTCGGCATGTTCAATAAACTTTCATTTGTTAATACACCTCATGATTGTCTTGGTCTCTAGCAGAAAGGTGTTCATTCTTTTTACAGTGAAGCTGTGTATGCCTAGGCGAAACACTCATGGTCCGATCCCCAAAACCCTAGTGTAGGGGTATGAGCCATTGTTTAAGGGGGTGTGAGCCATTGCATTCGTCTTGCATGATGGACGGAGACATTTCGTGCTAGGTAGACATAGAAATGCTTATGCATTTCAAACATACATTTATCTGCGTATTATTGCAGGGAAGGGGCACAGAGAGGGATGGGGTTAAGACAAGATCATGATGTCATTATTATTTCGCAGCGAAGGTGTGGTGGGCCATTGGCTAGACCGATAGTGACGTCGTTTCTCTCTAGCAGCAGAGTGCGCGTGCAGCAGTCTCTCTCCGACTTCCCAAGAGGTTCGAAAATGTGTCCCTGTATTTAATTAAATGAAATGTGCAGCCGCGGTGTGTCACTTCGTAACTACAGTGCATAACTGAGTCATAAACATTATGATTAACGTATTACAAAACACAAGTGCGTAACATAATCCAGAAAGACTTTGATGGACCCGCTGGATTAACACAATGAACCACTCATTGCACTTTCCACGATGGTGATCTTGCAAAGTGCAATGTGTGGCATTCCAAACAAACAATGTGATAAACCCAAGCCAAACATGTGCATAACCTCATTAAGAAACACAGACATAACCAATAATATAGAAAGACTTGAATATAACCATTGGAATTAACTTAGTGATAAACACCGGGGCCGCACATTTCAGCTTCGCAGGTTTACCGTCTGTACAGGGTGCATGGGCAGTAACTTTTTCTGTTATTGTTTGTTAAGTATTGTATAATGTTGTGCCAGTAAAACATGTTGGGCTAGTTGGTGCAATGTATTGGTACTGCTTTTTTTCTTAATGTTGTGCCCTTCTTCCTTTTGTAACAACTTTTTTATTCCTCCTTGCATAATACTCCAACCTTGCAGCCTGCGAGGTATATAAATAAATAAGTACATAAGCACGTCATTCATTCATCTGCATACACCTCGCACCATTCCTTGCTCAACAAATGTCACTGTGTTGATGTCTCGCAGCATGCATCTACATTAACTGTCATTTGCGTTTCGGTATGGTTTCTGAACAGTGTAATGCATAAAGATTAAATGACATTAAGGTTGTGACTTATGCGGTGCATAAGCAAACCTTGCAAAAGATTACATGTTGGATTGTTGAAAGTAAGACGAAATGTATATATCGCAGTTACTTTAACCGCATTTAATTGACCACTTGACAAAAACTTCACTTCGCATAGATTCCAACACGTACACTGAATCTGCAGTTTTTTTTTTGCTTATTAATGTAGTTGTTACTGCATGGTCACATTGTAGATTTGAAAAGAAAGTTAAATAAATTTGTTTGTTGCAAAATAACAATATGTGTAGATCACTGCGATTGTAACACCAGAACTTGATACAAACATGCACACTATAGGATGCAAGCAAATGCTCAGGACAAACTCCAGAATGTTTGCATCCTGATACTTATGAAAGTGAACGGTTTCATTCCATGGCTGTCAAAAGAGGGAGAGAGAAAACTTAATTGTGTTCGTGGAACAAAAACGCATTTATAAGCTTAGACATATAGTCATTGTTTAAAGCTTTCGAAATGAATAATTATAGCTTGCTATCGACATTGAAGCAGCCTTTCGACAGCAAGAAAAGGAATCAGTTTTTCCAGCTCTGAACATTGAATTGCAGGAAATGCAAGCAGGCATAAAATTCTGCCAATATAATCTGTTTAGGAATACCAAATTGGAATAAACATTGAGGCTTGGATTTTTACTTTCTCTGGCTGAGCAATCTAGCTTGAAATGACTCCCATAAGCATGTCGTAGCAATGTTGATCTAATACAGGTTAAATGCATGACTAGCTTAAGAAATCTGGATTATTGCTATAAATTACAGTGAAGAAACTATAATATCTAATAACAATAATAATATAATAATAATATTTATTTCCACAAAACAGGCTAACCGTGAGAGGCGTGCGAGGCTGAGCAGAAAGCTGAAAAATTCTACGGCAAGTGCGAATGCCGCAGGCCTACGATCCTGCTTTATGAATAGCGCGTATTGATATGGTCTTCTTGTTAGAAGTTCCGAGTATACTACCAGCGCGAGACACGGGACAACAAAGTGGACGAGAAGCCTGTCTTTTAGAATGCTATGTTACAACGTACAGGTTTCTACAAAAGTGACGGTAACTGCTCGAAACATTTGATGCTTCGGCTTTTGCGCCTTTAGAAATATTTAGAGAGGGCTCCCATATATATATTCGCAGCGCAAGCACGGCGATGGACGAACCAGGATAGCGCTAAGGTTGAATATCACAACACAATTTTCATTCCACGTCGTAATCACACAGATCATTTGAGGCTTCGTTCAGTGGCACACGCGTGCTTTCGGGTTGGTGCTTCTTGTTGCGTTTGGCGTAAGAATATGGCTAGTAGCAGGCACCACATATGCGCAATCACGGGCAATATACACGCATCATTTCTTCGGAAGCTGGCGCTGAGCACGGGTAGCGCGAGGATCTTGTTGGGCTGACACGACGACTTCGTGGCAGCCGAATTCCGAATACTGCATATGCGGTGAGGGTAGCAATATGAACTGGTCGATAGGTCATCTTGGAGATTGTTGTAGCGCAGGCAGAACGAAACGGTCATAGAAGGCAGATGAGACAACACACGGCGCAGAACCACCTGCGAACAGCTGTTTACGTGCTCCATGTCGCACTGAACTACCGACACCGCCGTCGCGCACTCCAAGACAAATCTTAACTAACGTTTTTAAATTAGTAAACGTACATATTATTTGCTTGTAATCAAGAAAAGTCAATAATATCATACTGTAAACGTTTTATTCATTACAATAAAAGAATTATGCAGCGTGTGCCACGAAACCTGGCAGTAAGCAACCCTGGGCGTCGCACCAGTCGCATTGTTGAAATCGCAATCATGTGAAATGAGCCCTCTAAAAATCGCATTGCGACGCGTGCGACAGCACCGATTTTCGTCGTTGCAGTCGCAGCATGTGAAACAGCCTTTACGCGAAAGAACGTATAGAGAGAGAGAGAGAGAGAGAGAGAGAGAGAGAGAGGCCCGCAGGCTCAATGAGTGTGGCTGAAGTTGGGCAGTGGCCACGACACGGTGGTGTGACGAAGGGGCTTCCGAGCCAATTAGGCGGTGTCTAAATCCACGCCCTATATATAGCGACGGTTCCGTCTGAGTAACAGACGCACATTACGAAGACTGCGTGCTTTTGAAGGTTATATATGCGTCGAAACTAGTTGCTGAGCCAAAAACGCGTCACGGCTGATGTGTTGTAGATATTACCTACATATTTAGCTACACCTGCTGGCCCCGGGACCCATGATGTAATATTATTAGTGCTCATTTGCTAATACTGATAACATGGATGCATAGGCAAATAGTGCTGAACGACTGAATTTCCTTCAGAAAAAAAAAGAAAATACGTATTTCAACAGGACATAAAGAGCAGTATTGCCTTTTTTTATTATTATTTTTTAAAACTTGGCTAATGTAGAACTCACTGACCTTCACGCTGCTTTGCTTGCGTTATCTGCGGGAGTGTGGCGACAGCGCTACGAAGGCTTCGGGCTCAAGGCAGGCGGTAGCGGCCGGCAGAGCACGACCTCCGAGATCGGCGCCGCAGGTTAGGATGCCTACATAAGCGAACCCGTTGGTCGCAGAAGAATCGCGCAACTTCTGTCGCGATTTCTGTCTCCAAGTAAGTAACCTCTTGGCTTAATGTAAACGTTCCGTAGCTGTGTTTACAATCGCAATGCAACAATCCAGGTTTCATTTGTGCGTTAAACGCACCTTCAAAGCGACTAACTTAAATAAAAAAATCAAGTACGGCGTTTGACGTCCTAAAGCAACAACAGTGGGCGTTCGAGTCCAGCCAAACCAGTTCGGCTCGAGAGTAACGCTGCCGCTGCGACACCTGGTGCCAAACCAGCGACAGCCGGTGCACAGTAACAGAACGTCATAGCCACCTCAGCCCAGCGCGGCCAGTATAACCACGAACAGTAATAGTCAACCAGTCCGCCAGTACCGTTTAGGAATGCTAGGAACGACAACGAAGAGCTAGGGACCGACGTCACGCGTCCGTCAACACCTTCCGAGCCGAGAGAACCCGAAGCGAGCGAAACGGACGAGAGCGGGGCTGTGGACACATCTTAAAAAAGCGTGCCGCTTCTTCCGGCTGTCGCTAGGGCTCGGGTTTTGCCAGGGCAGTCGCGCGCGGGAGGGGGGCTCGACTATTTGCGTCCACCTTTTTTGTTCTTTTCTTACCGACGCTAACCACGCTATAACCGGCGGCGAAGACCCCGCGGGACTTCAAGAATTAGAGGCACGTGCCGAAGACTTCCACTATAGTTCTGGCAAGCCAAACAAGCGCTCCGTGGCCGCAGCACCCTTCGCTCCGGCGGGCTCGAAAAATGGTAGGTCCAAAAACGGCACGAGCGAAGGCGAAAGAAGAAACGGCTATTATTAATACCGGGAGGGGGGGGGGTGCAGTTTGGAGACAGCGAGGAGTTATCCGAAGCGCGCGAAACTGTCAACGGCTTCCGACAAGGAGCTCGCAGCAGAGCCTTTGGAGAGGACGGTGGTTGGAAGGCTAAACCGTCGAGAGGCACACCTCCGGGGGCAAAGACGGTCGAAGTTTCTAGAAAATAGGAATCGTAAGTTAAGTAGCATTAGTAAATTATACCTGAGGAGGCTGCAGTGAGAGAGAAAATACGGGGGGAGGGGGTGAATATAGGCGGCGACGCCTCCTTGGAGGTTCCTGCCCCAGCTGGCCGCGACGTCATGGGTTTAGGTCGCGTGCATATAAACTAGTTAGCTGAGTAAGTAAAGAATGACTGCACCGCATTATAAGAGAACGAAGTCCAAACTTAGCAACATATCGTGCGCCGTGAGCAACCCAAATACGAGAAGACACTTCGATATCCGCGACCTCACACTATCGTATCGGCACGAATATTGTACAAGTAGGAGTTTGGCCATCGTGTTCTGCAATAATTTACGCTTTCCCGCAATATAAAAGAAAAAAAAAGTGTTTCAAAGGTATAATAACCCTAACGTAACTAATCCTTGCAATTGTGTTCCATCAACACGTTAAAGGTGTAAGTGATAATCCGGTTTTCCTGATTAGGGCTCGAGGACCTTGCGTTCGTCTTGTGGCGGGCACCTACGAACGGGGTCGTTCGCTTCACTTACAGAAGTTCGGCTCCACCGCATGATGAGTGCTGCGCCGAAGAGCGCTTCCAGGAAAAAAAAAGAACATCGTGAAACATATGCGAGAGGTTAGCCTGCAGCAAGGGGTTTTCTCATGGTACTTCAGATTTGCATGGTCGTTCGGAAGACATCAAAGAAAGATGCGCATGCGCACATGCCTCCCAGGTCACGCAAGCAAACCAAACCAACATACTGGAAGCAATTTATATTGTTTGGCGCACTTCTCCCGTGGGAACACCGAGAATCGCATTCTCTGCGTGCAACACACAGGGAAACCACCAGCGCCGCCATGGTCAAAGTACGTCTGGAAACTGAACACGTGTCGATCATATTGCACGGGCGCACACGTAGTGCATATACGGCTCAGTTTCGCCAGTGCTGACAAATGTGGTGTCACCTAACAACGGTTCGGCCGCAATCAAGGTTTCCCGTGCCTTATATATAGACAGGCAGTGCCTTGAAAGGTTTGTCGGAATGTGCAGGCTGTTTATTCGCCAAATGTGAGCGTAGAATAAAGTTTGCAGCGAAATAATAACGCATCGCAAAGAAAGGCAAAACACGGATGTACAGAAAACAAAATCAAATTATGCGGTCTTACGTGCCAAAACCACGATCTAATTATGAGGCGTGACGTAGTAGGGGGACTCCAAAATAACTTGGACCGCCTGAGGTTCTTTCACGTGCACCTTAAACTCTAAGTACTCGGGTCTTTTTGCATTTCGCCGCCCATCGAAATGCGGCCGCCGTGGCCGGGATGCGATCCGGCGACTTCGTGCTTATCAGTCCAACACCACAGCCTTAAGTTAAGCAACCACGGCGGGTGTAATGTACAGAGAGGAACCCCACAGTACAAAAGCAGTCCCCGGTTTCGTTAAGAGTTCTTCACTCTACCGCGAGGCTGCCGTGCGGCGAAGCCTCTTCGCAGCGCCCACAACGATGGTGAAGCGCGACTCCATTTGCATCTCTCTCTCTCACACACACACACACACACACACACACACACACACACACACACACACACACACACACACACGCATACACGCACGCACGCACACACACACACACACACAATGAACCACACCCACCAGGCGCAGCACTCCAAAGACGTAAAAATGTATTCGATAATTGACCTGTCGCAGCAAGCATCGCCAGTGCCAGCACAGGGCAGCCAGCTGGTACTTAAAGTAGCTAACCTCCCTGTCTTTCCCCCGCTTTTGTCTCTCTCTCTCTCTCTCTCTTGCTGCTAGGGCGTCCCGTCGCACTTGTCGCAGCAATGCACTCCCCCTCCCCCGGGGCGCACTCGGTGGAGCCACTATTTTTTCACCTATCTTTCCACGCAGTAAACCCTCTCCCCGATAAACGATTTATTCCAACACGCGATTCGAACCTAGAACGTCGAAGTCATGAGTGCAATGCGGCGCCACGAAACCAGAAGGGACGGTCTACTATTGCACAGGCTCTGTATCGGCTCCTGTTGCCCCGTCACTATAATGCCGCGACTGCAGGGAAGGCCCCATTCATTATAGTGACTTCCTAAAATTAAATAATTAGTACACTAATTAAGTTATAACTCAAATATTATTTCACTTTTTTTTCATTTTTGTGCTAACGTACGCTTCATTACCATACAATAAAAAGAAGTAAAGTTGTTCTAATTGTCCTTGATGTCGAACTGTTGATTGCGTATTAAGGGGATAAATACAGCTTCGCAATTACGTAGGAGTCTCACCTGTGCGGAACGGAAGCCTCTTTCGATAGCGCACAAGCATCACCGGTTCCCGGTCGGGAGAAAACGAGCGTCCCAATTCGGCGACGAGCCAAACCGTGCCAGACCGGACGTAATCCGCGAGCGAAGCCAAGTCCAACATCAGCCTTCACAGCGAGAGGATTTTAAAAAAAAAGAAAAAATACGTCGAGGTACAGCGGCGACGGCGATCCAAACGGTTGTAGAACTGCTTCTAACCGAGGCTCCCAGAGGAAGTGAACGGATAAAACTTATTTCCTAGCAGCGAAAAGGGCGCGACTCGAAACGAGGGTGCGCTTTGAGAAACGCAAAACCTCTACGCGTACACTTTTGTTTACGTATACAGTCGATGAGCCATTGGTGACTAAAACGACGCGCCGCAGTGGGGTGCGTGCCAGAGGCTTCTATGGGCGGCCCGTCTAAACTTCCGCGCCGCTTCCTCCTCCTCTCATACTCGGCCATTGCAGGCGGTGGCTGCAACGCACGCACAATGCGGTAGTGCCGATACAGTTGAATCCCGCCACAACGAATACCGCCACAACGAAATTTCCGCGACAACGAATAATTTTTTATTCCCCGCGAGTATCCTATAAGAATTAATGGCCTAAATTTCTCTGCACAACGAACCATTTTTGCAGAGCGTTTCCGCTTCAACGAAATTTTCGCGTTCAAAATCGAAACCGAAACTAGTTTTATTGGCGAGAAGTCCAAGTCAAATCCAAAGCCACATTAAGCATGAAATCACGTGATTGCAGTTCCGCCATTTTGGCTTTGTGTCGTGGTCGCGTTGTTCACTCGCTGCCTTTCTCTTCGACAACGACGAGTTTTCATCCGCAGGACACGATGGCAACGCAAGTGAAAAAACGCAAAACTCTTTCCCTTGAGCAAAAAGCTCAAATAATCGCCCAAGCAGAAAGCGGAAGGAAGAAAGCGGCAATTGCTGAAGACTTCGGAATTCCTGCAAGTTCGCTGTCAACGATTCTAGGCAATAAGGACAGCGTGAGAATGGCACTTGCTTCAGGCACATCCTCGAAGCACAAAAAGGTGACGCGGCCCCTCCATGAAGAGTTGGACAAAGCAGTGCATGCGTGGTTTGTGGAAGCACGAGCCAGCAACGTCCCCCTGTCCGGAAGCATCGTCCAGCAGAAAGCCTTGAACTATGCATGCCTACTTGGCATTGATGATTTTAAAGCCAGCATTGGCTGGCTAAACCGTTTCAAGGCCCGCCATAACATCGTTGGAAAAGTGTTGTGCGGCGAGTCAATGTCAGCAGACGTGGACGGAGCAGCTGCTTGGAAGGCGAGTAACATGGCCGGAATTTTAAGCAACTTCGCGCCTGCAGACATTTACAACGCCGACGAGACCGGGCTATTCTACGAGATGTTGCCGGCTAGGACGCTCGACTTCAAGGGGCAGCGCTGTCACGGCGGCAAACGTACAGGAAGCGCCGGCTGCGGCAACCGCCGTACAGGTGATGGACGCTTTTGATGTCATCAGGAATTTCGTTGCTGTCCGAGACGACGATGTTGCAATGGGTTTGCTGACCGAGTGCGAAAATCGCGTGACGGCGTTGCTCGCCGTGAAGCGTAAGCAAACCAAGCTTACAGATTTTTGGCATTAAACGCCTTTGCTGCTGCTTGGGCAATTCTTTCTGCGTTTCACGTCAAATTTTTGCGATAACGAAGTTCCGCGAGAACGAATTTTTTTTCGTGCACCGTGAATTTCGTTATAGCGGGATTCAACTGTAATGCGCCGTGAAACCCCTGCAACGCCGCTTCTTTCCCCGCTTTATTTTTTTTTTTTCCCGGCGCACATCGCGATATTTAACTAACGGCGCGTAGATAAAGGTCACGTGGCTCGGGTGACACTGTCTCCTTCGCGACCTTTTAGGCGCCGAACGGGTGGCGCGGGCCATTTATCACACCTCGCCCGCTCACGCGCGAGCTTTTTATCGGGGAGATTTCGCGCTACCGCGGTTTTGTCTAATCTATGCGGTCATTTGGCCGGCCAGTCCGCCGAGGTGGGAACAAAAAGAACAAAGTTCGCTCGGTTTAAACTGGTGTTGCAATGGTGCTACGCGAAGGATTCGGCTTCTGTAACGCATCCCTATTGTGGAGCAAAGCCCACAGTATATCATTGTACCTGGGAGTGCCCACACCCTCCGGACTACTCCCCTATTCCTTCACCTTCCCCTTCCTCCTGGGAGACTGCGCTGACCAGCTCAGACCCGCAAGAGCAGCGACGGCTGACCCGGCGGGCACGCGGAGTGGCGCGAGCCAATGGGGCCCTGAACTAAGGGCTCCACCCTTGCGAGGAAGTCGCCCAATCTCATGATAAATAAATGTTTTCTTTCTCTCTCTCTCTCTGTAACGCAGGACGCGTTCACCGCTCTGCCGCTCGGCGCGCCGCTTCTCCTGCAGCGAAAGCGGGGCCTCCGCTTTGCGCCTCTCATCGCCCTCCGTGAGACGGCGTAACGGGAGGGTTAGTAGGGCACAATGGGCGAGCCCTCCCTCTTTCCTCCCCTGGAGCAGACAACCAGGTTGTCCTGGTGTATATACAGTGGCGCCACAGAAGTAAACGAAGACGGTTCAGACACTCGGGACACGAGCCAGGCGTGTCAGTCAATCATCACTGATCGGGTGAAACGACCATTGACGTTCTCTGCACAGTGAACGTTTTGCTAAGAAGGAGCTCAAGCCTAGGAGCCAAGGAGGAAAACGATTCGCGTTAGTTGGTCAATGTGCACGCAGATGTTTTTCCCCTTTTTTTTTTCGCTTCGCCCTCCACTCCGCATCTGATGCGACGCTTCAGAAACATCTCCAACATGAGCCGCGGAGAAAACTGGCGCGTGCCGCTGCTTATGAAACTTTTCAAACGAGTTGGTTATGAAAATAAGCAAATCGTTGCTACGCGACTCGCATGCGCCAATGGTCTCAAAGCGCTATAACTGTCGCGAGGGCACGAGAGCTGCAAGGTCGACAATGTATACACATAATTACTCAGTCGTTCCGCATACCCACGGATACACGAACCCGACTAAATCGGAGGCGGCGAGTCGGCATGTGTCGGGCCGAAATTTGACCGTTCGGTTCGTGGGAACGCCAGCGAGTCGTGGGTTGGATGGAGACAGCTTGCGACTGCGAGGGACGAAGTGACTCGGTCGACCCGCTCGGCTAAATTCGGGATGGCCCGAGTCGGCCCGAATTCTGGCTCGCGACTCGCTGCGCTCCGTCGTTTCTGTGTAAAAACGAAACTCACGTATACGGGACCTCGATTTGCGAGACCGATGTTTCGCCGACGAGAATAACGCGGTTCGCCAAGAAAAGCAACGGCGTCCGCTGCAGTGATCCCATGGACGGTATACCTAACTCTCTGCCGTCAGCTCCCTCATGTGCGTGTGAACTTCCCTTCCCTATGCACCAAATATGCTACTCCATCAACCCACCCCTCTACGTATCACATGGTCAGCCGAACTTTAATTTTTGCTTTCAATGTCGACTACGATAATGGTTGCCCCGCTTGCTGTTGTTGTTGTTGTTGTTGTTGTCCTGGGTGGCCGTGGCACATACCCACAGTGGGGGATTGGCCAAGAATCGGGCGGTTTAATTAGGTGCCTAAAATAATCCCTCTAATACACACCCCTACATCCTGTGTTTCTTCTTTCTTTACTCAGAAACCCTGTAAAGGCCCATTCCGGGCATTACGCCTGCCATTTTACCTTACATCCTTCGTCGTGCTGTTCTTGGCTTCTTCTCAATCTCAATTATTTAACCTTGAACTCTCCGTCGAATAGGTTAAGTAGAGGTAAAATGAAATTATTGTGCGCTCTACAAGGATACCACTATCCGCCGCGGTAGCGTTATGCATGAGCTAGAGGCCCCATTTCGATGCAGGCGAAATTTTTAAAGAATTCGAGCAGAAACTCCACGTGTGTCCCGTGTTCTCGCCACGTAGCTCGTGTTGAAGTGAGCGGCAGCAAGAAGGTGAATTCTCTCGCTGCTGCGGGCGCTATCTTGAAAACGATCGTCTTATACGGGACGGACGGGTGGTTTTTCTCGTTGGGTAAGCATAGAAATGCTTACGCACTTAAAACGCCCGTTTGCTCACACTTAGGTACACGTTAAAGAACCCCCAGACGGTCAAAATTCCTCCGCGGAGCCCCATGCTACGGCGTGCCCCATAATTAGGTTGCAGTTTTAGCACGCAAAATCACACAACTGTCTTTAGGGATAGCGGTACGCTGCCGGTCATGATTTGGAAACAGCGCTGAGCGCTAAATCCGAAAAAATAACGTAGGCACGAAAGAGCCACAGCGCATGCGCAGTTGTAGAACAAGCAACGACACCCCCCCCCCACCCCCCCACCCCGCACCCCGCACTTCGTCCTCTTCCCAAAGCAATGTTCTTGCCTCTTATTCCGGCCACGGCGGCCGCATTTCGATGGGGGTGAAATGCGAAAACCCCCGTGTACTTAGATTTAGGTGCACGTTAAAGAACCCCAGGTGGTCTAAATTTCCGGAGTACTCCACTACGGCGTGCCTCATAATCAGAAAGTGGTTTTGGCACGTAAAACCCAATTATCAATTGCCTCTTATTAACCACCATACGACGCGCTAAAACTCCCCGCAGGGACGGCGATGCCTTTACTGGTACGAACCTCGCTCGCGTCACCTTAGAAATGAAACGGTGCCTAGACCACTATAGCAATAACCGGAATAACGCTGCGTCCTTACACAGAAACAGCCGCAGGTATACGAACAACACGCCCAGTCGGTATGCAACGCGATCAGATCGATCAATTATCATCGGCCACCTTCGGAAGCCGGAGCGAAGGGCGTTTCGTTGCAAAGCCCTCGCGACATTGACATGTCCACGCCGCCAGGAGATCGACGAGATAGGCTGATAAAGACGGACGGAGAACAAAGGAAAAAAAGAATGCGCTGACGTCAGGGGCGAGTACTTTAGATAGGAAAGCACTTCGGGATACAATAGACTACGCCCTACGAGGAGCTTATGCCACAAGTATACGACCCAAGATATAGGACATACGCGTTCAGTACATGAGTATCTCCTCGTACGAAAGAACACATCAGTTCGCAGCTCAATCGCGAAAAACCACCGGAGTTTTATCTTCCATTGCGCGCTGAGAGAGTGAAAAGAGCGCAGTCCGCAAAAGACGCCACAATAGACACTGCTTACTGCCATACACTGACGCCAACGGAATGACGAAGCAAATTTGGCGGCCCGCCGGCATTGAAGCGCTATATAATATATAATAATATAATATATGGGGTTTTACGTGCCAAAACCACTTTCTGATTATGAGGCACGCCGTAGTGGGGGACTCCGGAAATTTTGACCACCTGGGGTTCTTTAACGTGCACCTAAATCTAAGTACACGGGGGTTTTCGCATTTCGCCCCCACCGAAATGCGGCCGCCGTGGCCAGGATTCGATCCCGCGACCTCGTGCTCAGCAGCCTAACACCATAGCCACTGAGCAACCACGGCGGGTGATTGAAGCGCCAGGCCAACGCCGCAGACAGCAAGGAGATAACGCAAGCTGCTCGCAGGGCCGGACCGGCGGTGGCCTCGGAGACGTGTCGAAAGGCGTGGGGGAGGGGGGGGGGGGGCGACATCGACGACACAGGCGCTCTTTTGCCAGCCAGTTTGGGTTTCAAGGAGCCCGCCAAGGGGAACTAATTGTTCGCGTAGCTCCCACATGAACTCCGCTGTTCGAAATTTGATCGTTGGGATAGGTAGCGTCGAGGACGGGCCCCGAAGGACTCATTTGCTGCAGCCGCCTATTGTTGATAATTAGAAAGTTAATTACCGTACACGTAAGTGCGGCAATTGCTCTGTATCTGGAGGCCGCCAATGTGTACACTCGAATGGTAAACATAACGTTACCGTGATTTATATTCTTCTAATTTTGAAATTTTGGTGCAGCTAAAAAAACACCCTGTATACAATGAAATGTTATTTCATTTATAGCTTAATTAGTATAGTTAATAGTTTCGTAACTGGTTATCTAAAATATCGAGAGCAAACTTCACTCCAGCACATGGAGAAAGCAACTATAAATTTTCCTTCAAATTTCGCGCACTTAGGTCGGCATTTCGAGGCATAAAGCTCAGCGCAGCATAATGGTAAGCCGGGGCATTACAGGTTTAGGCCTGCATACGTATATATACATAAAAGACAACGTCCTCGCCGACCCCTTCCGAGTGTGTTCCCGCAATGCACCTCTGCTTGAGGCAGAGACCGCCGCGCAGGCAGCGTTTCCGTCCGCGTCCCCCCCCCCCACCCCCCCCACCCTTTTTCTGTTCGGTTGACGGCGTAAACAAAGGCGCAAACACGCGAACACACACAAGCGAGAAAAAAGTTTTTTTTCCCGTTCACACGTCAGCGGTCGCGTTTTAGTCATCCGGGCGCCTCTGCCGCTGACAACACCGGCGGCGCGAAAGCTGCCGCGCGGATTCCCAGCGCTTAGTCAACGCTACGTGCAGGCGAACGAGAGAATGTGTGACTCACAAGCTAGGCGCGACAGAGAAAAATGCGGCCCCAACGAAGAAGAGTCCACGGGGGGGTCTCTGCACTAACATATAACCTCTCGCACACCGGACCAGCCGGCCACAGCGAAGCTGGAGAACAATAATCATTCGGCACCGGTAATATATCATTGTAGACAGCGCGTTAGTTGCTTAAGTGAAATCCACGCGAAAGTGGGCTAGGTTGCGGAATATTCTCAAAATGTGAGCTCGCTATGCCCCTGGGATCAGATGCTAGAGAGAGAGAGAGAGAGGACAAATGAAAAACAGGGAGATTATATAACCAGCCCTTATGAAAATGGTTATGTCCTTTATGTTTACTGTATGTTTCCCGCAGTTCACATGAGGAAATATCCTTTATGTTTCCTCCATGTTGAAATTTGGCCACTGCTTTTATGTTTCCTTCGTGTGTCCTCCCTTTATGTATCCCTTATGTTACCGTACTTTATGTTTCCTCCATGTTGAAATTTGGCCACTGCTTTTATGTTTCCTTCGTGTGTCCTCCCTTTATGTATCCCTTATGTTACCGTACTTTATGTTTCCTCCATGTTGAAATTTGGCCACTGCTTTTATGTTTCCTTCGTGTGTCCTACCTTTATGCATCCTTTATGTGGCCGCAGTGACTAAATCCTGTATTTTACGTAGACATGCATAGATGAAGAGTTCCGTGTACACATTTTATATTTATAAATTTTTCCTGAGTTAAAAAGTTTTGCATTGGTTTTCATTGTAAGGTTACTGTTCCCTACATGATGCAGCGCATGGATTGAAACTCTGTTATGGCACAGAAATTCATGACAATTTGTTCTAAAATTGCAAACTAATTAGCCTTCATAGATTATTTCAGTATAACACTTGGAGAACCACTGTACGTTCCTCACTGCAGTGCTGCTGTTCTAGTTATGTCTTTGTGACTAATATAATATGTAATGTTTGGATGGAAAGATCAGGTTGGATCAGTGCTTGCACTTTTAAAAGAAAGTTTTGACTATACTTTGCAAAAGTTTGTCTGAAACTACGAACAGTTTATTGGACTATCTGAATGTTACTTCAGTTTGCCACGTCTGCTCACAGCAGACCTCTGGAATGTGTTGCTTGGGTGAGAGCTCACAAGGCACCTGAAAAACAAAACAAAAGCCAATCTTTTTCACTTATTCAAAAATATTCATTTAAGCAAGAACAGCCTGGCCTGTATGCACACAGCGAAGAAACGTGGAGAAGTCAAAAACAGATCATAAAAACATCAGGGCAACACAGAAGCTTTTAACTAATTGTTTGAAAGAGACTGACCTGCCAGTCCATTCAGGTATTAAATTGCTCACAAATTTTTTTAAACATTTCTGCAGCAGCTGCTAAGTAGTACATGACCTATAGGAGTAGGCAACTGGCCAACAAATCTTTGTGTGCCTGCTTGTACAGATGTCTCGTAGTTATATCTCAAGTGGTTACACTGTTATATGGTAAAATTCAGGCGGGAATAAAACCAGCCGCAAACATCAGACTACATGGGAAATTATCACCAAAACTTAAAGATCTAGTAAATCAAATGACCAATCGATTACGAAGGGTCTAAAACCTAGACCGCGATTTTGTAGCGATCCCTTTTCCGATGCTACTCCTTTGCTCATTGATCTGACCGACATTCCGCTATCGTTATCAACTATAACAGCCAGCCGTGAAAGGTGGGTTATAAGAGTGGCAAACATCGAGCGCAAAGCATCGCAAGCAAATCGCATCCCTTATTGGGCAGTGCTACAAACCACTGTCTTTAAAAATCGCAGGAACTCACATCCCGTTCTTCGGATGAAAATATTAATGAAAACGAGCGTCTGATTGAGATGCCTCGATTAAAAAGAAATTTCGCTGTTGTAATGTCGGTCTACATTTGCCCTACAATATAGAAGACAAATACACGAGCACGTCGAAGAACACAAACAATGCAGACAAGTTCTCGCGAAGCTGCACTTCAATCTGAACACTATCAATAAAGTAATCTTCACACAAGCTAATACCTGTTCAAGTGTCAAACATCGCAGTCGCGTGCCAACTCGCGATGCCCGTGACACATCGACATCCATTACAAACGTAACTTGCGGAAATTCATATCTACGGAAGAATTTCTTGCCGGGAAACTACCGAGAAAACAGTAACTTTCAGCGTTTAGGTAAATATTTGCCCATTAAGTCCCAACAATCGGCGGTGGTAGCACATCACTCCATAAAGCAAGTAAGCGGTAAGAAATGATACATTTCACGGAAACTCCCCTCGTGAAACACTTTGCTAAATGTGCACAGCAACATGGTCAACGTACGCTCAGAAAGTGTTCTGTTGTCGTTCCACAAAGCTTACTACATGAACCAAAAGCTGCGAGAATGCGCGCAAGCGTCAGATCTGCTTACCTTCAATGTGGTCAGCAAACGGCTTCTTCGTCTCGCAGGCACCACGCGGCGACACTCTTTCCAGCGCGAACACTGTTGAATCGCCGATGAACACCAGCGCACGAAAGCACAACTGTCAACAAATTCTTTCACGCACCATAATTCGAAGCCACAGTATCAGGTATTCCACGAGCGAACGCGGACAGGCGAGAACAAAGGCCGCTCGGACGGGCGCTACACAAGACACTGGCGTATCACACGAAACATAAGACGAACTAATGGCGTTACACGAGTCCAGAGGTTTCCTGATGGTTAATGCACACGGTACGGATCACAGTTTGTTTAGGCACTTCGAAAATATGATTAAATTACTGTGTAACGAACACTCTCACCGCTCACAGCAAAACAACGTGACCCAGCTCACCGTCAACCGTTACACTGCGGCAGCGCCGCACTGCGGTTAAAACGTGAATTTAGCCTCCGAGATCTACATTTTTCTTTAGGGCGTGAATTTTGGAGAAGCACGGCCTTCGAGATTTAAAAACGTCGTTGCTGGAAGGAAGGCTGGTATTTAAACACAAATTATTGATTTTAAAGTGTCTTGGTGCGCTGCCTTGTTTTTTTAAAGTATATGCAGAGATTTTAGACGAACTATGCGCGAACGCTTGTCCTGTGGTTTGTCGGCGGACACGAGCCAATCAGCGCGCATCATGTGCTCTTCCGTCGCTTGGAATGACGCACGGTGTGCGGGCAGCCGCGAGAGCTGTGACGCCTACCGATCAGAAATTCGGAATTGCCACACATATACACGCTTCTTATGGTGCCCAGTGGCGTGTTTTTGAGAATGTCAGGCTTTATCTTGCATAGGTGGCACCATATTTGCTCGTAGCGTAAGGAATGAAGGCGACAAAATGTGGCGATAGCTGGCTTGCAGCGGCAGCGGAACTTCGGCCAAAGTGAAACAGGCGTACTGCTTGCATGCTCGCGTAATCAAATACGGCCATACTCCGCACACAACTTTCATACTTAGCCAACTCACAATTATAAATTGTTCAGTTGTACGCCCAAGCAAGCATTTACGGGATCCGCGCTGCCCTGCTTCTACGCGTGCTAATATCGACACAGCAGTTACTCGTACTTGTGGTCAGCGCGAAAGCGACACGGACAAAAGGAAGAAACACAACAAGACGGCGCTGTTTCTTCGGAGTGTTCCTTGTTTCCGCGTTGCTTTTGCGCTGTTGCTAAAGGTACGATGAATCGTAACCAACTCGCCCACTATATGCTCTATGTTACCTACGTGTGTACTGAAGTGCACACCTAGGTAACATCCTGCCGTAAACACAAAGGACACATCCTACAAGAATTATAATAAGGGTTGTTTTCTTGGACCAAATGAAAGCATAAGTCAAGATTTAGTACTTACAATGACTCTGCTGAGTGTATCAATGCCTGTCACACAGTACAGATAGATCTGCCTATATTATATGTAAAGACAGTTGTTATGTGCACTCTATGTTACCTACATGTGCACTCAAGTGTACACTCAGGTAACACATAGTGCACATCCAGTTAACATCCTGCCGTAAACATAAAGGACACATCCTAGAGGCATAATAAAGGTAACTTCCTCGAGGTATACGTTAGGATGAGTAAACACGTAGTACACACAAAGTTCACATCCTGGAGGTCACACAAAGGACAAGGAAACATAAAGGTCACATAGGACACAAGAAGGAAACATAAAGGAAACATAAAGGCAATGGCCATTTTCATAGGGGAGGTAAGCCCGGGTGGCTACCCTGCAATGCTGGGGAAAAGGGAGATTAGGAGAAGCAGGTGATAGTTCAGCGTTGATGTCGCCTACGTAGTGAGAATTCTGAACTACACATCATATGCTATAATCGCTGCCACGTTCACGCCGTACTGTTATCTGTGGTTATTTTCGGTGACTGCGTATGTATCGCCCCTGCCAACCGCCAGCTGATACAGGCGCCGTCTGCTTAGGTGCTGTTTGAAGGCTACTAATAAGCAAATCAGACGCTGCTCTGCAACCCTGCCAAGATTGCTTCGTTAGTATATATACTACACATTCACGACCACATTAGCCACATTTCGTCGCAGTTTAGCTTTAACGGTTTTCTGCAGATGCCCCTGCGAACGCGCGAAGCAGAAGGCGGTGCAGCGCAACGGTGAAACTGGGACGCGCAGAATGACAGACGCCAAACGCCAGAAGACACCAAAGTCGGCCCACGTCGTTCTCCCTGAAAAAAAAAGGGGGGTCGGCGACCAAGGCGCCACCTGGAAGTGCTCGAAAGGAAATGAAAATGCAAAAATGCGAGAGAAAGGCCACGCATATACGACGGACCGCACGAGCTGCGCGCTATCTATGCAAAGCACGCCCACAACGCCACACCGGGACGTCAGCACCGAAACGGCCCACACGCGCGAAAAAAAAAGGAAAGAAAGGAGACATGTAGTAAAGAGTTACAAGAAGCAGAAACGCGGCCAGCCACAGGCTTCGCTATTCGCAACATCCACGCTATTCGCGTGCGAGCCAGCAAGCATACGCAGACGCTGAACAGGCAGCAGTCATCGATCGCCTATACGCGCTACGAATAAAATAAAATACTGGCGGTAAATAAACGTAAAAAGCAAACAGGATAGGCAAAACTGAAACCGAGTATATCACCGTATAGCCGGGGCGCTGTTCAACGACATAGCAGCACAGCCTGCAGAGCTGCAAGTGTACATACATATACGGGAGGCGGACACGGGCAGAACTGGGTGTTACCGCGAATTTGGAAAGAAGAAGCCTTCTGGAGCGAACAAAAAAAAACTAAAAAGGAAACTAAACACTGTAAACAGAAACCCGACCGTGCCTGCCTGTGGCGACCACGCCCGCACTGTCTCCTCCGCCTAACGCGAGAGAGAGATACGGGCCCTGTTCACCTCCCAGGCCAGCGAGAGCGACACCGTCACCCCACCAAGCAACCAAGCTGCAGCAGCGTATATGATGGTCGAGTCCGCCCCCCCCCCCGAGGTAACTGTGCCCGTGCACGTAGTACGTGTAACACCGCAGGCCGGAAAAACCCGACCGCACCCCACGCTTCGGGCGCGTTTGAGGCAGAAGCAGCAGCAGCGACCGCCGAAAGGGGAGTGATAGCGCAACACCGTGCGGGTCAAGAGTCGGGCCGTTTTACCCCCGCGCTTGCATGGCTTGCCCGAATGCTCTGTTAGGGGGTTTTTCTTTTTTTCTTTTCACGTTTCGTAATCTCGTGCCGCCGCCGCCGCCGCGCGCGTCGGAAGAGAAGGGTCGACGAGCCCTGGGACGCAACAGGGACGACGAGACGCAGGAAGGAACTTGACCGGAACGGGAGGCCGCGTTTCCACGTGCGGCACACAGTCGACGCCGCACGCGCGACGGATAACGGAAGGCGCCGGAGATGGGAACACACACACACGCACACGCACACACACACACACACACACACACACACACATACACGCGCGCGCGCGAGAGAGAGAGAGATAGAGAGAGAGAGAGAGAATATATAGGAAACGGGGGAACACAAAAGGCGGACGCAGCTGCGCGTTATCGGTGGAGAGCAGTTTAAAAAAAAGGGGTGGAAAAAGGGGGAGGGGGTGGAGCGGTATACTTCTCTGTATGCCTATCGAGCGTCTCGATAGTTGCGTTTACTGTTTGGGTTACGTCGGAAAAACGTTTTCACAATGGCGCCGTTTCGCGCCGTCAGAGAGGCAACACCGCGCTTCTCAGCAACTGCACGCTTTGAAAAGACTTCGTTTTTCCACCTGCCCGTAGTTGCAGAGAGCCAGTTTAATAGTTAGTCAGTTTGTTTGTTTGTTTGCTTGTTTGTTCGCGCCACGGAAAAGCCATACTACCGGCAAATACCTGAGGCTACGGTCGCATCAATAGAGATCACTTGCACGACACACACACGTCCAACGATAAGAAACCACTATATGCTTTAAAAAAAGAAAATCTTATAAACATGAGAATTCACACGATCGCCACTGAACATTTATGTAAAATCACGGTCAACCTTCGCACTGACACTTTCATCTTAACAAACCACAGCGCTAGCAATATGACATGGAGAAATGCTGGTACAGCGCACCGATATTTGTCTTCCATTAGCCTGCGCTGCCGTTTAAGATGCAGCTATCGCCAACCACCAACCCTTACAGTGAGCATCGTTAATTTAGCCACACCAGCGATTCGGCAGACATCGATGAATGAGAAAGACTCGCCAGAGAGGCTACAAGCACACTCTTAGAAAAATTTACACCCTTTGGGGCGCATCTTGTCCCACAGCAATAATCGTCATCTGTGTTGCCCGCGTTTCCTTTCTTTAACGCTGCGAGCCCGGTACTTCCCAGTCACGAACGGCATGCGCGTTATCAGTGTGACCCAGCATTCTCGACGTGAAAGTAGCTAGAGCCGAGTTTTCAAGAAAGGAAACGCCAGCAAGGCAGATGACGATTATTGTTGTGGGACAAATACACACCCCAAAGGGTGCAACCGTTTTAAGAGTGCAGGCACCCACAACTTTTCGCCGCAGACCACAGTAAATGAGACTCGGACACATGGCTACGTGTTTCTTATTAGACTTTTGCGCGCACAAAGACAGGACGTAGAACGAAGAAGGGACACACAATATGCGCAAGCTTCAACTGAGTTTAATTGAGTTTGAACTGAGTTTAATTGAGTTGAACTGAGTTGAAGTTTGCTCGTTTTGTGTGTCCCTTCTTCGTTCGACGTCCTGTCTTTGTGCGCGCAAAACTCTAATAAGAAGCATGTACAACCAACTCGCCCAACACGTAACGCTTTTGTATAGCTACGTAGGAGCCACAATCACGTATACCTGCTATAAACGCCAGCGAGATACGGCTTCCAGGCTCAACAGGAAGCTGCCTGACACGTGAGGCAGCGAGTCGTGGAACTGCACCGAATACTATATAACACGACAAGGTGCAGGCCTTCCCCGTCGCATCTCCGGTCGCGTCAAGGTGTGGCAGGAAAGCGGGCAAAAAAATAAAAAGGAAACACCCCGCGAGAAGAGGAACGGCGCGAGCAAAAAGTTCGTTCACCGCAGAAAAGAAAGAAAGTAAAGCAACTCGCAAACCCCGTTATCGCCGCGTTCGCGCCGAAAAAGTTCCTCCGGGGACCACAAATCGCTCTTCCCCTGCAACGCTTCCCCTCCAACTCCCTCCCCCTATAAACGCGCGTAACCGTTGTATACAACCCCCCCCCCCTCCCCCTCGTCCGGCCATGACAAACAGGGCTATCTGAATGACGCGAGCGTCACATTTAAATGGCCCGGGAAACGGAAAGCACGCCGGTTTCCGTTTCCTCCCGTTGCGCGTACTAAAACGCCGTCTCCCAACGATGACGTAGACGGGCCACAAGCGCGCTCCGAAAAAAAAAAAAAACAGAGGAAAGGCAGGCATGGCGTCGATTTCGCGGAAGCCCAATCAAGATGTGGAGTTTCACCAGGAAGCCGCGCGCGCAGCTCTTCCGTCCGCCGCTGATTAGCTCAGGGCCGACAAACGAGGAACTAAATGGGCGCGCTCGTATTTTTTTTTTTCCTCTCGCAAGGCGGGTACGTGTGGCGATAATTATTGGCGAAACTACGGCGCGGCTCACATACCGCAGAAAAAAAAAACTGTCCTGTCGTCGAGCTCCGTTCAGAGATGCGACGACAGAAGCAGGAGTGCCGATATACCGCGTGTCCCAGCTAGCGTTAGCCAAGTTGTTCAAACAAAATAATAATAAAATCGCAGTTTCACCATAAGGGCAAAGCAACGAATACGATAGCTATTTGTTAGAACACTCCACAAAGTGGAATGCTCGTAGCTGTAGTGGCGATATGAACTAAACCTGCGCTAACTATTAAGTAAATAAAGAACGAACTGTTGTGCAAAGGGTCATCTGTTCGAACCCTGCCATCGGACAATTTCGTCTATGTTCATCAATTAAAGCCAACGTCTTTCTTCGTCACGTTCTTTTACCACCACTTTAACGTATCGGGATAGGCTCAAACCACTTTATTGAGTCGATCCCGGAGATAGTGCACAGCCGCGCCAATAAAGTTAAATCATTTTCAGGTTCGAGCTATTCTTTCGAACTTTTAATGTCTAAGTCTGAGAAGATGGAAAGCATGCGCTATCGGTGTTTTGTCTCATGGCATTTGTTTGCGGGCTGTTGCTCTCAAAATTTTGAGGAATAATTTTCTCAAGAGATGTAGCAGCTGCTATGAGTAACATTAGCGATAGAACGGTGTGGCAATATAACCCGCATATACCGCATGCCATATAGTATATACATATGCCTCAATTTATAACGGAACTTCACGGCGATTCCGACAGCAAAAATTCGCTTGGTGTGTCCATATAACTGCTATCGCAATGCAATATCACGGCGAAAGGTACGATTACAACACCTACGCCGTTTGGTCGTCAGAGGCCTGACCACTGAACACCGTACATATCAAAATTGTATCTTGCACCGTGTTTTCCAAATCTTTATTTTGTTTTTTCAAGAGCTCGTGGGCGCCCGTTTCTGCAGCGAGCGCCTTGGAATCCCTCGGCGTAACCGAGCGAACGAGCACAGCGAAGGATGAAAGAGCGAACGCGCAGCGCAATGGGAGATCAAAGATGGCACCAGCGAAGAGAGAGCGCGAGAAGGAAAGCGGAGGAGGAGAGTATGACAAAAGGGTGAGGAGGAAAGCGTCGATGGCCTCGAGCTTCACCACTGGAAAAGCTGGCACCACCGTCGGCGAGACGTGCTATTAGGGATCACGTGGACATAGCGACCGATAGGTGGCGACTCCGTAACTCCTCGCCGCCAATACGAAATGGCGCCAGAGTAGCGCACCGTCGTCTGTTCACCGATCGGACGCGGCGAGGGCGTCGACCGATACTATATATGGAAACAACGCGCTGCATAAGCGGAGGTCTGTCTGCGGCGGCTGCTGTGAATCGCGCCCACGCGCTGCCTCTAGCGATTTAGCAATCAAGACCGATTGCACGCGCTAGCCAAAATATCCCGAAATCAAAACACGCATAGAGATGCGCTGAAGTTTCGCATTAGGGGGCACCGTAATCGCCGGTGATGGTTCTTTTTCTTTTAACAGCTTGGCTAACGTTGTCTGGGAAGCGTCGTACATATAGTCGTTTGTAATTGGTTGCCTGAGAATCTTTCTGCCGGGAGCGTATGTAAACTCGATTTAATATTATTAACCCGTTAAGGATCGCTTGCCTCTTCCCTGGATCTTCTTCTGCGTTCAACAATGCCGTACAATGCGTTCAATGCCGTACAACATCCTGTTGTACGGCATTTTATTTGAAGTAGCTAACAATCCTTAAACGCCCCCATGTTCCGCAAGTGCGGCACATTATTGAACAACAATAAATCGAAATGCATGGTGCTGATATACGTGACCATATATCGTCACACCGGGACATACTAATTCAAAAAACGCGTAGCGAAGCGGCATCCTTTCGTTTGTTTCTGACGGTTAGACATAGCAGCCACTAACACCCTTGGTCGACCGTCTCGACAAGTTTTTTTTTATGGCACGCCGACAAAGTGATCAAGTGCACGCCGTCACCACTACGCTAAGAAAGGTGCGGTTTATGTACACGATCTGGAATACATGCACATCGAACGTCCATGCACCTTCAAGTGAATAACTAGTAGTTAACGTTCGCGTTGACGACCGCTAAACAAGGATAGAGAAACAAAGCAGAAAGCATCGACAACGTCAGAGCGTCACCAACTGTTCGTCTGCAGGGAACAAACAGAGGTGCAAACGTCAGGAACACAAAGCGTCGCCGGACAACGACAGGTATAGCGGCAGATGTTTAGCGGCCGTCAACTTCGACACCTGGCGAACCGTGATCCACGCCGCTAGCCAAGCGGAAAGGCGCAACCCCCGGCCCCATTACGGACAATTTTTTTTTTATCTTTCCTTCAGCTGACCCCCGGCGAAACGGACGCCTGGGGGAGGGAGCCTTTGCCCCGTTTCGCGTGCCAGTCATGCCGTAAACACACACGCACGCTGAAGTCGAAGGCCTGCCGCGGGAGGCGCAGCAGACGGAGCCAGAGCCAAGGTGTATCGACGCGGAGCAGACGACCCTTAATTAAGGCACAGAAAGAAAGAAAGAAAGAAAGAAAGAAAGAAAGAAAGAAAGAAAGAAAGAAAGAAAGAAAGAAAGAAAGAAAGAAAGAAAGAAAACGTGCGAAAAACTGGTCTCTCCTCCTGATCGGATACTATGTAGCGTCTTGAGTTGCGGGGGGAGGTATAAGGTTGGCATCATTTGCACAAATAATCGTTTGTACGCGCGACATCTGTACACGACTTCCAGAGGCGGAACGAAAACGAAAAGAGCGGACCACTGGCCAAAAAGATTGAAGAGCAGACGACAGGAAACGACTCGATAGTGATCGGTGGCACAACGGCTGGCAGGTATACTCTCCACACATAATGCAGATCCAAAATCACAAACACACACACACACACACACACACACACACACACACACACACACACACACACACACACACACACACACACACACACATCCCAGCGAGTCGTGAAACCCCCTGTCGACATTCGCGGCGCGCTTTTCAAACAGTACAAGCACGCAAGGCACGCAGTGCGGTTCCGGAACAAACACCTGCACGCAGCGTCCGTTCTCGCAGCTGGAGCGGCCACCTCGGCGACATCCTAAGTTCACCGCCGCCCTGCTTACACGCAAGCATGCATCTAATCCTCAAAATAAGGATACTCTACACGCATTAGCGCATTTCAAGCAGCCTTTCATCGCGAGTGCAGAGGCTGGTCTATAAAGAACGCAACGCGAATTCGCTTTTTCTATACAACAAATTCCGAAAATGGCAATGCAGTTCGAGTTACTCGAAAATTGTCACCACTTTCAGTTCCGGCGCGTGTTTTCGAGCACCGATATACGTTTCAACGGACGCTAAACCTTGAGAAACGTTAAGTAATTACGCAATTGTCGTTCTTATCCCGAAGAAAGCAACGAAGCGGGAATGTGTTTCTCAGTCCGCATCCGTGTTAACTCACTCATTACCGCGCCTATAGAAATCGATCGATTTGATACAGTTTTTTCTACGCGTTGTAAAACATTTTCGTTGGAATTCTACTAGCAACATCATGCACCGTATGAAATAACGACTGAACTTTAACCATTTCTGTAAGATTGAGGAGTCCGGAAAAATAAAACTTCCAACTGGAGGTATCGTCGAAACTGGCCTCCAGTGCTCCTATATGGGACTTGAATAAAAAGACGCAAGACGCGTTTTGGTCCACTCGGCAACATAATTTTTAAATGACCAGAGCAGTGAAGACACAGAAGCTTCTATACGGTTGTCAAATTTCCCAACAGACGTCTATATGGGCTGTTTTATCGGTGTCTCTAACAACGGTAGATGCTCATGAGTGCGTGTTATTTTGATAATTGTGTTAGACTGATGTCAAGCGCAACTTTATCTTTCCCACCGGGGATTGCTTTTATCCATCGGCGCTTCGACCGCTTATGTGCAAATTATTACGAGCAATCCTTCCAGTCATGTGGGGATTTCGCTAACACAAGAGCAAGCAGTCGATTTCAGACCGACATCGAACCGAAGCTGGCCTATTGCTGTCTACACACTTACATATTGAACACCACCTGTGCAAGCATCCCTGTACAATATTGCGCATCACTCAACATTAATGTACAGAACTGGACAATTGAAGCATATGGAGCATCCAGCAGCGTCAGTTGAACGTGCGCTAGACTACAGCTTGCTTGCACAGAAAATCTGATCGAACGCAATAATCAAGCTTGCGGAGGCTTCTTCATGCTCCCTGACCTAACAAACATTGCCTCTCGAACCTAAGGAATGCAGTAAAAAACAAACCAGGTGCCTGCTGCAAAGAGTAAAAACAAATGGTCCCTGTACAATGAGAACGTGAACTACCTGTTCTCACATTTATGATGCTACTCCTTTCCCGCATAGCATACGCCCCACAATGGCTAGTATTGACGTCAGCAAATCTTCATACTAATTTTTGTGCGTAAGCTGACTTACAAAAGTTGCGAATTAGGAACCACGCGCATATGTTCTATATTTAAGTGCTTAAACTAAAAACAGCAAATAATTACTTTCAATTCTGTTCCTTGAGGTGCTTCTTTGAAGTTTCACATAAGAGTTTACAAAAAGTAGCTGAGCAATTATTACTGCTATATATCCATTCAAAACGCCACCGACAGGCCATAATTTTGTGTACCGCAGCATACGTTGCGACTACAACGTGCTGAAATAAAATGTTAGAACATAATATGACCAATAATGAGCGCATTTATTGCGTTAACCAAGGAGTTCAAAGTGTTAATGCCCTGACGAATCTGAGAGGGAATGTATACGTCATGCAACATACTTCAAACAGCGAATACTGTTTCTGAGCAACGATTTACACGTGATTCGTGAAATCTAAACTGACATGTTAATATGCAGCACCAGATCTGCCAAGTTTATAACAGCTGCAAAATACATACGGCCGAGGCAAAAGAAAAAATGTATACAAAAATTCATTGAGAACACCCTATGTGTCGTTTTGTTGTTCAGGATGTGGGTCGTATACACTGCACAAAAACCGCACAATGTTCAGTATGTAGGGACCCTGTGAACAGGCATTCTGCTCAAAAGTTGCGGCAAGAATATGCTGCCTCACGGCCGAAAATTCACATCAGGTTTATTCACGATACACTGAAGAAACAGCAGCCGATAATTCAGTTGTACTTATGCGCTGGTTCAACAAGTGCACGGGCTGCTGCGGGCAGGTCCGAATAATCTAGAAGGTCCGAAAAATCAGGCTGAAAATCGCTCGGGCTTCCTATTCCATTGAAATCAAATTTACCCTATAACCTGAACGCAAATGAAAAATCATAATATTACTGGTTTCAGTACGACCATCGGGCACTTCCCTACAGAATCGTAAACGTTGACAGGTTTACGCAAGCCAACCAACACTTAGCCTAATTGAATACCTTTACGCGGAGCACGCATGTTTGGTTAGTAGTGCTTCTCAAATGACATATGGGTGGGTTCCAATTCATATTCCTGGACGGGTAGATCAGTTTTTTTTTTTTCAGAAGCCCGCAAAGTGGACAAAAGAAAGTTTCCCATTTCACAAACTTCCCTCCACTTTTCGAGGCTTCCGCAAAACTGATTAGACGCATTCAGCGTTCCTGCAGTGCTTCGAGTTGTGGGTTAATCCGCCCTCGCTGTGCGACCTGCTACGGCCTCCTGGTTAGCTCAGATGGTAGACCGACCGCACCCCCCCCCTTCCCCGGACAGGCGTTGGTCTAATAATAATATAATATAATTATGGGGTTTTACGTGCCAAAACCACTTTCTGATTATGAGGCACGACACAGTGAGGGACTCCGGAAATTTCGACCACCTGGGGTTCTTTAACGTGCACCTAAATCTAAGTACACGGGCGTTTTCGCATTTCGCCCCCATCGAAATGCGGCCGCCGTGGCCGGGATTCGATCCCGCGACTTCGTGCTCAGCAGCCCAACACCATGGCCACTGAGCAACCACGGCGGGTAGGCGTTGGTCTCGGGTTTAAATCCCGCACCCAGCAGGGCAAATTTTCCTCCAAATGCGAAGCTCTGTTTTTGAAAAACCCGTACGAGTTTTCCTTTCTAGCACTGCGCTACGAGACGGGTGAATGAAAAAAAAAATATTTTTTCCTCTTCACTCCTATAGATGTCGAGTGTACTAACACCCACAGCACTAGCCTAACAAATCTATTCGGAAAAAAAACGCCTGAGCGTTGATCTGTACGATGAGTGTACTCCAGCAATCTTTCGCCAAGGGTCTGGCGTGTTATTGCGTCGTTTCTTCCTTCATCCCCCCCTGCCGCGTATATTTCCACTGGCGATTTCCAGCGCTACGACAGAATCGCAAGACGCAAGGAGAGACGGCTGGTAATCGACGCCGCGCATGAAAAGCTGCTTTCATCATCACCTCGGCGGAAAGGACGCGCGAAATGTGCCAGGATGCGCTAGCAATTTCATTATACATTGCTTTCTTTTCTTTCTTTTATCACGCATCGCTTGCCTCCGCTTGGGAAATCAACGGCGTTCCGTCTCGCGTGTACGTATACACACGCGCATTATACAGCACGTGCCTGAATTTCGAGCTTCATCTACTGCATAAATTCCGCGTCTTTTTTCTCTCTCCGGCTTCGCAAATTTTATGCAGCAGATGAAGCTTGGAAATCCTAACACGCGTGGCTGGCATGCACATACATACGAAGCCCCGTGGAATCGAAGGGGGGGCCTCGCCTGCACACATGGGCGATTGGCGCACGCAGCAAAGCGCTGTGTCACAACCGAGGGTGCGACGAGTGCCAATAGAACGCGACCCGTATGAAAACGGGCATTCGGCGTTTTGGGCTACACGCATTGGCGCCCCCCTCCCTGGCCGGTGTGTCACCGCCGCTTCGAGCGGCTGCGTAAACACGTCGTCACGCGAGACGACGCCGGGGGAAGTCGAAGCAGTCGAGAGTGACAAGCGCATTTCGCGCGCCGGTGCTGTTGCGACGCCATAGCTTTACCAAGCCGACGGAGGCTATATAGGACAAAGACAAGATCAAATGAAGAAGCATGCTTGTCCTGTTTTTGTTTTAAATAAGATCATGCAGTTTAATGTCTTTCCCAAAGCATCACGCGGAATTATGCGATATAGATGCCGCGGTGCCCAGGATTTTCAGCTACGTCCGCGATTTGCTTCGCGTGCACCTAAAATTAAGTGCATGAGCGTTCTTTCGTTACGTATTTAATGAATTGCGTGTCTACGCTCTTTCACAGCGTAAGCTGCTATGGACTCATTCTAACATCCGTTTCGGTTGACGTTGTCCGCCGCCGCCACCGGTGACCGTCGCAGCTATCCCCTGCAGGCTTCTATGAGCAGGCTCATAGACCCACTATGCAGACTCCTGCAGACCCACTATGAGGGACTGGCCAAGAAATAGATGGATTGTCTAGAATTGTCTAGATGGATTGTCTAGAAACGCTAGAATTAACGAAAATATACAGCATACCTGATTAAATCAAGCAGGCTAGGTGACTGTCACCGCCCCGTTTCGAACGGGACGCCAATAAATCGTAATCACCATCGTAATCAACAGCATCGCTTCGTGCCACGAGTCAAGGGATGTGACATGTGCGCCGCATAGTCTCGATACGTGGTGTTCACTCTCCCGTATACCTTTATGGCGCCTCCTATAGCAAGGTACGAACCGCTGCTGAAGAAGCGAATCGTAGAGCTATATACGCGCGCGGCTGCAACAAGTCTATACGTCGGGTTCAGCAGACCACTTTGCGAGAGCAGGAGAAGCCACACCTCTCTGTCGACGCCGGGCGCACAGTTCATGTCGTTCTCGTCAAAACAAAACAAAAAAAAACGACGGTACAGTGTGTACAAGAAAACATCGGCGTGTTATTTGTGTCCAACACACTATGCAGCAGCCCTTCGCACACAGGGTCTTGTTCACTCCACTGCATGTATATTTCGCGACCTATACTTCTCGGGTCACGAAGCGCGTCCGTGTGTGTCTCAATAAGTAAACGTGCGCAAATTAAAACCGTACACTCACTACTTGCGGTTACCGTCTTCGAGCAGTTTACGACGGTCTCCCATGGAGCCGCTCTTCGAGTTTAACGCTGTGACGGCGCTGCGTGTGCCGCGCTAGACCCTGTGGCTTCTTGTTGGTCTCGCTCTCGGTTATGCTTCCGCGGGTCGAATTTTCGTTTATTCATAGGTTGCTTCTTTGGTTGAACGCTTTACTATTATTATTTTTTTTTTTTTACAACTTGTTCTAGGCTTACTCAACGCCCCAGGAAGAGGCGCCCCTTGCTCTGAGGGATACTGAAATAAATTTCTCCCTAGAGCTCCTTCACAATCGGGAGTTTGTTTTTTTTTTTCCTTTGTTCACCACTGTTAACAGTGCTTGAAGCCATCAATTAGTCGACGCTCTGCCCCCCCCCCCCCCCCCCCCTCTGTTTCTCGCGACTGGGCGGGCTCCGGGAACAGCTACAGAGGCACCGTTACGCGCCGGTCGAACGAGCAGCAGTTTGCACAACGTTGCCTCGTTGAGCTGTCGCAAGCCGTGAGCAACTCGCAGTCAAAGCCGCGCCTACCCGACAAGTTATATTCCCTTCAACCTAACTACACTTTCAGTCGGCGCAGGCAGGACGCCATCTTCCACGCGTCCAACAGCGCGATGTGACACGCCGAGGTGGCTTGAAGAACGGAGCCACCTTGAAACGACCGCGAGCGAGCACAGCTGCCTTCTCTGAGCTCCGGACTCAGTGGTACAGATGGCAGCAGCGGCGAATAAAAAAAAAATGCGTTATTATTTCGCGGTGTATACGCCGCCGACCGAGGCTAAGGCGCATATCGGTTGTTGCAGTGTAGCGGTCGCTGATATACCTCGAGAGTTTTCCACGAAAGTTAAGACATAGCTTGCACGCAAATTTCTTACCGTTTACTGATTACCAGATCCACGGCAGGCAAAGCTGCGACATCTTGTGCACAAAACTACGATGACATTGAAAAAAATTTGTGTCGCATGACTGTCCGTAGAAGAGAACAAAAATCATGTCACTAAAAGCGCTTCACTCCAGCAGCTGAGTACTATATGCTGTGAAACTGCAGTATTAGCTTTGTGTACTCACTGGTTAAACTTGTGCATCACAACATGTCCCTATACCTTTAAACGGCCACTAAAGCGTAATATTAAGTCAACGTGGACTGCTGAAATACTATCCCAGAAACCTCGAAACGCTTGTTTCATGCGAAGAAGAGACTTATTTTAAGAGAAGATGCATTCTGAAGCGTCCGCGTACCTCAAGCGCAGTTCAAATCTCCCGCCCTCCGATCGAGGAGTGGTGACGTCATGGTCTCAGACGCTGCGCCGTCCGTGAGTAAAACGGCGCCCGCAGACGGCGTTTCTGCGCGAAACGCAACAGCGCGGCCAGAAACAGAGCCGATAGCAGCGCGAAAGCGGAACTATGGTGGCTAGCGGAAGAAAAAGCGTGCGACGATAAGCTGGTTCTTTATTTTATGACGCCAACTTTCACTCTTCTTGCAATGGACGACCCTGACAACGACACATTGGCTCGCGATGCTGGGCTCGACTTCAGAGATTTAAGCACTGATGAACGTGACCTGCTGCTGAGGGCTCGCGCTGCCGGCGTCGTTGCATACTACTACGACGGCAACTGTATGTCGCGGCTGTACATATTCGCACATTTGCAGCTTTTCCTTCGTGAAAACCGAATGCCGCACACACCACCCTGTCTTCTACCTGCAGTTGTCCTTGCGCTTCGGAGAATGCAGGCAAGAACGACGGAACAGCGCTACGGGAAAGCGCTGCTTTGAAAGGCACTCCACACGACTTCAGTAAGTCGGCGTTGAACTCGGAATCCTCTGGACGAAAGTGCAGCGAGCACACTATGCGATTTTTCGGCTCTTTGCCTACGCGCTGTGGCAAAAGTACGGCACTTAACCACTTCGAACGGAGAAGTTCACTCGTTGGCACACAGTGATAAGTAACGTTGGGTTCGCCGCTGCAACTGTCCTTGGCCAAGTTCCGCGGACCGTTCGCGCATCCCGCAACATCACATGGACGTGGCATGCTCGCTGCTTGTTCCAAATGTAAGTTTCGCGAGCCAGCAGGACCAGCGCAGCAGGACGCGATAACGAAACAACTGAAACTCCAAAGCGCGCGCGGCGCAGAGTCGAGCGCGCAGAGTCGAGCGAAAACAAAACCTTTCGACCACCCATGCTACTGTAGGGTAACGTCAAAATGTTATTTTTTCTTAGAGTCGAACAGAAGTAGACAAGGAGCATTTTCTTACGTCTTATAACCTAATCAGATGATCTTTTTAACACGAGTAGTTGAGTACTAATGACACAAATTATGATGAGGAGTGCCTTCGTCATCGGGCTAGTACCGGAATGTCGCTGGGGGTCTCAAATCGTGTCATGCATTTACCTCAATTTCTCGATTACTAAAGCTCTGTTCGCGATTATATTAACGCCTTAGACGTTCTAGAGCATTGCTGTAGCACTTTAACTTGACTTCATAGTGAGCTTTAGTGTTCCTTTAATGCCTTAAGCATTCTTAGGGTGATTCACGCACTTTCCGGGGACCAAACGTCCATCCATCCAGCCATCCACCCATATGTCTATCTATATGTTTGTATGTAACCGTCTTCCCGCCTACGTGGGCCACTAAGTAGCGCAGCGGGCTGCAGCGCTGAGGTAACAGGGTTCGAAACCAACCGTCGGCCCCACTTGGGTCACCGATTATGAGGGATAGGGTACATACGTGCCGCTCTGCAACGAACGCCTCCCACGCCAGATCACTGTGTAGAGGCGGGACCGGGTAGGCGCCGTTATTCGAAGAAACTCGTGACGCCGACTTGAGTCACAGAGTATACGTGCTGCTGCGAATGTGCCGCGTTCTACAATTACGAAAAATCCTTACATGTCTCCTATGCTGAGCCCAGTCGAGCCCACGTCGCAAGGCTTCCTTCTCAAGGGCAGCAGTGCCCGAGGCTTTAGCAGGCTGCGCCACAAATGGACCGGGTACGTGCGGGTTTTCAATGACGCGTCTTTCACGCCAACGCTTTAGCGAGCTGCGCCACGAATACGCGGGGTGTGTACTGCTCTTCAGTGAACCTCTCGCCATAACGTGGGTAACTGGGTATGCATCATCGAGTCACTTTATGAGTGCGTGGCAAGCCAGGGAACAATTCTCAGCGTTCGCAGGCACCGACCAGGCGCGGCTTCTAGGCAGTGTCACCAGAGGGCGCAGCGCGTCCAGAAAGAAACGCGGGAAGGGTAGCCCGGTTGCCGCGCAACCCGTCTCTAAAAGTTCCCAAGCACCAGCGCGTCGCGGATTTCGGAGTCCACGCGCAGGCTTCGCGACGGCGGCGCTAGATGGCGCCTAGTGTTCTTAGGGATGCGAGAAGTCCCACTACAGCACACGCCTCGTACGTAACTCGTTTCGACGGCGGCAATACGCTGTGTGGCTGTTGATTCAATGCGAAATGCATTAACGCCGACAGCGGTCGTGAGATATGGGTTCTGTAGATTTTTTTTAGCAGGGTATCGCATAATAACTGCAACAATACGCAGATATATATATATATATATATATATATATATATATATATATATATATATATATATATATATATATATATAAAATGGCTGTGGCTTAGCTAAGGTTAAACCCAGGATGCGAAGCATACTAGCCTTTATTTTAACGCGACAGCGTTAAGGAGCTCGTGTCGCAGAAAAGCCAGTGTCGTCGGCCTCGGCTCAGGCGTGCGGCGCTTGCTCAGGCGCACATTTTGTTGTCGCGCCGAACACTGCGCCGTAGCAAAGCCACCTAGAAACAGTCTCTGTAGCACGCCGCAACCTTCGCTTCTCGTTCCAACGAGCAGCTCTGTCTCCAGGAGGCATCTCACCTAGTGAGTGTCTAGCAGAGGCAAGCGCAGCTGCTTATATACCGCCGCGACGCCTCGAGCGACGGCGCGAGTTGGAGCCCCGTTTCTCCTCTGTCGTGACGTCACGGTGTCACGTGGTATTGAAGGCGACACCGCCGCGCCTGAGGAGCTGGGTTGAGCTCTCGTAATATGCTTCGCATAATATATATATATATGGCATCGAAATCCCCGCCACGGCGACGGCTTTCTATGGAAAGCAGAACCACATCTCGAAGGTTGGTGTTTGCTGGCTGCATACGCCGGAAGGGATTCGGGAACCGGAAGTACGTCACATTTAAACGCCAAGTTTTAAACGCCACCCATTTCCAACTGTCGCAGATCACTTTGAGAGCAGTAAATGACCAAGCGCGTTTCTTCGGGAGTCGATTTGGGCAGCTGTGCGCTTGCGACCAATGTTTCGCCTCCGAAAAACTTTACACGGTACTTTGCGGTTCGTTAAAACCAGATAACGACAGCAGCAAAGGAAGTGCCCATGTGAACCCGCTTTCTTCTCTCCCCGCACATACGCGTTTACGCGGCGGCCAAACGGAAACGAGAGTTAGCCAGACGCCTTGTATCACGAGAAATCCCCGCCCCAACCGAGATTCAGAGGAGTGCTCACTGTATTCTTCTGGCGGTAGTCCGAAGTCAAGTGAGCCCTAATGCGACAGAAGGGACACGTCGCTCACCATAACGAGACGCGCAAAGACACCGTGAAACATACTTGAACTGTGCGTCAGTTACCACGGTAGTTTTCTCATTAGCTGCTCTAATAAAAAAAAAAGAAGAAAGAAAGAAAGAAAAAAAGAAAGAAAGAAAGGAAAGAAGAAAGAAGGGAAAAAGAAATTGGAAGCGATAGAGTGGGCGAAGGCCGTGCGAAACATGACGTCAGACGGAGGCCATTTCTCCGCGCTGATGACGGCGTACATTACAGAGAGAGAGAGACGGAGAGGAAGAAAGAAGCTAGACATCCCAGAAATGCCTCGAACAAGAAGAAACAAGAAAAAAAAAACGAAGTGAAATCGCAAAGGGAGAGCGTGCTAGGCACGTGCCAACGTTCTTCAAACGCGACGGCTGGAGGGAGAGAGAGAGAGAGGCAATCGGGTTTCGGGTCAAATTCCACGCCGCCAGGCAGCAGGACGCGCCAGAAGAGGGGGAAACGCGACACCGAACGCCTCCAGCACGCCACCGCCAGGCACGCGGACAGGCCAGACAGGCGATCGCGCACGAGACCATAACTACGCGCACACCAACACAACCTGCAGCGACACGCACGCACACACGCACCAAACACACGCACCTCGCCGCCGACTTCACCGACGACGGCGTCCACCACACGCCCACCGCAGGTATGTCCGCCAAAGCGACGCCCCGTTCCGCAGTGCAAAAAAACGCGCAAACCTCGCCAGCGCACGGAGGTACTACGCGCACGGACAACGCCGCAAGCGTCGACGTCGCGAGGCGAAGGGCGTCGTTAGCATTCGACCTTGTCGGGACGAGCACAGCAGCGGCCATTAGCGGGGGGAGAGACCGCACGCCCCGCGGCTTCCATGCATATGCGCGGGCCAGCTCGGCCGAGAACGGCCGCCGCCGCGACAACGCCTTCGGGCTCGGACGCCGCTGATGGATCGCGGTTGCGACACGCGGCGCTGGGGTGAGGGAGAGAGAGAGAGAGAAGGAGATTCTTGATGATGGGAAGGAAAGGGTGAGGGAGAGCGGAGGGAACTATAGTACACGGCGGAGGGAGGAAGTTACCGTCCACCGGAACGACGGCTTCGACGGTGCGGCAATTGTTTACCGCGCGGCAACTCATTTACCGCGCAGCAACTCATTTACCGCGCGGGTTGTGTGTATGGCGTCAGCAGTAAGTGGTCCGTTTGGTCGTAGTCGATGCGGGGCGGAAAGAAAACGTACCTTCTCTGGGGATCTGTACCGGCGCGTATTCACGTGCCGGGAACACGTTACAGCTCGCTTCGGTTTAAGTTGCAGGTAAGGAAACGATAAGGACGTCAATCCGATTGAAGAGCGCCCTCGAACTGTCCTCACTTGCGTGGAACGGCCAACAACGTCGGTTGTCGTTATTTCACAAAACATGTCATATCGCGAAGCTCCGCTTTGATGTCACCACCCTAGTTGTCACGCGTTCATCGCAGGAGTAATAATGTACAAAGTATCGCAAGCCACACAAGAGTCTGGCCTGCACTTATCTCTCCCACGGTTTCCAGTCAATCAACTCCGTGCAAGACATTAGGGAGTTTTAGAATAGGGGCCCCTAACGTTTTGGGGCCCCAAAGAAATAGCGTCGAAGCCACTGCGCATGCGCAAGACGCAAACTGCGTTTGGGTTTTGCGTTGGGAACGCTATTTCACCGATTTAGCGGGAGCCCAAATAGCGGCCCCAAAAGTTTTGCGTCGGCAAACATGGCGGCACCCATCGAAGCGACGGCTCTAACCAAGCACAAAACTGGGTACGATTCGTGGTAACGCGTGAAGTTCGCAAGCTAAGAGAAGTGACTGCGGTTGTCGCTTTCTCTCAACTAGCGTGTGTTATGAAGATTGACTCATTACACGCCGCTGATTTTGAATTCGATTGTGGATTTTATGGCTCGTAGGCCTAACACAGCTAAGCTTGGCTGGTGAAGGCTAGTAAAGTTGGTTTGCTCAAAACTAAGCGCAACTAACTATTTGCTGCTTACAGAATAACCTCTAAATTGTAATTAAACGCTAATACACGCAAGTCAAAATTATTATTCCTCTCATAAAATGGTATATTTTATTTAATTATTTCTAATAGCTTTTCTTTGACGCCGTAGTGGCGCTGTCAGCGCAAGACGCTATCCGCAAACGTGAAACCCTATTCTAAAACTCTTCACTTCTACGTGTCCCAATGCTGACACCCGCAAAGCTCTTTGGGGCCCCAAACTATTGGGGCCCCTATTCTAAAACTCCCTATTGATTGCTCGTCTTCGCGCATTTTGAGCCAACACTGTTAAACCAGAAATGTTCTATTTTACTTTATCTTTAATTGTGCCACTCACCTCGAAAGGCCTACTGGTCGCAAGACCAGTAGGCAAAAAGAGAAGAATACTTAAAGATAATTTTGTAATTTAAAAATGATAAATGAATATTAATCGTTACCATCGATTTTCATGCTATATTATTGTAAAATGCAGTATATTTAATATTACTGTAAGTTTTTCCTGACTTGCAATGTGCAGGTAAGCTTTCCTTTGTATTGAGCAGAAAAGTGGCGCTGCCTTCGCCTTCGTTTTCGATGGCTTGGCTTGGCTCGTCTGTCGAGAGAACAACTACGACGGGGGCCAGCCGCCCTGACGTAGGCGTGTACTTGGGGGAAGAACGCGGTACAAATACAATAAATGTCTGTACAACAACGCGAACTTATTGCACCAGCTTTTACTTTTCAGAAGTGGTTGAAATGGTCAAAATGTAGATGGTTAACCTTAGCTACACTGTCTCTTGTGAAAGCAGAACGATGGGCGGCTTGCACAATTTCCGAGTCGGGCTACCGGCATGGCACTCACTTCTCAGCGTTGCTGGAGGAGGGACTACCTTGCTTCTTTTAGAGGCTGCTCAGATCGAAAAATTCTTACTATATATCCGCGCGCTTTTGGAAGTAACCGCTGCACATGTAAACACTATCGAGGGTGAGCTTTGCGTTGCGCCGTAAAAATCTAGGTCCTTAGAAATCGGCTGTGCAGTCCCTTTAACAATCGTCTTGCTGGAAAAAAGAAAGAAAGACGCCTGTGGAAACATTCCCGCAAATGCAGACGGCCTCTCTCCCGCAGCCCGGTCCTGCAAACGAACAGGAGTCGCTGCTAACCACTCGAGAAACCCAGCTACCACCTATCTCCCCAGTCCTCCTCGCAATGGCCACAGCAAAGCGGTGGCCGCTGCGACGAGCTCCCTCCACGACCCCATAAGACAAGCCACTTCCAGGTCACGTGTCACGCGAGTATCTCAACGGAGCGCCGCCTATAAGCGCTGTTAGCGCGCTTCCGGGTGAAACAGAAAAGAAAGAGGCGAGTAAACAAACAAACCATGCATCTGCATAGATAAGGAGCGCAGCACGTCGCAGTGCGTAGCAGTGTGCGGCAGATACGGCAAACGCGTTTTGCTTACAGAAACCACTCGGTCGCAATGTTGTAGCAGCGGAGACCGACGTCAACAAATACGAAAAAAAAGGAGACAGAAGGCAGTGCAAGTCGAACGGTTGGGTATTTAAAAAAAAACGAAAAATGTCGGATCCAGCCGTGTAAGCGAGCCGGAAAGAGAATCGAGACCTTTGCTCTTTATTGCACGCCGTGACGGCATTCGGCGGGCAAGTCGAGCAACGACGTACAGAAAGACAAAACGAACGCGTGGGAACGCGCCAGCCAGGCACTTCTCATCTTACACGAGGCAAGGCTAAGAGTGTCAGATCTCTCTATCTAGGGTGAATAAAGGAAACGAAACGTAGCTCTGGCGAAAAGGGCAGCGAGGGAAAGGAAATATGCGCTGCTAAAATGCGTGGAACAAGGAACATCCGAAAAGGAACTCAAATTTCGATCCGCGCTCACGGAACTGCATTGACGGCTGCCAGGGGCGTAGCCAGGGGGGGGGCTTATGGGGCTTCAGCCCCCCCCGAAATTTTTTCGTGTTGTCCATGCACCGCCGACCAAAGCGACCCCCGGCGCCGGAAATCACTCTGGATTTTGTCTAGAATGTCTTTTTGACGCTCGAAAAGACATTTAACCGCGAAGATTGCAAACTCGGGCTGGATTTCGTGGCAACGCCCATAACCGGGAGTCACATAACGCCAAGCAGTCCCATCCGAGCACAAAGTTTCAAGGGCGCTTTGATGGTGAGCGGGCTCGCCGCGGCATCTCACTGAGGCCACGGAATCTATGGAGCGCATGGATATCAATTGCAAAACTTTATAGGTATAAATCTCATAAGCTCTTGATGTGAAAGGTGCATTGACATTTCGAAAGTTGTGTTTTAGATTTTCAATTGCGGAACTTTGTGGGTTTAATGCTGTTATAAATATTTGACGCCAGAGGTCCATTGACTTTTCTAAAGACTTACATCGGAACATACAACGAGACAAGCCAAATCAACACACCAGCAGACGAGTTGACAAAGAAGGCAGCGAGGTCCAATGAGACGAAACGTTGGGGTGGTTCATTTGTGCCGTCATGTCATATGAAAAAATATCAACATTTTTTTTAACCTACGCCAGAACATCCATGTCAAGACACTAAAGCCAGCCAAAGTAACTACCTTCTTATTTATTTTTTCTACTTTGACTTTTATTCGCGAGGACACATTGAGCCTCTTCATTTTTTTTTTTTTGTTCTCGCTATCCTACCCGCGGGCTGCCAGAGACAGCCAGAGCGCATACGTTTTTCTCGTATGGCCCCGACCACCGTGCGGTGCACTTCGGTGCGTGTTCGGTTTGCTCTGGCCGAGTGCATTTTCACCTGACATAGTTTTGGACGCTTTCTGGCTAGCAGACGAGAAAAAAAAAACAATGGTCGCTCGCCGCCATCAGTGTGGGGACTCGAAGGATTGCACCGCATTCCTTGAGCGGAACCTTTCCGGAAAGTCTTGTTTCGCCGCTGTAGGATACTGAGCATTATGCGTATGGTTCTCAGTGAACCAAGCGTCTCATGTTTTCTTCGGTATTCCTTCCGTAGCCCCATTAGGTGCCCGAAGTAGGCATTCGATTCTGGCCAACATACTTTCCTATGCGTTTTTTTTTTCATTTCGGTGCCTCCGCCTCACACAAAAAAATACATTGTTGCGGCGCAGCGAATTGTCGCATGGTGAAAGTTCGATTTTGATACTTCTTTTGCGGTAAGTAATGGGCGACGGGACGCTTCAGTTGCCGGATACGTTTATTATATTATTGCGAAAGCAATTATATGGACACTCCAGGCGCATTCCTGCCGTCGCCGTCGCCCTCATGTTTCGAATAAAGTGTAAGGGCGATAAAATCGTGACCACGCGCTGCATGCTGTATGTGCGAGTGAAAGCGTAGGAGTGGAGGTAGAATGGGTGAGCCGACGATGGTGGCTCAGACTTGTGTGCGCAAAGGAGAAAAGCGGAGAGCAAGCGCGTCGCCTTCCGTCGCGCGCAATGCATCGGGGGGAGTGGATGGAATGGGGGCGGAATCTAGGATTCTGTGAATCTATGATCGTGCAACATGTTTATTTGCCTTGTTTGACGCATTATATACAGTTACTTCTTCTTACATACATAGACTCATTGGAGACTTCAATGTATACTTAAATATATTGTTGCGAGATTTCGTGTATACATGCATTTAACTTTGTTTCCAGTGACACTTTTTTGTCCTTTATCAAGCCGTATTTTCGCATTTCTAGTGTACCAGGGCGAGTCAAATGAAAGTGAGTCTGCCCTAACCACGCAATAATGGTTCGGCTCATTACCTGCGAGGCATGCGCGTAGGAGAATGGCATGTCTCATTTACAAAAGTGACACGCAGGTGTGAAAAATGTTCTTTAATGCTCTCATACACTGGGCTGAATGTGGTTGCGTCACATTATGGACACTTCAAAAGTTGAACAGCTCGGTGTCGCGAAGTTTTTGACAGATGAAGGTGTTTCCAAAACAGAAATTAATCACCATATGGCTGCCCTGTACGTTGAACACTGCATTTCACTGACCACTGTAAAGCGTTGGAGCAAACGGTTCAAAGGACGTTGCAAAGACATTCTAAGACCGGGCCAAAACCATCGTGCAATCATCCCCCCCACACTTCCAAAGGTTCATGAGCTGCTGAAACAAGAACGGAGGATAAGCATCGATGAACTGGCAGACCGTCTGAACATCAGTCACGGTTCGGTTCACGCCATAATTCATGAGCTTCTCGGTTATTGGCTCTTTGGTGCGCAATGGATCCCCAAGATTTGGATCCATCGCGAGAAGACGGAGAAGTTTCGCGCTGCCTTGACTCATCTGATCGGGTATCACAATGAGGATGACGACTTCTTCTTTGCAACTGTGATCGGGGACGAACCTTGGTGCCAGTACTACGAGCCTGAAACACGACGGCAAAGCTTACAGTGGAAACATTCGAATTTACCACGCCCAAGGAACGTAAAGGCCATCATTTCCGCTGGAAAGGTGTTGTTGACTTTTTTTTTTCGATCGACAGGGTCCATTACTCATAGAATGCGCTAAATCTTGAGAGGCTATCAATTGTTTCCGATATTGTGAAACGCCAGAACGGCAACGTGTCGCAATCAAGAACGAACAACGTGGAAAATTGACGAATGGGGTCATCTTGTTCCACGACAATGCCTGTCCCCACGTCGCTTATGTGGTTAATAGAAAACTGGCAAAGTTCTAGTGGGAAACGCTGCAACATCCGCCATACAGCTCAGACCTGTCACCTTGCGACTTCTACATTTTGGGGCAACCGAAAGAAACAGCTCAACGGAACCAGATACAGACTTTTTGAAGCAGCAACCCAAGGAGTTTTATAAGACGGGAATCACGCTACTCGTTAGTCGATAGGACAAATGTCTAAATTTTCACGAAGACTACTTTTAAATAAGGTACCCCGTTGTTGGTTCATTCATTTGACTTGCCCTCATATATCTTGCAGAACTCCTGCTTTTTATGCGTGCTCTCTGTCGCGACTATAACTTCGGTGCAATTACTCACGATACACGACAAGGGACAGCTACTGCTGCGTAATACATTAGAACAAACGACAGCGTCATTGAGATTTTTCACTGGCCGTTGCATATATACAAAAATGTAAGCACGATTCTTTAATGACAAAGTTTCCTTAACATATTTGTCCTCAACTTGTTCAGTTCATTGCCTTTTAATTTTTCATATCAGTGGCATGCACTGGTTTCCTGGTTTCGAACTGATATAGTTCTAAAGTTCGTGTGATATTTTATTTACTTAATAAATAGACAAAAAACATGGAAGCATTGACGTCAGTTATGTTGGGCACAATTTTTGGCACATACGAGCATAATATTTTATGAAAAAATACATATTTTACTTGTATTTACAGTGCGTAGCTTTCAAGAATTTGTTTGCAGCATCTGTGGCAATGACAATGCAGTTATTATTCATGTATTTGATCCCTCGATAAATTGTTTAAGAGGAAGCTTTAGCTCGCGCCCAATCCGACGCGGCCTATTCAAATATTTGTGAAACGCAGAAACGCTTTTCTGAGATAATCCTGCTAATCGCTTTTATTGAAATTGGTTGCATTTGAGAGAGAAAGCTATATCTTAGTGTCTGTTGGAAACAGAACTTTGATTTAGGGCCTGAATTTTGTTTAAAACATTTTGAAAAATTCGAAAGTTCGAAAAAATAGAAGCACGACGTTTACAAATTATTAGCTATACATGAAGAACAGATATTTTGGTTCTGTAAACGGCATTTATTATAACAGTCAAGGCGGACAAGTTTGCTGTGTCAATTTGTATCTTACGTGAATTGGTTACGTTGTGTACAAGGGTTCTGCAAAAGACGTATTTCCACAATACTAAATTTTTTTTGAGATTCATGTGTAACATATCTATTTTGTCCACTGTAGATGTACTATTAGATGCAATTCACAGAATTGTGATATAATTGTTCATTGTTGAGTCACTGAGTTTTAAACTTGATAGTTCCGTTTTCTGAAAATGTTCAATTTTGGCCAATATTTAATAAATAATTGACCACCTAAATGAAAAATTCGATACCAGTAGTCACTAGATTTTAAGTTTTTCTTTCAAATGCACTAAACCTCATCAAATTTGGTGCAGTGGTTGCCGAGAAAAACGAATGCTTCTTTTATATTTGTTTAGATAGGAGCGTCCGAGCTAAAGCTTCCTCTTAAGGAGGAGGCGGAGCTGCAACGTGCAGCTATATATATATATATATATATATATATATATATATATATATATATATATATATATATATATATATATATATTGGGCCAGTGGCGTAGCCCCCCCCGAACAAAATTTCTGGCTACGCCACTGACGGCTGCGTAAAGTGGGATCTGTTTCAGCTACCCTGAAATGTTTGCACTTCTGGGCGCAAAAAGAGAAAGGGGGAGAGGGGGGGAGAGAGAGAAAGAAGGCGACGTCTGCTATGTGAAGAGGCTTCGCACACGTAGCAAGTCTTGACACATGCCCCAACGCAACTGCAGAAGACATAAAGACGTAAGCTCTGACGTCACGTATACCGTCAACGTCCGACCGAGTCCTGAACTATAACACTAGACGCATATTCGCAATTAAGTGTGGTTGCACTGAGGCTTTGGCGTGGGAAAAAAAAGGTGACGTCTGCTATGCGAAGAGGCTTCGCACACGTGGCAAGTCTTGACACATGCCACAACGCAGCTGCAGAAGGCATGAATACGTAAGCCCTGACGTCACGTATACCGTACACCGTCAACGTCCGACCGAGTCCTGAAGTAACTATAATGCTGTCGGTATATTCGCAAGTAAGTGTGGTTGCATTGTGACTTTGGCATTGCGCTAGACTAAGCACGAGCTCGAGGGTTTAAATACCGGCTGCGACGGCAGCATTTCGACGGCGGGGAGGGATGAACTAACGCCCGCGTACCGTGCATTGCGTCGGCGCACGTTAAGGAAACCGAGGTGGTCGAAATTAATCCGGGGTCCTCCACTATGTACGGCGTGCATGCCTCTTAATCAGATCGTGGTTTTGGCACGTAAAATCCCCGAATTTCGTTATTTTAATTAAATCCACAGCGGCTGTAAAGCAAGCCCAGCTTTCCGCGCCTTCATTTCACGCTCACGGGTCAGAACGATCTACGGACGCTCTGCGTATATAGAGCATTCCGCGGGATGCGTCACGCAGCTGTAGCCGGGGGCGGGCCTATAGTGCAATAAAAAGGAATCGGTCCCGCATCATCTCTCGAGGGGCGACATTCGCGAATCGAAGGGCCACTCCGCAAAGTGGCTAGAGGCATTAGTGCATTAAAAGTCGTGCCAAAAATGAACAGCACATCGTATTCTAGAAAGCATAAGCTGGCAACTCGCTTTCGCAGACCTGCACAAAGAGTGAGTGAGTGAGTGAGTGAGTGAGTGAGTGAGTGAGTGAGTGAGTGAGTGAGTGAGTGAGTGAGTGAGTGAGTGAGTGAGTGAGTGAGTGAGTGAGTGAGTGAGTGAGTGAGTGAGTGAGTGAGTGAGTGAGAGTGTGTGTGTGTGTGTTTGTGCGCGTGCGTATGTGTGTGTGTGTGTGTGTGTGTGTGTGTGTGTGTGTGTGTGTGTGTGTGTGTCGTGCACACGTTACTGGTCCTGGAACGAAGGGACCGTCGACGTTTAATCTGCGACGAGTATTTCCGCGCAGGTACATGCGCCGAACAAGTTGCGATGCAGCAACCGACAGGCCCAGCATGACTCGGCGTTCTTCTCTGGGTCTCTCCCTATCAGCGCCTCTGCGATGGCACGCACATCGCATGTTAGAACGGGGTACAAACAGCGCTCGGGCGAGACGATGCGAGGACGAAAGACAAGGCGCTGCACTAATGACCGCCGCTTTATTGCGGCGAATGCAACAGACAACCTTGTCTGTCGCCCCGACTTCGTCCCGTCCAAGCGCTGCTTGTCCCCGTCCTACTTACGTACCAGCCCAGACCAACGCACTCCTTCTATCGCACATTCATTTACCTGCACTTGTTTTCAAGTTCATCAACATTTTCTTGCGTACCTGATAACAGCATTAGTGGGCCCATAGTTATGAAACTGTCAGGGGGACCACCTAATACTATACATATCAAGTATGGATTGCAGCATGCTATAAATAGTGTATGGGTCTCAAGTATTAATTTTATTATTATATTAATTATTTGTATTTGCATTTGTGCGCAACATACGGACACCAATAATAGGAAATCGCACTACAAGGCCAGATGGACGACACAGACACAGCAATAGCTTGAGGAAGTGAAGATATTTATCTATTATTAGTCATACGCTTTCTTTTTCCTCGTCTCGTTTGCCGCCCCAACAGCCTTTGTTTCGTCCGTCCTCCCTTGGTATAGATTGGATAATGGCGTATACCATCGAAGCAATATTGGCAAACCGCATGGCTGATAACCGTATTTTTTTTTATTAGAAGCCATTAAATAGCACCTAGGCAGACGCCGCGTGTACCTGGTGGTTAGCGCGCATGTGACCCAAGTCCCAACACGTTACCTCCGAGATTTTTCAGCGTGCCGCGGGTCTCGGAGGTCACGTAGAAAAACCACGCGTTCTAGGTCATGCGTCCCTTTTTCTGAGCGGTGATGGCGAAGGTTCATTTTTATTTTTTTCGTCTCGATATCAAAACGTCTACCTATACTTTTGCGAGCTTATCGTGGCGTATTCACTCGTATAACAAACGCGAATTTTTGGCACGGACCCTGTTTTGTATCCGCACTAGGATTTCCAGTCGGATTTCCACTCGGTTTGGATCAGCAAGGTGGGGCATGCTTTGGCAGTCGTAGAGTATCGTTGAAGTGCGCGGCCTTAAGCGTGTTTCTATTCGGAGCTATCGGGCTCGAAGCCAAACTGGTGCAACGACGTACTTGTAGTAAATCACGCGTGAACGTGCATCTGCGCTTGCGACAACTGACGCGTTTCGCGTCCAAGCCGTGGGGTGTCGCCTCCATCGACAGGACAGCAGCGTACCGCCGCCAGCAGTTGTCGAAGCCAAAACTAAGCGTACGCATACAGTGAGCTAGAATAATCTGGTACACTATAGTACGCATCTGCCAACCTGTAAACTTCAAAGGGACGCTCATAAGACACGCTAAATCAGCTTAGACGAATAAAGTAGCCTTTTAAAGCTGCGTTCTTTTTTCCGCAGATTTCGCAGTAATAGTTTTATTATTAGATGAGAAATTGAAGGTGAAAGTTCCAATTCTTCGCAATAGGATGGAATTGAATTTCGCGTCGGAACCCCAGCGGCTGTACGTCAGTGTGACATCGTGGATTTCAAAGCTTCTTTTTTTCCCCTCTTCTTTCGTATTTGGCTCGGTGTGGCCCAGTAAGTCCTTGACACATTCCAAGTTCAGCCTCTGGCTCGTTTAGAATACGATGCAGTCTATATTTGCCGATAAGAATTTAACTAGACCTGAGCCCAAGTCCATGACGTCCAGGCGTGTTGGTGTCGTGACGTCACAGCTTAGTCGCGGCTTCCGAAGCCGCGTGGCTACTCATCTTTTGTTGTTGCGTCTTTTCTCGATCACCAAGCCTCCTGTGACGGTAAGATTGTTTTTGTTCGTTCGTTTTGTTTCCCATTGCAAAAGGGAAGCAGCAAACTTGAAACAGCACAAGCTGATTAAAAAAAATTTAATTATGTGGTTTTACGTGCCATAACCACTTTCTGATTACGAGGCACGCCGTAGTGGAAGACTCCGGAAGTTTCGACCACCTGGGGCTCTTTAACATGCACCTAAATCTAAGTACACGGGTGTTTTCGCGTTTCAGCCCGATCGGAATGCGGCCGCCGTGGCCGGGATACGATCACGCGACCTCGTGCTCAGCAGCCCAACACCATAGCCACTGAGCAACCACGGCGGGTAGCACAAGCTGATGTTTTTATATCAGCGACCTTTTGAGCGACTTCAGCGTTGCCGATTTCGCCTGCTTCAAAAACTTGTCTCAGTAAACTTCGTCGAAGCAGGTGCACCTCTGGTGTCTTCATTAAGATAGGAGGGCTTCTTCATTAAGATAGGAGGGCTTCCAGCGGTACGGTTGGCAAGCAAGTATTTTTCGCAAACATAGCTCATGTTCCTTCAAACGTGGCGAAACATTCGTAAAATGCTAGAACGAGCGCAAATTTGTGCACTTAAAGAATTCGGACGGTTTCGCACGTATGCCGTACTTAACACAAAGGGCGTTAAGCAAGAACCTTTGCATAATTAAATACGTTCCCGGGTGGCACACACCCGCAGGCAGCGCACTGAGCTCTCCAAATGAGATAACAAAGAACCTGAATGAAAATCATGTAGCACCGGTACCGCTGCAAAGAAGGGAAAGAAAGAAAGAGTGTGAAGTTTAGATGTCGATACTTTAGCTTTTCTTTGACGACTGTTTTATTATACTTTTTTTTTGCCGAGTAAAATGAGCTGTCTCGCTGTTGGAGCCCCCACGTTTCATGCCGCTGGCACTGGGTGCGGTGTAGAAACGAAAACAAAGGGACGTAATGTTGCGCAGGCGATTTCCTCGAATCGAGTACTGTTGTGCCATTACCACAAGCCCGGATTCCGAATCTGCAAGATGCAGAATCTATCCTGCGAGCGCCCTAATTCTCCCTTCACAAGTCAAGATGCTGAGCCGTCAGGCAGCGGGGTCCTGCGGGAGAAGCCTCGACGAGCCGCATGTTTGGACGTGTCAGCGTGTGCCAGACAGCCCGGCGCCGCACCTCCCTTTGCCTGGAGGTCACCTCGCGCGCGAACTTTGAAACGGGTGGCCAGCGCGGTCGCTGGTTGGACTCCTCGGACGACCGTCGTGTGCTGACTTTGTATTGGGCCGTTTGCGTGACAATGGTTCCTCGGGGATTATAAAAGAAGCGACGCGCCACCTCGAAAACAGGATCCGCCGACCCACCGGGAGACAGTGTCGCTCCCGACTGGGGTGAGATGTGTCACGCGTTTTCGCCGGACGTCGTCGTGCGAGAACAGTCGCGTTTGTTGTGAGCACTCGGCCCCAGTGCCGACCCGTTCATGTCCTGTATGATAACCTGTATATAATGTATAAAGTCCCTTTTTTTATTCTCATCGACGCCAGGCTCGGAGTCTTCGCTACCAACGCTCTGTCACGAAACGGGTGACGAGCGCTACGGGACCACAAAGCCGTAATCGTGGTGCAGCGGTACAAGTTCGTAACACTGGTGGCACCGGTTGGGTGTCGTAACAGTACTCGCGGCCGCCAGAGGACGGCCCACACATCGACGTCGTCGTTAATCGATCGTGACCCGATTGGCGCTCATTGAGTCTCGGCGACCTTCACGTGACGATATAGGGACTCTTAACGAGATGCAAGGACGCGCCCGTGCATGCGTGGTGTGTTGCGACGACAGCACCTACGCGAACAACTATCCGCAAAGCGTGTTCTGTGTTCTACGAACACGTTTACCGCTGCGTTAACATTGTGCCGTTGCATTTAACAGTGAACCGTGTGCGTGACGAATAACGCTAAAACAACCGGCGCGTCACGCTTAGAGGCGCTGTCTCGCGTTGGTCCTTTTCCAGTTTTTCTTTTTTTTTTCCGAACCTTCCATTCATCCAAAGAACAGTACCGATATCTCAGTTTTCGCTTCATCGCTTGCGTGCGTTTAAGTGCTTATTGTGCACGGTTAACAATGCAGAAGTGCCAAATCATCGGAAACCGGGTGAACAACGTGATAACGATACAGTCGCTAATCTTGCTGCGACTTCACGAGTTCAGGAATGGGGCTTTATAGTGTTCGTATGCACGTAAAAGTACACGCCGATCACAACGCTCTGGTCATTCCCTTCACACTTTAAAGGGACACTAAAGTGAAAAATGATTTCTGCGTCAGTAAACTACCTTTCTACAACACCAAAAACACCAATCTTACAACGATAAGACGTTTGGTAAGCCAGAAAAAGCGCATGAACGAAATACGGGTGGCGACGCCTACTTAAGTTCCCGCACCTGGTGGCTGTGACGTCTTGTATTTTGATGGCATCTTCTAGGGCCTACTAATTATATATAGCGGTACAGATTTACTAAATTGTGTTCTAAAGCAACCAAATATTCAACATGGCAAGTTTCGGGAACCTTTATTCAGCCAACGCGGTCCAAATGCGAAAACATACTTTGGAATCCCTGACGTCACGCTGACGTACCGGCGCTGGGGTTTCGGCGCGAAATTCAAATACTGGTACTTCGACCTTCATTTTCTCATCTAATAATCAAACTATATTTTTTTTAAATGACTGCCTGTAGGGTTCTCAAACAATCCTTCATTAGTCTAAACTGATTTATTGTTTCGCATTAGTGTCCCTTTAAGACTCATTCACACCGGCGACTGACAGTGGTGGCGCGACCAGGTTGGTCGCAAACGGTCGCCTTTCTTGAAAAGCGACCATTTTGGGCCAGTCGCTCTCTGCGCGATTTTTCAGTCGCGCGACCATGGTCGCAAAACTGATAAACCAATCAGCGGCGTGCCGGAAGTGATCTTTCGCGTGTCTACATCCGGCCTCCTCCGGCGTCGCGTTCAAATTCCGCGTAGATTCCGAGAGTTCTCGCTGAGAACGATAATCTCCAGGATTGCGACTTGCGGGTCGCGCTCAGCCGGGCTTGCCGGTGTGAACATCAGTCGCCTTCGGTCGCTTTTTGATTGCGAGTCGCAAATGGTCGCGCGACCTCCTCAAGTCGCCGATGTGAATGAGCGACTACGCTCGCGCGCGACTAAATTTTCAGCCTCGTTTTCATGCCGAGCATGTAAAAAAAACTGGAATGCAACAAGTCGCAGTCATCACCTCTCTGCTAATCACAATTTCTTCAAGACGCACCAATGTGCGAGTTTTCAGTCGCAGTCCGCGACGCTAAATATCGCTTCAACGGCCGTCGAGATAACAAAAAAAAAAACGCGTCCGGTTACTTCACGCTGCACACATGGAGATTTGCGCGCACAAAAGGTAAGGGTTCCGTCGCTTGTGCTTGCACAGTCTTATCGCCGACAGTCAGATAAGATAGTCTTCACGCGCAATACGTCGCAGGAGCCAAAGCTCACGGCTCATATATCAGCCTGTCGCCAAAGCCCCCTAGTGATCGCAATTTATATATATACTGCATAATCTTATCTCCGAGCCATGCAATGACAGACAGGCAGGCCGATTCGACGTCGAGCGAAACGTTATCGCCTGAACTTGCGTCACGTAGCGCAAATGACCACGTTGCACGGTACGTGTAAATTCGCAGCGCAATTGCGCGACTAAATGATTTAGGTCTAAACTGCACGCAATTAACACGAACATAAAAGCGCAATTTTTGCCCTCTTCCACACTAAACGGTCGTCTCAAGCAAGGTCTACAATCCGTGCAAGCTATTACCGACACGTTTAAGCTGCTCACCGCTCTTTTTTTTTTTTCCTTTTTTTCCCCGTTCACGAGCCGACCGGCCTTTCCTCGGAGAGCACGCACTGTCGACAAAGCCGCTTCGCAGAAACGAACAGCTGACGCCCATCAACGTGAAAAATATAAACGCATCTCTGACGCGGCGATCGTCCGCGATCAGGCCACCGCCTAAACCAGCTGTTGAACGGGTCGCAGTAGCCTAGCCGGTAAAGCAACGTGTGACGAAGCTATTAAGATAGCCCGGTGTAATGATGCCCGATTCTTCTCATGCTCTCCGCCTTGACTCGTACCTGGAACGAGCTGCTTCGGGTGAGAAGTCACGCTTATAGAGAACAGAGCAGCCCCGAACGTCGTATGGATTGCTGAAGCAGACGGCTTTTTCTTCTTTTTCCCGACAACACAAACCAGTTTGTCTCGGCAGACAGGATGACGATCGACGCCGCTAATGTTTAAAAATAACGGAACAATCTCGCGCAAGCCATTGCATCCGGGATGCGGTTATCAACGTTACGGCAATGGCACGCAAGAGATGTGTACAAGTGAAGCAACCGAGAACGCAGAACCTAAAGGTCCCGAGTACAGTGAGAACTTGGGCACGTTACAGTGGCGTAGGCAGCATTTGCATTGCTACCGCGTTCAATTGAACAGCTGCTTTCGGTCAAAAATGCAAATTTCTGCCACTATACAAGGAAAATACGGGACATGGGTTGACAACTAAAGATTGCTGGCTCCACAACAAGGTTTCCTTTTTTCGTTTTTTTCGTTTTTTCCCGTGTAAGACGGAAAACAGAAAATTGACCAGACATCTGGAAACCCCGAAAGTAAGTTCTGCTGTGCTATCGGAGACGTCAGTTAAACGCGGTTCCGACTTTACGATTCTGGTCACCTGTCTGCCAACAAGAACAAACGTTTTTCTTTGACAACGTTAAGCAACAGTCTTCCCATTTTGCGTCTGCTCCGGCGAAACTCAAGACCGTACGGTACAGAACTCTAGGCAACCCGCTGGTTAAGTAACTTGCATCGCCCCCTTACTGCCCACCGGACAGACTCCGGAGACGTCCGGTTTCTCGGACAGCATAAAGTTACCATCGCAATGCAGAACAATCGACCACCCAACCCAGATGTCTGGACAGCACAGCAGGCGACAACATCCGTTCGGGAAACCGCGCAGATCAAGTCATCCGCGTCGAACTGCACACGCGAGATAAACAGGCGCTTTTTCAAAGTGGCTCGCACAGGAAACTCCGGGGGGAGGCCGTTGGATGCTCGCGATCGGGCGATTGTTGTTGTCGGCTATCGATTTTAGCACCACTGTCTTGGGTCACTGCCCGGTGCAGCGACTTTCGACGACGCCGAGGCGTCGTCGTGCGGCAGCAGTCACCGTCGAAAGGCACGCAAATAAACGACGAGCGAGGGAGAAAAACAATCCGTAGGCTTACCGGACGTAGGGAAGGACTCCGTACTCCTCGGCACCGACGCGGTCATGTTCATTTCAGAGTCCACGTTCCGCACGGGCGAAGCAGGGTAACGCATCAACAGGCGAGAACTTGGCGGAGATGAGAACAAAAGGAACGGTTATGTGTAGTTAAAACGGTTAACTGATAAATTAGGGAGCAGTTAAAACTCAAAACGTAAACGAGATCCCGGCCTTGCAAAACCAGCTTGCAAGACCACCCCCTGCAGCAGTGAGAAGGGGGGTGGGCACGATAGTAGGCTCTGCAAGCAGCCGCTTTTTTTCTCGGCAGCGTGGTGGTGGCGCCACTTGCTTTTTCGAGGTTTCGGTTTCGCTACTATTGTATTTGTTCATGAACCAACACTTATCTTGCCCCGTTAATTTGTTTTATCAGCGAATAATAAAGGCTTCATTAATAAACATTTACTTTGCTAACGTAAGCGTCGACACGCACGCGTAAATAAGCAAGGCGTGGTTTCGCAAATTTAAGGCAAGGCACTTTCCAAATGCTTCAAACGGCAATGATTTTTTACGCTGCTGAACACACGAGTTGTGAGCCCGTTATCACAATGCTTGGTCCGCCGGAAAGTCTGTTTGCTTGATAAAAGTCATGTTATTGGTACAAATGCTCAAATTTAGAGCTCTGTCCAGCCTAACAAAGCTTAGAACGCAAGGTTTCTTTGGCGAATTGTCATTTAACTGTTGTGATCATCGAGAAAAAAAAAGAAGGTGCGTACGTTTAGGTGAGGGGGCAGAAATGAATGTTTACCACGCACAAACGTATGTACTTTGAGCAAATTCAAACCAGCTTGCAACGTGTCTCCTCGCAGCAACCATATGTTTGACGTAGTAGAGAGCGATCTCTATGTGAATTTGCCTACTAAGCTGCAACTAGCTAGCGATGTTAGTGGACGACGACTCGGTCTCGCGCCGATATCCAAATCAGGAGTCTTCAATCCGCTTCCGCAGATCACAAAGCAGTAGGGTGCTGCAGTAGGCTGCGGCGCTGCCCAGTCAACGCCTCACACACGGCGTTGTTACTGTGTTAAAATTTTATTGACGTACAGCTGCTTGTTGTCCTGGCGGACGGGGAAGTGTCGCCATCTATTAATAGGAATATGCATTACGTCTTTCACATTGCGCGGTTCTTTTGAGCGAGAGCGTTGTCCGGTTCACTCGTGCATGCAACCTCAGCGCAAAAAGAAAATGTAGGGAAATACAGGGGGAGTGTTGAGGCCATAATTACAGGCTTTAAAGTGTGTTGTCTGTCTCTGTAGCTTTAGTTTTATCTTTCAGGGATGTTAACACAGCGATTTCCGCAATGTGCAGCGGTAGAGATTCGGGTAAACACGCCGGCAGAATGGGCGTTATTGGGGTAAAGATGTAAACGTGAGTGGCCGAGTGGCCTGCATGGTGCAGCCACCTGGTGGCAAAGAGCTCAAACAGGCAAAAATAGCTAGTATAGCAGCAACCAAGCGTATCCCACTTCACTGCTGGTGCAAATTTTCGGCATTGCCGTAATCGTGCTGCTGCCGCAAATTTACACCATTAACGAAGTAGAATACACTTGGTTGCTGCAATATTAACTGTTTTTGTCTCAGCCCTGCGCCACCAGGTGGCTGCACCATGCAGAAAGCTCACGTACGCCCAATCCGCCTGCGTTTACCCGAATACCGGACAAGTTAAAATTCTCGAATAGAACATAAGTGCGTCCGGGATTCCGGCAAACGCGGGTGCTTTGGCGGGTGAATGGGGGCGTAAACGTGAGTGGCCAGATAGGTGGTGCCAGCTGGTGAAACAAAGCTGAACCATACAAACACAGAACCAATTACTATATTCTGCTTAGCTGCTTGTGTAAATTTTCGACAGTGGCGTAATCGTGTTCACAACCACGCTACTGCCGTAAATTTGCACCAGCAGCGAAGCAGTATATAGTAGGTTTTATTTCATTTCATTTTATTACCTTAAAGACCCCTTGTGGGGTATTACATAAGGGGTTACATAAGGGGTTACTGGAATTTTAGCAATGTGCTTGTCTGGTTGAGCTCTACGCCACCAGGCGGCTGCACCGATCCAGCCGCCTACCTTATGCCCCCGCCCATCCGGCAATCCGCCTAAACCACCCGTTTGCCGGATTAGCGGACAAGTTAAAAGTCCTTTGATCGTCTACTTTATTTACCGTTTACGGCGGTTTTCAGACACTAAGCTTTTTTGTTGTTGTATAAAGTACGGTTTTTTTATTGGGATATCAATTATGTGGGCAGCTCATTTTAGGCAGCTTACGTTCACTTCAATTCATACTGCGACTACAGCCACTACAGCAGCGAGTCCTACTCTTCGTGTAGTATTCTAATATGTTGCTATCGCATTCATTGCTGCGATCGCCCTTTTGGAGAAACTAATATTTTTTTTAAATCCTTTTGTCTCGCTACATGGTAACCGCGATCTCTGTCTTCGTGTATGTGCATATATATATATATATATATATATATATATATATATATATATATATATTTATATATATATATATATATATATATATATATATATATATATATATATATATATATATATATATATATATATATATACATATATTGTGACGGCACAGTAAGTGCCGACCTTTTTTTGAGCCGGAGAGACGTGGCGAAGGACCCTCAGCACAGTCCATTCTAATGATGCGCCTGTGCACACTCGATGAAGGAGGGTACTCCTATGATGATAATAATATACAGATGATGAAGTGCGCACTAAAAAAGAGGGGCCATCCTGGACGCAGGGGAACGCCGCGTGAAGGGCTTCGTACGAGAAACGTGGACCACTTCGGTAGAGCGGCGAGGACGGTCAGCCGAGGTAACACCAGGGGTCACACGATAATTGACGGGAGAATTAATTTCCAGGACCGTATATGCGCTTATAAACCGGAACTGAAACTTTTCACACAACCCAGTAGAGTGAACTAGTGTCCAGAGAAGCACTTCATCGCCAGGCTGGTAAAAAACTACGCGATGAGAGGCGTCATAATAATCCTTGCTGTCCTGTTGTCTGGCTTCGGTGTTGAAGTGGGCACGCTGGCGACAGCGGTCAAGTCGGGAAACACATTCTTCGCAGGAAGATGGAGATCGACTGACAGGGCCAGAGAAGAAAGAAACGTCGAGAGAGGAACTGGGCGAACGGCCATAAACAAGGTAGAGTAACCTGTTGTGCGTTGAATGGCGGTGTTATACGCGAAGGAGACGAATGGCAAAATTGCATCCCAATTTCTGTGATCTGGTTGAATCATGTAAGCATACGATGAAACCGCTCAGTCAGGCCGTTGGTCTGAGGATGGCAATTTGAAGTAATCTTGTGAGTTGTGCCAGAGGCTCTGAGCACTTCGCCAACCAGTTCTGAAACAAATGTCTTTCCGCGGTCCCTCAGAAGGACACGAGGGGCACCGTGACGCAGGATTATGGCTTGAAGAATGAAGAGCGGCAACTTCGGAAGCAGATGCAGAACTGGACGCAAGCTGTTTCGGCATAGCGCGTAAGGTTGTCAATGGCTGCTGTAACTATCCATCCACTGCCCGCGGGAGTCATGGGAAGTGGCCCATAGAGATCGACGACAACAACCTCGAATGGTTCCACAGGACAAGAAGAACTTGGCAAATGGCCAAGCAAAGAGTGGGAATATAATGAGCTTCTAAGCGTAATAACGACAGAAATACGGAAAGAGAAGTTAACATGCTCGTTCGAAAGGAAAAAAAGGAAACCGAAAAGCTGGTGGACCAGGGAGATGCGAGAAGCGATCGGCGAACGACAGAAACCCTCCCGAGAGCACAGGCAGGCAAAGAAAGCGCAGTTGCCGCAGAATTAAGTAGCCAGAAAGTAGGAAATATCCGGAAGAAAAAATGTATGGTTCAAATACTGGTTTAAGCAAAGATAAAAGGTGAAAGTGAGCGTTGGTTGTCAGAAGTACGTGAGAAAAAGAAGGCCGCACCTAGAATAATTTGGAGCCACATAAACTTATTCGGCAGGAAGTCTGGAACAATACAACATATCCTAGAGGAAGATGGACACAAACTGGATGCATGGGGAAGCGACATTAAATTACATCCGAAAAATAACAGCCGAATCTTTCCAAGGCAATGACGAGGTTGTTGCACTAGAAGCATAGCGCAGGAAGGATGATCGACAAAGACTAGACAGGACAAGCGCTAATTTTCAACACGTTGAAAGTTAGCGCTTGTCCTGTCTAGTCTTTGTCGATCATCCTTCCTGCGCTATGCTTCTAGTGTAACTATGTATTACCAACCAGCCCAAGCCCATACTTTTCTGAAGACGAGGTTGTATTTGAAGAAAAAAACAAGCATGAAAGAGAACCACATGGGAAAGGAGTTAGTGCTGACAAATTTCAATCGGAAGAAAGCCGAAGGGAAAATTCCGAAGCGCGCAGCCACAGGACTAGACGAGGTTCCCGTCAGGCTGGTTAATGAACTAGAGGACAAAAAAGTAAGGAAGCTCTGGTGAAAGCAGTGGGAAAAACTTTAAAAGAAGAATACCAGGCAGTTATCGACAAAGTAGAATGAATAAAACGTATAAAGGTAAAAGGGAGAAAGAATTCACTCTTACAGACCATACAGGTTACAATGTAGGCATACAGGTTATCAATGTAGGCAATTAAGTTAAAGCTGCAAGCATGAACAGAGAAGAATGGCATTTTGGGAGAAGTTCAGAATGGCTTCAGAATAAGTAGGCGTTTGGATGATAACTTATTTGTCCTTACTCAGCGTATTGAAATATCAAGAGTAGAAAGGAGACCGCTATATATGGCCTTTTTACGCATTACAGGAGCCTACGACAACGTAGACCACAACATTTTGTGGGATATTCTGGAAAGGGAAGACTTATGCGACGATTGTATACAGCTCTTGAGAGAGATTTACCTAGAAAACACCATTTGCGTTGAATGGGGAAGGGATGAGGAGTGAGGAGAAAGTTGATATCAGCAAAGGACTGAGGCAGGGGTGTCCTTTATCCCCAATGCTGTTTATAATGTACACGGTGAGGATGTAGAGGGCGCTAGAAAGAAGTAAGATTGGGTTTAATCCTTCATACAAACAGGCGGGTACAATAGTAGAGCAGCAGCTTCCAGATTTGCTCAATGCGGACGATATTGTGTTGCTAGCTAACAAACAAAGTGATATCCAACGCCTGGCTGATATATCTGCGGACAGGAAGGCGATAAGTTAGGTCTGAAATTTAGCGTTAGAATCGGATGTTATGGTATTCAACAAAAACAGCGAACATACAGTGACAATACAGGGCCTGGAAATACCTCGGGTAAAATAATATAAATACCTTGATATATGGATAAACGAAGGCAATAGATATATGGAAACACGGGAGCAAATTATGCAGAATCCACGCAATCCGGGAATCGATGTAAGCGAAGCTTTCTGTGCAGTTTTCTTTGACGATAATTAGCGGTCACGTTGACGGTAAATGTTTAATTTCTTCAACGTTTTGTCCAACACAAGAGTGGTTTGTTGATGTTAAACGTTACTTTGCGTGCACCGCTGCTGCTATTTGTCTGCGTAGTACACAAAACACAAAGGGAGAGGTGTTTGCTTGAGGCGTTGTTGTGCGCCATATTTCATAAGCTCTGAGAAGGTTGAGCATTGTGATTGTCTCATATGGCACACAGCATTATGGTGCAGTACGTGCCAAAACCGCAATCGGATTATAAGGCAGGCCGTAGTGGCGCTATCCGGATTAATCCGCATATGTCCGCAACACGGAACGCGTAAGCCGCTCCCTTTTTACAGCGCTGTGTGCTCGGTTGGGCCGGATCGGTGCGGCATCGCAAGGAAATGTCTGCAACACATAACGCGTAAACCGCTCCCTTTTATGCGAAGCATATTACGAGAGCTCAACCCAGCTCCTCAGGCGCGGCGGTGTCGCCTTCAATACCACGTGACACCGTGACGTCACGACAGCGGAGAAACGGCGCTCCAACTCGCGCCGTCGCTCGCGGCGTCGCCCCCCGCATCGGACGCGGTGAGCGTCGTGCAACGCAGCGTTCGGCGCGACAACGAAATGTGCGCCTGAGCAAGCGCCGCACGCCTGAGCCGACGCCGACGACACCGGCTTTTCTGCGACACGAGCTCCTTAACGCTGTCGCGTTAAAATAAAGGCTTGTATGCTTCGCATCCTGGGCTTAACCTTAGCTAAGCCACAGCCATTTTTTTACACCGCTGGGTGCTCGGTTGTGCCAGATCGGTGTGGCATCGCAAGGAAATATGTCTGCAACACAGAACGCGTAAACCGCTCCCTTTTTACGCCGCTGGGTGCTCGGTTGTGCCGGATCGGTGTGGCATCGCAAGGATCGAAATATGTCTGCAACACAGAACGCGTAAACCGCTCCCTTTTTACACCACTGGGTGTTTGGTTGTGCCGGATCGGTGTGGCATCGCAAAAGATGTCTGCAACACGGAACACGTAAACCGCTCCCTTTTCAGTACCGACACATCCAAATTGAAATCACCGACAACGACAACAGGGCTAGTGTCATCGCAGCTAATTCACGCAAAGTGAGTAGTCATGAACGTTACGGGCCTACGAGTCATTGCATTTCTTGCTTGCTTAAGGGGGTATGAGCCAATGCTCAAGGGGATATGAGCCACTGAAGATGATACTGTTTGTTCACGGAGAACAAAAATGCACGGAACCCTAGCCATATACAGCTTAGCTGTAAAAAAAGAAAACGAATGACTTCTACTTTGACCATCACTCTCTCTTGCGATTAGGAAATTAATCGACACAGAGTTCTGAAAGAATACTTTGTCAGTATAAATTGATCAAGCATTTCTCTGCATAGCGTCCCTTTAACGAGATAGTGCATGCATGGCAATCAACCAACGGCTTCTCAGATCTCATTCTATTTCTTATGCAAAATCCGCAGCATTCTCGCACCATCTGGTACGCGTGCACGTTCTTTGTACATCGTGACGTCGCACCGTCGTCTCGCAGTGTGCGTACGTCAGCCTGATCGAGCTGGCCTACGCATTTCGGCATTGCTCGTGAACGGCGTAGTGAAGCGCTATATAGAGAACATTGCGTGCGCTAGCTGTCCGCATTGCATTTAGTAGACTAGGGATTCAAGTAGCCGCCTCACTAATATTTCCCCCGCGGTGGCGCAGTGGCTGTGGCGTTGCGCCGATAGGCACGAGGTCTCGCGTTCGACTCCCGACGGCGGCAGGCGCATTGCGACGAGGGCGAATTGCAAAAAAAAAAAAAAGCTCGTGTACTTAGATTTAGATCCATCTTCAGAAACCCTATGTGGTTGTCGAACTTAAACGTCCTCTAGTGCTTCTAGTAGACCCCTGCAGTGTTATTAATTTGGGACCTTAAACCACACGATTCAATCCAACTTTATGTCCGTCAAGTGCGTTATATGCATACTTTTTTTTTCATTACGTACAGGCTGGCGTCACTGCACGAGTGGTGACTCCGCCCAACTTGTTAAACTGCTGCGGATGACCTTTTTCTATCAGTGGCGCAATCACTCCGGAACAGTTGAAGCAGCTAGGGCACGGTCACCATACACTGTTCCCGCTTCTGTAGCGGCTCAGCTCGGAACTGCTATCGATTTTTATGTGAAAAATTCCTTGGCTCATGCTCATCAGCCTATTTTTATGATGCCCACTGCAGGACGAATTCGGCATATACCCAGCGATCTCCAATTACCCGTCTAACACTAGCCGATTCCAACTTCCGCCTGCGAAATTCCTAGTTAGTTCCACGACCCCACCCAATTTTTATGCCGTCCTTCCCTTCCCTTGGCACCCATTCTGTAACTCTAATGATCCACCGGTTATCTGCCCTACGCATTACATGTTCTGCCCAGATCATTTCTTTATGTCAACTAGCTCTCATCTATCCCCGTTTGATCCACACCACTCTCCCCCTACATGTCTCAACGCTCCACCCAACATGTTTCGTTCCATCGCTCTTTACGTAGTCCTTAACGTGTTCGCGAGCTTGTTTGTCAACCTCCAAGTTTCTGCCCCATATACGTTAACACATAGCACATGTTTGCCTCATATCAGGCACTTGATTTGCAATAAGCAACTAGTGCAGGCAACTAACGGTAATACAATTAGGAAAATTGCTTTTAGACGCTTGGCTTTCACATCATCGACGCAGCAGTACTGATTTTACGGCCTAGGTTTTGTTACATAACACGTGCAAAGCGAGGGCTGATCCAGTGTATAGCCTCACTGGGTGGCACCTCATTCCACAAGTAGAAAAGGAAAAAAGGTTTTAATGCGACAGCATTATGTGGATCAAAGCGGCATTTGCCGATGTAGAAGGCATCATCATCGGTATACATAATTACGCATTTCCTCGGCAAAGCAATCAGATGGGTGAAAGTGACGAAGCAGTACAGATGCAGGCGGAGCAAGGCAACATAGAGAGGTATGTGACAGGAGGAGCGGTGGCTGTTGTGTTAAATTGCACAATGCTCTCCATTAGACTACGCTGTGTCACGGTGCTTGTTATGAAGCGTTAGCTGCTGTTTGCATGTGTGCGTGGTCAACTATTGACCGGTATGATCAAGTGTTAGCCAAGTCCTGTACTGAAAGCTGAATGATGCAGATAGTGACAGCTGCTGCGTACAATACGTAACACGTTTAAGAGCAACTAACAAAAACCAGTTGTGCAGTCAGGAGTTCGACGAAAGTTCACCTGGTCAGGTAACAATGACGAAGTTGACTTCATCTTGTTACTTGAATTGGGCAGTGACCACAACTTCTTCAAAAAGCAGTTGTGCTGGCTGACCATAGGCAACGTGGCGGACTACATTTGGATGCAACTCAAGTCTGCCGTGAAGCCGCGGCCCTCGCCCTCATAACCACCAGCCACTGTTTCTCCGCGAGGCTGCAAACAGTTTGTACTTCAAGCTTTCCCCGTTACTTAAATAAGATGGTAAACACAGTAAGTAATTTAGGCACATAATTTTAGACGTTTTCACTCGCCTGTGGAATGGTGAAAGGCTAATTCTTTACAGAATTGAAGTAAGCCGCTTTCTTCACTGCAACTATTCATTGTTAAGTTTCACTTCAGTTGGCAGTGAAGTTTCGCGAGTAAAACAGGCTCAACAGCAAAATGAACTGTACCGCGGACTTTTGAAGAGTGAAATGCTCACTCGCACATTTTGCCCATGTCTGTTGCACACCCCATTGCTTCTGCCGATGAAAAGACTCTTCAAGAACAGGAGACGCTCCTGAGGTACCAAGCACGACACCATTTTAAAAAGGTCGCACAACGACAATTTTGTTTGCTTCTGTGATTGGCTGGTGGAGTAACCATACGTGGTCCCTTTGCTTTGGTTGCCAACTGCTGTTTTTTTTTTAATTTGTATACTACTATAGGCAGCAGGTAGACAGCGGCAGATGCCACAAATCAAGGAAACTACAAGCCATGTGGATACCGATAGATAACCAGCCTTACTGCATAGGTTCTCATGTTACTGCATCATTCACTCATGTCGACCACAAGGACCTGCCTTTCTTTTCTTGCCGTAATGCTGACCGAGTACACCAATTAGTCAAACTTTGTCCCTTTTGCGTCACCATTATGGACCCCTTGCTGGCAACTTTCTTAGCATATCTGCACTTCCAGCACAGTTGTGTCCAGCATATACTGCTGTAGGCAGCATGGTCATTACAGTAAACTACATCGGTGCTGCATGTAGTATACTAACATACATTAAAACATGCCCATTTGTCAGTCTTCTCGCTTCTTTGTTGCCTTGAAGAAAAAAATATCACCTGTCAGTTCACCAACAGGATTCTACACTGCACACTGCTTTAGATAAAAGCTGTCTGCAGCACAAGACTGGTAACACTTAACTGATATACTGTATACTTTTTGTCACTGGCAGTGCCGATACTGCTTTCACACACCTCTAAATTAGGTTTCTTCCTTCCGGAACAGATGGGGCGGTGCCGTGTGTGGTTCTTGAAGTTGAAACACCTAATAAGACTATACCAGAGGTAGCCTTAGCAGTACTACCAGTGATGTGCAACTCTGCTTCTGAAAATTGCACGAGTGGCGCCCATGTAATGAAAAAGCAGAATGCCTGTGCTAAAGCTGCCTTACTGAACTCAAGCTTCACAATCTTCTTGAGCTTTTTATGCACTGCTACGAACTGATTCAGAGCAATGTAGGTGACACAAATGAACCTCTGATCTCATTAAGGAGGCATCCAAGTTAAGCACTACAAAACTTCATGAAATGGTAAGTGCAGCCAAAGCAATGCAGTGCAAGAGAGTGCCCCCCCCCCCCCCCCCCATCTAGAGCAGCAGAAAAGAATGAACTAGGAAAAAGGAGCAGGCTGCAAATCAAGTGTGCACGTGAATAGTCAAGCGCACCCTGCTGACAGCCTGAGCACCGTAACTTGAGCATTGCCGTGACATGACTAACCACACTTTGCCAGGCTTTATACGATGTGTATATTATTTTAGCAATGAATGCAAAGGTATCACTAAAATGTAGCAGGCACGATCACAAAATGACAATGTATACCAAGAGACTCCCTTTGGCACCTTCATGTAGCTATCTTCATGGAATCGTGCAGCATTTGAAAGGCTGCGTAAATAAGACGGCGGCACCAAATTTGATACTGATGGCTTTTATTGATGCATTCTGTTACACAGGGGAAAAATGAAGTGAGCCCACGAAAATCAAGAAAACAGGAAGACACGTTCAAAACAATGAGGATGGAAAAGTATATTTTTACCCAATTTGCCAAAACTGTGAACTTATTCTAAACCTGCCCCCCCCCTCCCCCCACAAAAAAAGTGATATGGCAGTTCAAGAAATGTGCTTAAGTTAGAACAGACATTAAAAAAGTACACGTTAGAATGCAAGCTACGTGAATTACTCTCCAAGTCTCTGCGTTAACCAGTGTCCACCTGACCTTCTGACACACACTTCCAGCACAAGGAATAACAAAACTTCACGCGTCTACTATAAAGAGGCACACACAAAACTAGGAGAGAAACAACATTGCTAGCAGGGGTTGCAACGAGTTCAAACCAAATAGGCAAGGGTTGAAAACAGGCCAGAAAAGATAATGAAACTAAAAAGAAAGGGTCAGAAGCACACAGCATGTTTGTCGTACACTTGCCGGAAAATAGCATGGCGAAGAGCATAGGCTACAAGCTGCTGCTTATTTCTCCGTTTCAGTTTCCTCTTGCCAAAGGAAATCCGCAGCCTTTCACACTCAAAGGGCAACTCCCACTAGCGGTGTCAAAATTGAAACAAACACCAGGTTGCACCATCTTTGAAAGAGTCCTTCCCCCTCCCGGAGCACAGACAGTAGTGCCACACACCGATGGCCACTGATGACGCTCCCTCCTCAGAAAAACCCCAGAGCAGATGCAGAAAGCGCGAGTGCGTAACCTCGTGTCAGCACCATTTGTGCTCTTTTCAAGCCAGGCTTGGCAGCAAGTGCCGTTAGCTGGAGGGGCAGCCATCTGCTAGAGTTTGGTGCAATGGTTGTCTTATGTGCTCCCTGGGTGCGGCCGACTGAAAGAGGGAGGCTCACAGGGAGGAGGACAGGAAGATGGCTGCTGCAGTCATTAGCTGGGGCGTGCTGGCAGCCCCGGAGTCCGTTCGTTTCCCCGCGGCGGTCGCTTGTCATACAGAGAGAGACTTGAGGAGAGCGTTCTGCTTAAGAGTCGACGTGGGGGTTTGGCGGTTGTTGCCGTGGCGACGACATTACTGTGAGGCGCACGCGTTGGGACCTCCTCTCCCTCAACCCATGTTTTTTTTTTTGCTTTTTCCCCAGCCGGGGTTTTTGCGGATGGGGCTGCCTTGCGTTTGCTGTTGATCTCGGGTGCCATCGTTGTCGTCGTCTGCTGTCCCGCGTTGTCTGCTGGAGCCAGGAATCCAGTTACCCCCCACTCCCAGGGGGGGCTGATGCCGGTGGCGGATCACACCCAAGGCGTCCAGCCTTCGTACAGCAGTGCCAAGTTTTCCAGGCGCGTTGCCTCACTGATTATATAATCCACCTGGAAAAGAGCGGGACACAGCGATGCAGTTAATATCAATGTCTGTGATAAAGTAATTCCTGAGGAGCCAGTCTACACAATGCAAGCAATAAATGCAGGTGTATTAATGCAACCAGCCCAAACAACACAGTGAAGTGACTGTAGAGCCTAGACAGATGGGCACTGCGGAGCACTTCATACGGTCTTGCTGGTGTTACACTGCGGAGTGAAACATTACTTGAGACCATGAAAAAAGGTTTCTCACACGTATGCGCACAATGTCTGATGTTTCCAGAAGGTCACTAAATCATCTGAAAAGAGGTACTATTTTTTAGGGACAGCAGACCTTCAGACATGTGGTGACAAAATGTATAACCATTAAGAGGTGCTATAAGTGGAGCAATGGCTGGCATCGCCTGCCAGGCTAAAACCGCCTGCAACACCACCACCACTACCAACAGCATTGAAAGTTATCCTTCACAACATTGCAAACATGGCTTCACAAGTAGCTCACATTATCATAGGTGCCATTGTAATGCCATGACCTGAAGAGCTATTTCATTACAAGGTCCGCTCTCTTCACATAGCACTACCTGAACCAATTTGAACCAAATGAAAGAGCCCAGCACTTCCTTCAAAAGGCATGAGCACGCCTGCAAGTGCAAGTTGTGCTGTGAAAATTGTGGGGAGCATAAAAGCCCATTTATTCCAGTGCATTGCACCAGCAAGTGATTGCGCTCTCTGGCTACGACTGTCGATAAAATGAATACAGTATTTCATAAAACAGTTTTCACAAAACGAAAACAGAATTTATTTAATATGAACATGCCGAGCTCACTCTACATACTCCTCACTGCTAGCCTCGCACGCATGCGGACATGTGCAAGCTCGCATCCGCGTGCCCATGTATGCGCAGAGAGTGCGCCGCGATTTTGAACAGCTCTTCTCTGTTATCGCGCGCTTCCTTATCGTTATCTCCTCATTGCAGCACATGCAAAAGTCGTCTCCCGTTGCCCCCTCAAACGACAGACGTTTTTCTCATCGATGCTGAAGTCCCGCCCAGCTTGAACGTTTGACAATACCTCTGCGGCCAGCAGAACTTTTCGTTTGTGGCATCACCTTTTGGTGCCATTACGATAACAGCACGCTGCACGCCGATACTTAGCCACCATACCGATACAACACAGGCTCGTGTACTTCGGTTGGCTACTGGCACGGCTAGTAGCGGCTGCGATACCGGCTTTTCTAGATGCCGCTAGCTATGCACCATAGTTATCATTTTCAATTACAAACTGGCGCATTCTTTAAAATGCTCGAATCAAAGCCGACCCTAGAGTTCGGTATATGATTATTTAAAAAACGCTCTTGGCCCAGATTCGAATAAATACAGTACTTCTTGCTTTTAGCAATACACATTGTTTCACTGTATGCCGCCATCTGGCCTTACTTACCCACATCTGCCGTAGTTTTGATTTACTTGCGCTACGGGTTCACCGAGCGTGGCTAGAACCGGAGCTTGCCTTCAGCCCCAGCTCCATGCAGAGCGAAACCCCACAATGCACAATGGCTGCACTCGTTTAAGACTGAAATGCAGTAACTGCTGGCGAATTAAGCAGACCTCACAGACTGAGCAGTGCCACACGATGCATGCACTCAGAGCAAAATAGCGTCGTGGCTGCCCTCACCTGCTCGGCAACGCTGGAGCGCTTGCTGCTGTCGGGGTCACGACCGTCCAACTTCATCTTCACCCTCCGCCACACCCCCACCGCATAGCTGTTGCGTTCCTGCAGAGCTGCGGACAGAACGTGGGAGCACAACCAGATGAGCGCACACTGCCAAGGTAATTAGTGTGGGCTGGCGGCCATTCCGTCTCGTTGAGAGACCAGGCCAGGACAGAACGGGAGCAAAAGTAAGCGCACTATATCACTGAATCCCAATTTAATTCATTCATGATGCGAAGAAATTTATCTTTGCTTTTGTTCCGCTAGTACACTCTTTTCTGTCCCGAGAAAAGGCAGTTGGAAGTGAAGCTGTTCTCAGGCATATGTTTTAGTTCCTGTTGTTTGGTGGTGGTCTCAAGAATAGATAACATGTGCTGGGAGATCATATAGTTCATATGATATCTAGTTCTCATATAGGTGCCTCTGAATCTGAACAACCAAACAGTTTGCATCAATTTCAGCCACATGCAGCATAAATGTCCAAAGTTTAGCTTACTACTCAGTAGCAGTATCACTTTCGAGAATATGCAGTTTCATTTCTGCTGGACGTAGCATACGGTGTCGAGCCGCGTTATTGGCATATTATTAACAGCCTAACTATGCAACATGAAAGTAATGTTTGTTGCGGGTACGACATTCCTTTCATATAAACCCACTTCAATTGACTTCGCCAACCAATGTGCACAGAAAAAAGTAACATATCAAAAGTGAGCGATTATGAATGTGCCTGCGGTCCATTTTTAGTTTGAGCAGACATTGCCAATTGCACATTGCTGTACATACTGGTCTTGTAGGCTTGCTTTTGCAAACCAATCTTGCAGGTCCTGCCAATGCCAAGCAAGCACAAGCCAAGTGGACATTGTTTCACATATTTTACTGACTGAAACTTGGCAGCCCGAGTACCAGCTTGTGGCATAAGTAAATAAGCTCATTACCAGAAGTTATACAAATTTCTTATGCAAGCGTTTTGCCAAGAATTCTTTTTTTTTCGTCTCCTGCAACAAAAACAAACTTTCTAGGTCCCACTTTGCCATTGCCTGGATGTCCACCACCGAACTCTCAATGAAATCAATTTGTGGAAACTGAAGTCTTAAAACCACCCACTACTGTCTAGTTGTTATTAGCTTTTGATGTCACTACCACAGGAACAGTAAGTCTCTTTGTTCTACTTTGTCTCCTACGTGGCGTCTTGTAACAGACAGACAAAGAACTTTATTGAGGTCCAGGGGGTCTAGCGGGCTCGCCGCTGGCTGCTCCCACGTCGGAATCGGGAGGCCAAGCCTCTCCGCTCTTTCACAGGCACTCTGGGCGGCCATGAACTGGATGTTCTCGAGGCTATCTCAAGTACCGATACTTGAAATGGCCTCGTCCCAGTCCTGCTTGCTGTTGAGTGTCGTGTCCCGTAATGCAGGACACTGCCAGAACATATGAGCCAGAGTGCTAAACTCCTCCCCACAATCTAGGCACTGTGGATCAGTTTCTGTGTTAATCCTGCTCAGGAAACCTCGTGAGGGATGTGACCTCATCTGAAGCATCCTAAGCAGGATCGCTTGAGATTTACACAGTTGTGCGAATGGAGCGGGAAGCATCTATGTTCCTCTTTATAGTGGGAGACGATCTCATGGAAGGTTAAACAGGGGTAATTGGAGATCGCAGGGAGAGGCCTTCGTCTTGCAGTGGACATAAAACAGGCTGCTGCTGCTGCTGATGACGAAACGACCTCCGAAGGTCAAGGTTGCTTTACACGTGGCTATCGGTCATTTCTTGACAACCTCTGACTTCTGCACGACACCTTAATGATTATTTATGTTAATTAAAGATTTGCTAATTAAACTTATCTATTTGCGCACAAAGAAAATAATGCTCTAGCATGACTAGCATGGATAATGCCCACCGACACTCAGTGAGCACCGTATGTGTAAAGCCCACTGTTATTTTTTTAACTACTTGCGACACTCAGTGAGGACAGCCAGCATAAAACCAATATTCTGATGTCACATATTTGCACACCCAATTGCTCTCACCTTTTCCTGTCCTGGGGTCCTTGGTCACTTTCCGATCTGGTGTCTGTTCCACACTCTTGTTGACAGTTGCGTTCTTTGGCTGGTCAAGGCCATCTGAAAGAATTTAGATACAGTAGGTGGTCAGAGTTGCAATCTGTCATTTGTTCGGCTCTGAACAGTCTCTTTTGAACTCGTTCAATTGAGTTGCACAAAATGGTTTCCTTATAAAATAGTCCAACACTTCATCACTTTAAACGGGTGCGCTGCTTTCAAATTGCCAAAAAATTTAAGAAAACTATTTTTTTCAAAAGTTAATTTGTATGTTCTAGAACTCTTACTCCATGCAACCCAAGAACTTTTTTACTGAAAATCATGTATAAGTACTCCTAAAAATTTATATCAATAGAGAAGGCGAACTATTTCTTAGAAATCATGGAAAGATGAGTGTTTCTTATTTTTTTTTTAATAATGATAGCTGCACAATGTATGCAGTGCTAATCTGTAATCTTACTCTGAGCTACCATCAATGAAATTACCCAGACAAGACCAGGATGACAAAAAGCATATGTGTAAAAAATAGGCATGGACGCCATTCCATTCAACTTCTTTTCTGGCTGTCCTCTCGTCTATCCCATTGTGCAACTACAATAGCAGCTAGCCACCTAGCCATTCTCACCCTGAGCATTGGCAAGCTCCGTGAGCCCATCGTAGACCCGAGGAACCATGGCAATGAGTTCAGAGAGTGCCTCCTGGGCACTTTCACTTGGTGTTGTATCAGGAGCCAGCAGTGTCCTCACTAGCTCAGATGCACGTTCAGAGAACTGCGAATCAAGGTGACAGAGAAAAGCAAAGGATGCCAAATAAGACAAACAACCACACAACATGCGCAAATATAGGCACACCTGTTAATAGTGAACTTGGTAGTTCCATGAAATGTGGTTGCTGCATCATTAGTCTGTTATATGTAGACTCGCGCTTTAAAACACACAAAAACTTAACGACACAGTAACTGGCGTTGACAGTTATGACCAACGTCACTGTACACTGGCCGACAGATTTTTTGGACTCTAAAAATTCAGACTTGTTGGATATTCCGGACTTCATAAATGACCGTCAGGGTTCCCATAGAGCTAATGCATTTTTGCGACCGATTTTTCGGACGAATTTGGGTGCTGAAGTTCGATTTTCCGGACTAAATCGCTCGTTCCGAGACACGTTACCCAATCTTGGAGGCCGCCATGTTGGATTTAACGCTGGCTTGGCCAGGCTTAGCTTCAAGCAACCCACTCTGTAGCCTTCAAGATTGGGACAAGCACACGATCCCCATGTCTCGGAGGCCATGCCCGCTCTTCCTTGGCCGACAAAACGCCCCAGGGGACGGCACTTTTTTTTTTTTTCAGTCGGCACTATCGTCATAATCACTTAAACCAGGATCAGTTTTTTTCGTTCTTTATTTCTTCTTTAAGCTTCGCTTGCTATTTTGCATGTGGTGTCCAGAAAGCTGGTGTGTCTCAGAGACGTTGCCGTCTCTGTGCGTGTTTGCGTGGCTTTGCATCTTTACGAGTGGCATCTGGTGATCTTTTTAGATCTGGTGAAGGCACAGGAGGTGCCTTCACCAGATCCCAATACTACGAAGAAATGTGGCTCGTTTCTTCGTGTCTCGGAGATGTTGCATCTTTGTGCAAGTTTGTGCGGCTTCGTGTTTGTGTGATCGGCGGCACCTCCTGTGCCTCCACGAGAGCCAATCGGTGTGAAGAAACATGCCTAGTTTCTTCTATCTCCGTGGCGATCTCTGCCAACGGAGAAGTCGCTCTTGTGCAAATCTAAGCAAATATGATTGCTCCATGTGACTAATAATGAATAATGCCCTTGAATAATGCCCTTGAAGGCAGGGCATTATTAGGGATTTTCTTAAGCTGCTCTAAGCCTTATAAATTTCATTTTTCTGACTGTTTGATTTTTTTGGACTATTTCTCAGTCGCTGCGAGGTCCGGAAAATCGGTTGGCTACTGTACACTGAAAATACGATTTTCAGTACCTCCATTTTCGTTTCTGGCACATTTCCTGCATCGAACTCCAAGTTTCCGTTAAAAGTGTCATGTGAAGAATGAAATGCGGGGACGTAGCTCCTCCGAATTAGTGCCCGTCTGGTTTGGATCACTGCCATTTCACAAATACGAGCGATTCCGCCTCCATTCTATTGTCGATGGTTGGCGATACATTTTAGTATCAGCGGGACACGAGTGGATTCTGCATACGATAACCAAATGTTCTAGTTGGCTGGCAGTGGAAACTATGTAGAGGCAAAGGTCTTGCCATTACCTCAGCAGCATCGGCCACATGCGCACCAAGAGCTGCAAAGTTGCGTTTTGTTATGTCACTTCAGCTGAAGAAGTGCCAAGTTTGAAAGGTAGAATGCTATTGTGAACCGTTATCAGATAAGCAACGTCAATGAAATGCTGACAAGCTGTAACCACCAACTCTTTGCAATTTTGCATGGCAGCGGCTCAGTCGTGTCTTGTTCATGCCGACTCATGCCGCGTAAGTATTGATAGGAAAACTCGAGTGGCCACTGCTTCAAACTAGTCCAAATAGCGTACATAACGTAGTGCATGCGGTGCTGCATGAAGAAATGTGCAAGAATGAGAGTGCCGTAGCTGTAGCTTCAGAGAATGTACGCAACACCACCGAGGTGCCACACGGAGAACTCCACATAATGTGCTACTGTTGTGGCCTCCGAGATTGGAGGCCACGACTGCGGCCACACCTACATTGTACTGCTTCTGCATTGAAGATGTGCATGTATTACACATCTTCAGTGTGCCTTGATGCACACTGAAGATGTGCCTCGAAAACAAGCGACTTTCCTCACAGCTTCTGAAATCTGCGCGGCGCTCGCTCATCTTTGCGGTTGAATCTCCATTGCCGTTGGACAGGAGCGGGCCCAGTTAAACGCGCTTCTGTGCTTCGGCACTTCGCATGCACCCTCCTTTTACGGTGAGTGGATACGAAATGTTCGTTGTAACAGTGCGGCACTTTTGAAAATGTTTGTTGTACTATCGGGAGGCAGTTTCAATAGGCAGGGTCATAAAATTGTAGATGCCATGAAATGTGGGCGTTATAACTGACAAAGTGTTATATCTCGGATTTGTTATAAGTGGGTTCAACCGTACACGCATTGCATCCTTTATTTCCTCTATTTTCCATGCTACAGTGTGCACACAATAAATGCTTTGGGAGTTGCAATTTTCCATGGCGTGGAAATAACTCAAGGTACGGAAACGCAATTTAGTGCTTGGAGATTACTTACTGCAATGGGTTGTGGACCCAGTAGTGAGTGCTTGCAGTCCAGTTATATGCTCTCTGACCAGAGCATGCACTTCATACATTCACCGAATTTTTTTGTTTAATTTTCAATGGGCAGGTTAACGAAGAATGGTCGAATGACTGGTTGTTCCGCGTACTTCCCAAAGCAACGTTGGTGCAATGAAAAGCATTAGAGGGCAGGGCTCCGAGTGATTTTGTCCACTAGGGGTATTTTAATGCCTAGCTCACTCTCACTACGCGAATGCATTTGCATTCCCCCTCCATTAGAATGCAGCAGCCGTGGGTGGGCCTCGAACCCGGAACCTCGTCGTGCTTGGAAGGAGAACACTCCGCCCACTGACCACACCAGTGGATGGTGGCATGAAAATGACAGGTTTGTGAAACTAAGAAGTTTTTAAGTAAGTAAATGTCAAACAATGCAACAGAAAAGCTCACTTTATAACAGGGCTGAATTTTCCTGCAAGAACAAGTTACAGGCTACATGTGCAGAATGTGCTTTTTAAGGGTGCTAGACAAACTAATCATATGCAACATATATTTATTCGTTTATAAGGTGGGGTTGCCTAGTTGGGGTGCCTGGAAGAAAGAACTTAAACATGCACACTAAAGTAAGGCAATATAGCATAGCCAACGGATGATTCAGACTTGGCGACGATTACCCGAAATATCAAATATTTGGAAGCCCCAGGAACAATTACAATAATCGGTGCCATTATATGCAAATTTTGCCTTGAGGTTCAACTTCACAGCAGCGCAAATTTCGCATCAAGATGCGCCTTCATGGCAGCGTAACACACGCTGCCATGAAGTAGCACCACAAGGCAATATTCATGCTGCTGTGGAGTCAAAACTCGAGGTGAAGTTCGTATATAGTCACTCGCACTCTACCTTCACTGCTAAATGCTTCGAATGCTCGGTACGGGTTATGTATGCAAAAATACTGTATTGCCTCACTTGCCGAGGTTTATTGCTACCATTCATGCAGCCGTCTAAATCTGGATCACCAGAAATGTAGTTCTGCTGCTACATTGAAACAATAATTGACTCTATCAGCCTCGCATACAATGCGAGGAGGGGGGACTTTGAGGCTAAGGATTCTGGGAAAACACCTTGCCTTATATTCGAACAAACACGGTACGCACTGTGATTTTTCAATGTTGCCTGTCATTGTGTAAGATCTGCTGACTGCTTAATCTAAGCTGAACTTATCTTGTAGGCCCATTAAGCAGACTCCAGCTATTTCGGACGGTGATACAATTTCTTGCGTCACCATGTGATTTTTGACCAGCGATATGCTTTCTACCATTAAACAACTGTGGAGGCCTTTCATAGCGTTTTAATTCAACGCCACCTATGGTGCACTCAGTTCACATTTAATGAGCTCAGTCACTGCAGAAAGCTGCGTTGAACTCGCATATTTGACAAGCACATGAGCCGTAGATGTGAGCAATGGGCAGTCAACACGGCTGCAAAGCCAACAGAGAAGCCAAGTGGGCACACAATCGCATTTGGCCCAGTCGGCTCAGCAGAGGAGCAAGAACAGTATTATTTTCCACTGCTGGCATTACCGCTGTGCACATGTGAGCAACTAGTCAGGATACATGGGTCTCAGCAGACCAGACGGTGAACGCTAAGTTAAAGCTGCCTGTTAATCGATCACACAAAAACTATCAGAGAGGGGTCAGCAACTCAGGCTGTGCCAGTTACCACGGCAACGCCAACAATGCCGCCAAATAAAATCTGGCGTCACTGACAACTTGTTGTAACTGCTTCGTAAAGTGCACCGGTTGCAAGAAAAACAGCCTCACCTGCCGATAGGTGGCAAGATACTCCTGCACAGTTGTGTCCTCCTGCCGTGCCAGCGACTTGAGCAGCGAGCGCAGCTCGGACAGCAGCTCATGGTGCTTGCCCAACACGTCTGCACGCAATGTTGACACCTGCGTGGAGGAGGAGAGGTCGCCACGTTACCGGATACAGCGAGGTTGCACTTGACGGCAACTTCGCTTGAACTACGCACTGTGTTGCAGCATTTATCTTCCTCGCATGGCGTTAGCAGAATTGCAGGAGTCGATTTTGTTACTAACCTACAGGAGATGGTCTCAGTGCTCCATTGCAAGCACTATCTGACAGTGTGTGTAGTTCGGGCATGAAAGGAAATTCTTGAACATAGTCTCATTGAGCAAGTGTCCCTTGCATGAGTAGAGTAGAACCTCGTTGATACATTTTTACACAAACTGGGAAAAAACCTAACAGCAGGGAAAACGTTAACAGTGAGCAAGATTGCAAATTGTCACATCAGCAACAGCTCTGAATGACTGCAAGTAATCAGATGTCTCCGTGCTTGTGCTGTGACCGGGGACAACATGTGTATATTAAACGGACACGTACAATGCCCTGTGACAGTGGCCCCGTTCCACTCTAAATATCCCTCATTGCAATATTTTGTGTATAGTTCATCGCATAACGCGGCTCTATTGCGGCGAAGCTGACTAGAGAGAACAGGTAATTATGCATCCTTGCCGGCCTCAAAATAAATGTAGCCCTGCACTCGTTTCCCAGTAGTGTTCAACAAGAGCACACTCCGAGTGCTTCAACAAGTCTTCATCAACTGCTCTGTGCACCTATGCTTGTGCAAACTCAGTTGCTTACTGCAAACTGCAGTAGCTTGCTGCATCACACCAGCCGCTTGTTGCAACATACCATTCATGCAACACGTAATAACTTCACGAAAAAGACTTGCTGGAGCCAGCAGAGTGTTGTCTGGAATGCATACAAAACAAACAAGTACAGAATGCTGGAACGCTGCCAAGAGGGCAAATTCAACAAAAAAGAGCGAGCCATGCACGGTGGTGCCAAAACGGGTGTGATGATCGCGATGTTGATGCAACCTCACAATTCGGCAAAGCCTCCAAGATCGCCATTTGCAGTTAAATCTCCGAGGTAATAGTTGATGTCTCGTCGAGGTTGCCAGAGGAGATAATGGCAGCAAAGTCGGCGTATGCGATAGCCCCAGACGGAGTTCGGATAACCGAATGTAGAGGTCGCGGCTATCCGAAATATCGGCCATCATTACGCAGTAAGTCTATGGGGCCATTGACAGTGCTGCGAAGCTGTCTGAATTACCGAGCATGCCCGGATTATCGGTGTCACATTTATCGGCCGGCGATTGTATCAGGTAGCTGGTATTACTGCACACTAGGAGCCACAAAGGCCCTTTTTATGTTTTCGCAGCTGTATTGCAGTGTCTCCTGTTTCCAGAATCTTTTCAATCTCACAGCATGCACTCACAACTTACATTACAACAGGTGTTCAACTGACAAAATGTACACATATTGTGCATACACAGTTGCGATAAAACTGATGAGTTACTTTAAATAATATTTGGTTTTAAATGAAGTGGTTTACCAAAACACGTTGGCGGGCTAGTTGGTTAGAATCCATGGTAGTGTGTATAAGCGTGACTGGACGAGGACGAAGAAAGAAACGGATACACGCTGTGTATCTGTATAAGCGCTGTGTATGTGTATCTGTTTCTTTCTTTGTCCTCGTCCAGTCGCGCTTATAAACACTACCATGGTTTATCAAAGTTCCATCCTACCATCAAACAGCCCTGAAAAACTCTTACACCTTGGCATCAATAGCTGTACGAGTATCAAGCGGTGGTGCTCTCACCTGGCTCTGCAGTGCTTCCCTGCACGTATCTCGGCTTGTCTTGGCCTGCTCCAGTTGTTCCCGGCAAGCACCAAGCGCCACCTACGGGTGGTACACAGCACAACACTAATGATAAAGGTGTGCCCTGCACTTCGGTCATGTGGTGAGGCTTCATTGCAGCTATCTGCATGACAAATCGTCAGGCACACAGCAGATCAAAACATGACCACTACTTGATAAGGGCGTGCGAATATCGAATATCACCGAATCGAATCGAATAGTGAATGTTTGAATAATTCAATTTGCAAATTGAATATCTGCTATTTCATTTGTCGAATATTCTATATATTCGGTGTAGAGACCCGTGTAGTGCCATATGCTGCCTGCGCCTTGTAGCCTCTCGTGCTCAATGCCGCCCAAGCAAACGTTCGGGCTCGTTCGCCAAGCGCGCTGTGGACAGGCTGCCTCAGCTGATGCAGTAGCGGACTTTGTCACTGAGAGCTCTCCCTAACGTCGGCCCGATGCAGGGATCACACACATAGCGCCCAAAGGGAGCAATTCCCTGCACGGCACAGCGTCGGCTGGGGCTGCCTCTGTCACTGCAAGGTTCGTTCGGGTCGACAGGACCGAGCGAAATGCTAATGCGACACCCATACAGAGGGAACGTCAACAAAAACAGCACATATTTCGTAAAGTGCGAACGCATATGCAAAGATTGGGCCAATCAGCTGTCGATAGGAATGCAGATCGTTTTGGATACGCGCGTCGAGGAACTTCAGGCCACATCCAAGTCATTAATCTAGCTTGCACATGCTATCTCGAGACCAATCACTGATGAGCCACCTGCACGTAACGAACATATTAGCAGTATTTAGTGGTAAGCACTCCACGACTGCTTGCGACCAGTGGTGAATTTCGTCACGGCTACACTGCCTTGGCCATTACGACTAATTGGCACTGCTTCACCGGGCGTGAGCGACGTAAAGCTACGGTTTGGTGCCAAATTGATGCAGATCTATTCCCAGCAGCTGCGCGACACTCAGAAAGCTGACATACTGCCTCGCAGAGAATTTGCCCAGCAAGGGTAGTTTGCTTTTCGACCCATACGCAGACACTGCTGGCACTGGGCCGCTCAATATTGGGTTGTTGGCCATGGTGTGCCTTGCAAACGAAAGCGAAAGATGGCGGATGAACAAGGAGGAGAAGGGGTGAGTGGGAGGTGGTGGTGTAGCGAGCGTCACAAGCTTTCCGGGACGCTCCAGAGTTCAGCTTATTTTTTAACAGGTGGCAAATCATACTGAACCTGACATGCGAATGGCACCTGTTCTTTACTGTCAGCGTCAGCTATGTGCGGAGTGGTGATTGAGTGATGTGATACGTGGTCCTTTTTGCCCGGCACACAGACTGGCCTTGCATAACCCACCTGCCGTAAAGTAAGGTTTGCCTTTCTGCATTTTCTAGAAAAAAGGAAAGCAAAGCTTTTGATGCAATAAATTAAAAGACTGCCACATAGCTCCACAATTCAACTGAGAACCTTACTGGTATTCAGTACAACAGAATGTCACTAATTCATTACATTCCGATGAAAAAAGCACTTTATTTTATTCATCAGAAATTCTATGATAAAAAATATTTTTCATACCTTCACATGCAGTGAACGTCCGATTTTTTGGTATCACTAGGGACCGCGAATACGTCCAAAAAATCTAGCAGTCCGAAAAAATAAATGCATGCCTTTTACTGCCCACCAAGGGTTCAAATCACCGCAGAACCATCCGAAATAGCTCTAAGGGCCTGCCAGCACACTTATTAGGCATATCGGTGCTCTCACTGTGACAGGAGATGGCGAGTGCACGCATGTATCATTAAGGAATACATACCGTGTCTCGTGACAATTGCCTCTTTCCACTATTGGTTTGCCTCACCGCAACACTTCGCGTGTGCTTCACCGCGTAACACTGCTGTATTGAGGAGAAGCGGACTTTCGGGAACTGGCATATGCGATGCATTGTGCTTTCCGCACTCCGAAGACATTGGTGGGATTACAAAGGTGTAGTCGGCGCCATTGCTAACAGCGGCAAATTGTTTCAATGGAAAACACGGCCAGGAGCAGCAAGAAGCTAGGTAGCGAACGTCGAAGTAGCTAGGCTCAACATTGCTGCGGTAGTGGCTAAGGGTGCCAGCGGATCTGCGTGCGGGAGCACCGGTTACAGGCGGCGAGGTAATCTAAATGGAGGTGGTGGTGGCTTCGATCAATGCAGTTTCTGACCTGGGGTCTTGGCAAAAAAATCTGGAAAATTGGACCGTGAAGGTTTTTTTTGCGTCCCAAATTTCAGACGTTCTTATACATTGACCCTATGGGTTACACGGTAGTGTCGCGAAGGCGTTCGAATTATTGGACATGTCCGCAAAATTGGTCAGTGACTGTACTAGCACTGAGCTGTAATCAGTCCTGACATACTAATTTGGTATTCCCTTTAATAAGGGTAGGCCGTATGGTACATCTTGATGATCTATACCTATGTTACCGATAGCTTGCTACATTCTTGTTGTGCAATGTTACGAGACTCCAGAGCATGTGCAGTACTGTGCTTTCTCATTCAAAATTTGTAAGCATTAAATTTTATGAAAAATTTTCCAATACTTGATATGATTTTCGCTTTTGTTTCTTGATTTGATTCAATATTCGATTTGAAACCTACTATTCAATATTTGCACACCCCTACTAAACGATAGTTCAGATGCAGAGGGGACTAAGAAAATGTCTCACTAATCTGACAGTTTAACAAACAAACAGACAAACAAGCAAACAAACAAACAAGCAAACAAACAAATTCTAACAAAAAAATCTGATTTTTCAGTGCACCAGTGGCACTGAAAGCCCAAAACTAACAGCCTTTTGCTCACTATTCGGATAGTTGGTTTTGGATCGTGGTGAACATTTTGCAGAAATGTAGAAATAAAAATTCAAAAGGCAACAAAAGTGGATGAAAGGGCAGCTTGCCACAGGCAAGAATAGAGGCCCATTGTGCATGCAATGCTTTACGCCATTAAGCTACTGTAGTGCCGTCCTCCCGTCCACCTTTTCCGTAAATCTGCGTACGTGCACCAGACATTACCCTGGCAGTGTTAGCCGGTGCCACAGGACAAGCCATGCGGCAGCCCTGGGATAAGAATTCCACTAGAGCTCAGTCGACAACTACAGAAACAACTGAAGAGGAAACCGATGCACCTCACGATACCGCATTTTTGTGCTGCACCGCACGCAAGGTCACGTGATGATCTTGGCTGCTTTGGAAACTTGCCTCTAAAAACTTGCCAACAGCCACGCCTTGCAGCTTCTGTAGACGCACTAGCGTCGGAGCTCGGTCTAGCGACTTTTGCGGGAAACCGCACTCACCTTGTCGAGGAGGGAACGGAGCCACTCGACGCTGGCCTCGCTGGGCAGGGGTGCCGAGCCCTGCAGCTGCAGCAGCTGCTGCTCGGCGGGGGCCAGCGGGGCGGCGTTCTCGGCCAGCATGCAGCTCTCCTGGCAGCGGTTGAGGAGGCCCAGCAGGCCCGAGTCCCAGGCCAGGGCCTCGGTGGTGCGCGTGCGCAGGGCTTCACGCAGCAGCAGGGCTTCGCTGGCCTCGCACACTTCCACGGACAGGTCGTTCACCAGCTGCACGGGAAAACACATTGCCATCACCACTGCAACTATGCGGCGCTGCACAAGTTATTTCGTCTTTCAAGGAAGCTTATACTCCAGTCACACGGGAACATTTAATGTCATTCGAATCGAATGGTATTCGCATATAATTCCACTAATCGGGATTTACGTGGGAAAACTTAATGTCATTCGAATGGAATTACATTTGCCATCGTATGATTCAGGGGAACTCATTTGCATTCGATTTTGAACCAAATGTACACTCTTGACGCCAGATAGACAACAGCAACATGCAACGCGAAAAAATTATGCGTGCATCAGCAAAGCCAGAAGATATTTTTTTAGACTTATAGAAAGGAATAATTATTTTTGCCACAATGATATTTTCACCATGGGCTGTGCTCAAGCGCTATTACTCTTTGCATCAGGAGCCTGTTGCGGCGGTCGGCCATATTGGATGTGTTGATCGAAGTGCTTTTAGTTGTGAATAATTGGCATCAAAATGTTTTCGTCCGTTTTAAAAGTACTCGAAAAAATTCTTAAACGCGTTTAATGGGCTACAAAATTTCTTCGAATTTGGCCGATTTTGTTCCACATCGTCATTGCTATCATTTGCGAATGCCATTATATTTTACTGTGTAGCACCGCAAGAGACCGAATTGCATTCGATGCATCGAATGCCATTCGATTCGAATGACATTATATCTTCCCGTGTGACAGGGGTATTAGTCGCATCTTGATCTAATGAACATGGATGTGATGAACCAATCATCTAACGTGGTAAATGTAAAATTTGGTTGGCCATGCTCTTTATTTTCATGTGTGCTGTACTGCTGTAAATAAACTGAAAATATCTATTACCCATTACAGCGAGCTGAGTACAGTAAACGACTGTTGATGTGGTAGCCCAATTTTTCCGATATGCCTGATAATCCAGACGCCTTTGCAGCACTGCTACATCTAGAGCCAATAACGATGCCTAAAATTTCGGATGCTGACTTTGGCCCAGTTGATTTGAGGTTCACTACCAAGCTTCCTACTATCTGATGCCACGATTCTCATTGGAGTGAATTTGCTTCTGTCATCAGCACACAGTGGTGGCATGACCTGGGCTGGAATTCAAGCAACGTTATGCATGACGGCAGAGCACCATACAAAAGCAAATCGACCAATTTTTCAAGCCACAAAAGCACTAAAAGTAAGAAATCTGACTGGCGTATAAGACCTCTAGAATAACCACTGAGTCGTCAGTAGGTACGAGGCCAGTCACTTTTCAGAACTGGCTCCCCACCTCACCCCTTCCAGCCCCTTCCTCCAAATGTACAGTCTCTCACCTGGACGGCGTCCGTCCACTGGTCCAGCAGCTGGGCAAAGGTGTTGCGTGTGTCGGCCAGAGCAGGGTTAGCTCCTCCGGCCCACTTGAGTCGCTGCTCGACTGCCCCCACCAGGGACAAGTGGGCCTCCTTGGCTTCGGACAGGGTGGCTGCCAGGGAGGCCGACGCCTGCACCGCCTTGCGCATCTCGGCCAGCAGGGTCGCCCTGGCAGCGTCAGGTGAGAGGAGAAGCAGTGCGGTCACTTATTTGCCCTTACAATATTTTTGAGAAAATGCCAGGCACTTATACAATGGCTGACAAAACTGAACAGGTGAAACATTAAGAGAGATTAATTAAGAGAGAGATTACGAGAGAGAGCCGAGATTAACAGGAAAAAAAAAATGGAGACGGGTGGGCCATGTAATGCATACGGACAGGTGATCGGGGCTCTGTTAGAGTTGCAGAATGGGTGTCAAGGGAAGAGAAGCATAGTCGAGCATGGTAGGGAATCGGGTGGTGCGATGAGATGAGATTGGAGACATTGCAACTGAAGGTTAAAAATTATTTTTGAGTAGCCCTAATGTGCTGACAGTACATAATTTCTAAGACTGGCCTTCCTAAATTTGTTCCCCTCAAAGACAAAGTAGCCTGCTGTCTTTACAGGGACCACCAAGAGAGAGGAGTGACCAAGAGCCCTGCGAGGGGAGGTTAAACTCATTTAGTTTTGAAATTTCCATCTTCACATTGCTCTTCACTGCAACTAAAGGGGTCACTAGCCATTGTTAGTTCCCTGTTTGTGGTGTAACTTAAGTGAAGTTTGCTCTAATAAGTCAGTGTTGCAACTGAATGCAAAGTGCTACTTGTAAACTGTACACATGAACACTTTACAGTTCTTTGTGGTGCCATCAAAAGAACCCCGTCGACAACTTCAGCATTGTAAAAAAAAAAAAAAAACACTGAAGAGCGCTATAAGCCTGCTGGTCCAAATAGTGGCTCTGCTATCTTATTTCCATGCCACGCGCCTCAACATTATTGCTGTACACTTCCCAGTAGTCACGGTACATTGTAAACAACAGCACATTAATGGGTAGAAGACTGACCTCCAAGGACGGATTATCCAAAACTGGTGCAATCGATCCGATGGATTATGAACTAGCCCCGTCACACACTTTGCTTCACAACACAACTGCCTACCGCAGCATGAAAACACGTCTCACTCCATAGGGAAAGGTTCGCTATGGAAGGAGAAGTGCCTCGCATCTCTCCACCGACTCACCTAGCAGGCAGGGTCTGCCCCCCAGGGTTGGGCAGGGCCTCCTCGTGCAGCCAGTGGTGGGAGGCGAAGCGCAGCTGGCAGCGTTGGAGCCGCACCCGCAAAACCCCCTCTGCCTGGTCCAGGCGCCGCAGGAGGTCGCGGTGGCGCTGGGCCGCCTCCAAGGACGCCACGGCCGACAGGGCCTCTCCGCTGGCCGCCCAGCCTGCCGACAGGGACTCCAGGGTGCGGCTGGCTGGGGGATCCATCTGCAGCTGGTTCGGGTCGCCAGCTTGGGACAGTGCCAGCGTGGCGCACAGGCACGAGCTCAGAGCAAACGATGGCAGGCCAAGCATCTGCAACACGAGAAAGTTTTTTTTTTTTCTTTCATTCAGCAGGCGTGGATGGACAGGGCACGTGATGGCAGTCTAGCAAGGCCAAATGCTTGTTTGTTTTCGAGAAACCCGGCCTCTGATTCACTCAACGGGTTGCTAGTCTGGAATCGCAGTTTTCCACGTCCTTTTAGGCTCCCCAAGCCGCAACATGAGACCTCCGGTGCGCACCTGAACTCGGTAAATGCTGGCGATGCAGTGCTTGACTGGCAAGAAGGCGTGTTCTTCGGCCATGCCGGACAGCAGCTGCGGCGAGAAGATCTGGTGCATGCACTGCAGGCACTGCAGGAACATTATGTCCTTCAGGTAGGCGTCCAGTGTGTCCAGGTGCGGGGGCTGCGTGACAGGGTGCACAATTACGTCACTGCTGATGATGGATGCGAATCCCTCAAAAGCACATTCCCACATTTATTAACGTATAAGGCGCACTAAAAGCTAAAAGCAAGTATTGAATCAACCTTTACTCATGGACAACTTTCCGTGGCTATGAAGGGAAAACTATGGGGGCAGAGCTTCTGCACACGTGTTACCGTGCCAGGTAGTCCCGCCAGCGTCTGACAGTGCTTTCGGTTGCTCGGAACAGACGCTGAATTGACACAGCTTCTGCATGCAACGGTTTCGCATTTGCCCGTACGTGGAAGGGAAAAGCCGCAAAATAAGTAGACGTTTACATTCAATGGTGTGTTTTATCTTATCTAACTGTTCCGATAAGGTGTTTATGTTTTCTCTTCCCCTACTTAAACTAATGTGGATGAAAACGTGGGACTCTTTTCAAAAGCACTCTCACTTGCGCGCGCTTTGCCTCTGTAGCTTTCCCTTCATTCCCAAAGAAAGTTGTCTGCGAGTATTAACGGATAGATTATTGCTCCTAAGTGCCTACCCCCATCACGTTTAGAAAAGGCAAAACAGTGATATAAACATGGGACAGGATTGGTGCTCTATTCTTTAATGCCTTTACAAGTACTCTCTCAATTCTGTGCACGTTTATGGCATTCTGGGTGATTTGGCCAATGTAAACCGCAGTTACGTAAAGCCTTGGAAATACTGACAATGCAAGACTTACGCAGAGCGAGTAGGCACTCCACACCACGTCGACGCTCTTCCAGTTGAGGTCGATGCCACTCAGCGTGGCGTAGAAGTTGGACAGTTCCGTGGCAGTCTTGGCAAAGAGGCCGTGGAAGCCCTGGACGAGCATCTTTCCAGGTGTCAGCCCTGAAAGCAACACGGTGGTTGAACTCCCAAATGCACTGTGAGCCTGTTTAACAATATCGCTGGCAGCCGAGAACTGCTTCATTAAATTGAGAATTTCGCTAAATAAAAAACACTCACAGGAATAACACAGCATTTATTCAAGAGCGCAAAAAGGCATATTATTTTCCTGCATGAGAATTTGTCGGAGAAAGGAATTGCCACATTTGCACGAGTCTGCCGCGTTGTCAATTGTAATGCACAGTTGTATTGCTGCCCAATGTCAAAAAATAAGAAAATAGAAAAAAAAAACTTGGTGCAGATTCTACCCCGCACATCAAGTAACAAAACCTGAGTCGATACATACCGTGTTGGAACGGTTTTATGAAACATACTAAGGCACACAGACATGCATCGAGCTAAATCGAAGTTCGCTGTCTAAGTCTGACACCTCCTTCTTGCTGTCTACCGACCACAGAAATTCATCTTCAGTTCCATTTATTGCATTAGAAATGCCACACTTCTTGAAGGCTCCCGCAACCACTGGCTGCGGGAGGGCATTGGAACCACCTTGCGATGTCTCCGAGCACTGCTTTCTTCAGACAAGCCATTTGGCGGCAGTGTGGCTAGCTATCTTCCAATGAACTTTTTTTTCTTCGTAGTAAGGATTGGTTTCATTTGTGATTTTGACTAGAATTAGTTACAACTGGAACGCGCATGCGAATCTGGACACACCTATCAAAAACAAGTGCGCATTAGAATCTTGCAAATACAGTATGAACTAAAGGCTGCACCGAGAAGGCTACTCAAGTTTTATCTCCGATGCGACAGAGCAGCTGGCACAATCTGGCAGAGCTGAGAAAGAGCTCGCAATGTCAAGGCACTTGGGCAGTTTTGTAAGAGGGGCATGGTAATGAGTTCACTGCAATAACACTTGAATGCATTTTGAGGCATTTCGAACACAATAGCTTTTCAATCACACATTTTTTTACCCACATTTTCCTCAAAAACCTTGTTAAATCAGGCTTCCTTAAATCAAGGCATGACTGTACACCTCGCTTGAGATATGCAGTGTTTGCAATCTGAGACACTGTATTGCACAGTATGTGTGCTGTGTGGCCAAGCAAGTGTCTTGTTGGTGGCAGGAATTGTTACACAAAATGAATTCCTACTCACCAGTGTCGTCCGTTTTCATCAAATCATCAAAAGCAACCTTGATGTCTTCCAGAGCTGGTGTTGGTTCATACTGCAAAGGCAAGAGGGGAACTTCAGCCATGGCTGTTGCCAAGATGAGGTCTGTTGCGATTCTTATAAATTAGCATAAGCCTCAGTTTCCTATAATTCTTGCACGAAAACACTGGTTGAGCACTCTCAATACAGAAGAACCTTGTTCATACATTCCTAAAGAAAAAAATGCCAGAAACGACACACTAACTGGGAAAACGTAGGATCTGAAGTCACTAGCAAGAGCAGCAGACTCAACTTTTGTTGATACCAATGTAGTGCAAAGCTTTGCACACATTGTTGCAGTACAACATGCCGACGCGCAACAAGCTGACGGGGCCCGAACGACCCGAGATGCGCTTTGTCGTCTTGAGACCGTAACGGTAAAGTGAAATTGAGCTGGTAAGCGAGGCCGGAAAACGATACCGCCAGAGCGAAACGGAACACTCAATTCGTGCCGACTGCAGCAGGAAACCGTGGTGAACCTTGGTTATTGCCTATTAAAAGTCTGCAATATACTTTCAGCACTACACCATACACGCTATGACACAGATAGCTGAAGATGCTTGACACCATAGGGCTCGCAACGATACTTGTGAACGGGGCGTGCGACGGCCTGCGAGGAGATTTGCTGGCACCGGAATGGTAAACTGAGTGCACGCCAGCCTTGTCACATAACACAGGTAGGCAACTATTGTGCTGTAGCTGCTGCAGCGGGCAGCTACTGTTCATGATCGCGACCCCACGCCTTTTCTTGTTTAACTGAACATTGTTGCCGTAAGATCGCATTTTCCGAGAATGTACCAAGTGGTAAAAAATAAGTAACTGCATTAGGTCATTTTTACCCTCTCAATCATATCAAAGAGGTTCCACTATGTGTAAATGGAACTTCCCAAAACCGAAAGGTGTGTTTTGAAAGTTTGGATGGGTCTAGCAACAAACAGCGATAGGGATGGTAGCTTCAGTCCGCACACTGGTGGCTTATTTACAATTCTCGCAGGGGATCAGCCTTCTCGGTTAGATTAAACGATATGTCTGGAACAGAGTATGTGCAGATTTTGCCCGTCGTCTATAGGAGACAATGATTGCTGATTGAACTGAAAGTTGGTACAACGTAACAATTCTTTTCACTTGTTTCCACTCCGCTATCACTATCCCCCGTTAACGAGTGGCTGATCCCGGTAAAGACGTGGTTGCAGTGCTTCGTACCAATGAAGCACGAAAAGGAATAGCGTTGTGACAGAACCATTACATTATGTCTGAATGGATTAGCACACATGGCCTGTCCCGTAGTGAGCGCTCACCTGCACCCCATTGGTCATGTTCTGGTGCAGCTCTCTGACAAGCTCCTCGATGTACTCGGCAACGCCCTGGCCGCCGAGGGGTGGCTCATGCATGCTGGACACCAGGGACAGCACACTCGTCTCCATGGATCGCTTGAGGGCCTCGGGCAGAATGATGGTCTGGAAGTGGACCATCACGTCCTGCAAAGAGGAGGGAACAGTGTTGCCAGAATCACAACAGTGCCACACGAGTTGCACTCGCACATCCACCCTTCATTCCCTTGCTGCCTGCCAAGATGGCTCTCACGTTCCCCTGTCCTCCTCACACTTAGTGCCATTCCTTGTTTGGAATGCAAACTGTAATACTGCTGCCATCTATATATTAGCTGCATAACCACTTCTCAATGGTGCCATTGCCCTCAAACAAAGTTTAATGCATTCTTCAGCAGGCACAAGCCCATGTTGTCGTCTGTACAGGTTACTGCCTTGCTTACAGTCCTGCCATGATAACGCATTTGGCTATAAAGTGCACTGATACGTAACAATGGCCTCAACACCACTGACTTCAACATGAGGCACCTCTCCCCAACTTAGAACAGAGGAAGGTCACAATACAGTGCAGCCAAAATCCACCAGCCAAAGGGCCAAGAAACGTTCTGCCTGCCTAGCATGAAGGACAGCAAGTGTTGGTGGTGAAAGATGCAGTTCAGATCACTTATAACATAGTCGCTTATGATGCAAGACAAAACACAGTTAAACCTCAATGTCACGAACTTCAATATAATGAAACCCTTAATATAAAAAAGGGTAACTGTTATAAATTCTTGCCCATAGAACACTACATATTTGGAACCTGAACAGTCAAGTGTGCGTATACCGTATTTACTTGATTCTAACGTGCTTTCGATTGTAATGCGCACCCATTTTTCTTGACCAAAAAAAGGCAAAAAAAAAAAGCAACCTCGATTGCAATGCACATCTGTTTGCCGTGACTTAAAAGAAAGTCCTTTACAGTACTGCCCCCGTTCATACAGAAATACAACTCTCTCTCTTGGAAAAAGATTTACTCTCAATGCACTAAAGTTGCAATAAACAAAAAGTTTGTTTCGCCCAAAAGGCGAAGCATTGATTGCATTAGCAAATTAGTAGACAGCTATACAAAAAGTAAGTATGGTAGTCTTATCGGACATCTAAACTTGCTGGACTTTGCCTCTACCATTCCAGTGAGCCGCAAGGCCCAGCCATTGCGTGGGGCATTGCTGACAACTTTAGCCACTAACTGTTTGGTTGCCAGCTTACACTTGCAAACAGATAACGCAACAATTTGTTGGACGTCTACAAAGCAACACCTGAAGCATACACACTGACTAATACAACCCAAAGTATATAACTACCAAGTACGACACCGTGCCGGTGCTTTGAAAAAGGTGACAGACATTTTTTTTTTTCCGAAGTCAGATTTGCAACGACTCGGGAATGAAACAAGGCTGGATTTTCTTTTCGCAGCAGGACATCACCAAGGCCGAATGCCAAGACGCTCATGCAGCGGCTGTCATCGATTCACTTGCAGACACGCAGCACAGCAGAAAATTTGTTCAACGCAACACAATGCTGTATCATTCACACAGAAAAAAAAAAAAGGAAGACGTGAAGCAGAACAAGCGACGGTTTGTGGAATCTGGCATTCGGCGTCTTCCTTTTATACCAGCATCCTTGGGTACTGGCCTGCACCACTGTTTCTAGTAAAACGGCCTCGGTTTCTCTGCAGAGTGATCTTGTCTTGAATTGGTGCTCTTGCTGTAGCACAGTAACGCGCCCATTGTTCCTGATCTGCCCTCAGAACAACGCTGCTCCCTAAGCACTCTGAATGAGCCATTCAGCTTTGCCATTAGATGGCATGAGATGTTTGCTTGTGCACGTGTGTGCATGAATTTTGCTGCTGCCTCGTCTCGTGTCCCATTTTGAGCTAAAAGACCAATGGATTATACGCAATCCAATGAGAACTCAGCATAAGTCTAAATGAAACCAACCACTGGAATCGAGTGCAAAAGCAACACGGGATCATTCAAGACATGGACTAAGAAAAACGCTCTTACCAGCAGGGCTGCAAACACCTTGTAGATGGACTCGGCCACAACACACAGCTGGACAGTTTCCGCTGGTGGATCCTGCGCGAAAGCAATGGAGAAACAACAAAAGTCAAAGAGGCCTTGCTATACATTTGTACATCGTAAATAAGCTTCGACATGATGACCAGCCCAGACTTTCACCAACTCTTGAGCAGCACAGACCTTGGTGCAGGGAATGAAGTCGCCTAGCTGCTACACAACTTGGATGATTCTCTCAAACTGAGCCAAGTGTTATTCTTGCGCACAAAGGACAGAGCTTGAAATTTCACTCCAACAGAGCACCTGCTCTTTCTTTCAACTTCTCGAGGTTCCTGCCCCTTTTTTTTTGCTTCCGTTAAAATTGAATTAGTGAACAATCACATCGTAGTCATCCATTGCGGCCTCTTTAGGATTACAGTTAGAATGACCCTCCTGTTTACAACGTAAAGCGCAGAACTTAGCTTTTCAAGGATGAAAACATCAGACTGACACCCGCATTCTGGAACGTTGCTCCACTCAACACTCCACCTTTACTCAAGAATGTAAGCACCAGTGACACCCCTCGAGAGAAGTGGCCATTGCGCTTTATGGTCATCCACGGCAATTCTTGAGAATCGTGATGTCTTCATCAGTCGAGGGGTGGTGCAGTGCTCAACTCGGTGGTGTGGAGGAAGAGCTTTAAGTCGAGGATCTTTTGAAAATGCAGGGGTAAAGCAAGCACACCTGCGCTAAAATTCTGAATAGCTACTACCAATGCTTTGGAACTGTCATCAGTGCTGAAGAAACAGTCACTCTGCAACACAGACAAGATTTCAGCAGGAAGCAACTTCAATGAATGTACAAACAAAATCAGAGCTCAGAGAACCCATAACAGCCACTTCCTGCAGTAAGGTTGTTCCAAGTTTGCCGCCATTGCCGTGAGTGGTACTAAATAACACTCACAGAGCTAGGCTTACTGCGCACACTCACAAATAGCCAAGAACTTGGATGAAGTGCAGGGGAAAGTCAGTGCCGTAGTTATTTGGCAAAGCACCACAAGTGTAGAAGTTGTGGGTTCAGCTCCAAGTCACAATTTGTCCTTTCATCAGCTTACCTGTTCCTTATTATTTCTACATTTCAATTAAAGCATGATACAGTAGACTCTTGTTAACTTGTAACTTTCAGGGGACCAGAAATTTATTTGAATGAAACTGTTCAAACTAAGAAGAGCCCCTTTAAATATACAGTTAAACCACAATATAATGTAGTCGGTAAATCGGCAATTCGCTTCGTTGTATTAAAATTTGACCTTTAATGCAAATCAGTACAGTTGCTGATCGATTTTTCTTGCACAGAAAGGGGCCGCAGAATTTTTCGAATTGTCGGGCAATCGAAAAAAGCAAACTTCCATAAGAAAACAATTGATTTTGATAAATTTGGGAGTCTGAGACGAATAACACTGTTTCATGCCACATATGTCGACCATATTTTCACATCGGCGGTACGAACTAAGGGAAGCCAGCCATGCTCTAACGTGCACTTTACCGCTGCGGCTGATAGCATCGCCCGCACTGTGACAACACGCTTTTAAAGCCATGCACAGCCGTGACCGAGACACTCGCAAACTTAACCCCCCCCCCCTCTCGCACATGCTTGAATGCGTTACCATGAGCTCACTCCATTTCCCCTCTTTGCCTTTGCTCGTGCAGGAAAGCGGCACTCGTGAAGCCACCATTTTTTTTTTTGTCTAACCCTCGCACACTTACACTCGCACCTAAAGCACACGGTGTGCGGGGCGCGATAGGATCTTATCGCACTTGGACTTTACATGGAACATGATGCAGCTCTACTCTGGCAGTCACACTTGTCGCGGGGCGCACAATTTGAGAGGTGCGTTTGCAAGCAGCCGCTTGCAATTCAATCATCTGAGCGTCCGATGAAGTTTCCCTTTATTGTCTCGATATTCCTTTGTAGCGACAGTGAAATTTCGTTATATTGAAATTGCACAAAAACACACTTTGTTATGTGTTGCAAGACCAGTGAAAAGGCAACCTCACCATTGAGGGAGTAAGTCTCGTAAGTGCACAGTCAAGCATAAAGAAAAACTTATCGAGTGCAAGTCATCTGTAGTCTACTGTTTGCCCATATCGTGTGGAAAAGTATACATCGGCCAAACGGGTCGGTGTGTAAACACGAGACTTTCGGAGCACAAAAGGTCATTGGGGAGAAACATTCATTCCCACATTAAGGGGCACTGCTCACAACATGGGTGCTGGCCGCTTTACAATGACACCACAGTTTTATCACACCATAAGGATCAGCTAACCAGAGAAATAAAGCCTTTCATATTCACAAGAGGGGAGAGGGTTGTATCAGTCAGCCATCTGTACATCTAAACAATGGTGAGGTTGCCTTTGTGGAAGTACACTAAAAAGAAGAAAAAAATTGTTTAATAAAAATGGTTGTTAGGGTAGCAACAAATTACGATAGGATTGCATACCATGATAGATAGGTGCCATATCTTTGGCGCCCGAGTATGCGCGGACA